>NW_022111357.1:2472820-2484245 GCF_000313985.2 Echinops telfairi | reverse complement strand
AGTGTTCTTGCATTGAGGGAGTACTTGAGTAGAGGCCCAATGTTGGTCTGCTACCTTGATACTTAACATAAATATATGTACATAGATCTATTCCATTGTCATATATAAATATATTTACATATGTACATACCTGTATTTAGACCCCTATAAATGCCCTTTGCCTCCTAGTCTTTCCTCTATTTCCCTTTACTTTCCTCTTGTCCCACTATCATGTTCGGCCTACATTTGGGTTTCAGTGATTCCTCTAGGTTACATTGCCCTTGATCAAGCCCTACCAGGCATCCTATGCTCTCCTCACCATCAATTTTAGATCCCTTGTTGTTCCCTCGTCCCTGGGTTTGTTAAAACCCACTTCCTTTCCCCCACCTTCCCCTTTCCCGTGTTCCCTTGGAGCCATTGGTCCCATTGTTTTCTCCTTTAGTGAAAGTCTTATCACTATATCTTGACTGCTCATTTGGTCAACTGCAGACTAAGGAGTTAGTTCAATTCTTTATTTTATTTATTACTGGCTTTAGTTATTGGTGCCCAGATTTGAAAAATAGTTGTATTAACTGGGTTTCCTTGTAGGCATATAGATATATCTTCTCTATATATCCTATACCACACACATACAACCTTGTACTTCCAGACAAATCTTGAAATGTTCTTTTTAAACAGTCAATAAAACCCACAAACATCTTTCTAGTATTTTCTGTTTTCATCCAAAATCCATGTGACATCAGCAGTGACAGTCTTCATTCCATGTCTTCTCCTTAGTCTAGCTTGAATTCCTGGCAGATCCTTGTCAAAGTACTCCTGCATCAGTTATTGAATTATCATCAGTATAGTTTCAGTTGTATGTGATTTAATATTGATCAATCATTCCTGAATTTTGTTGGATCCTTTCTTTGGAAGAGTTACCAGTCTGAAACCCTGCCTGCTGATGTCTACATGTAGCTGTCTTCTTGGAGTGGCTACGTGAGTGCTTCTAGCATTGTAGCTGTTGGAACATCTCAATGGATGGTCCATCCATTCCTGGAGCCTCGTTTCTTTACCATGCCTTCACCGCAGTGTGAGCTTCTTCCTTCTGTGCCGTTGATTCCCGATGATGTGCTACCGCTGCAAACGGTTGGAAGTTGACCAATTCCTTTTGGTACAGTGACTGTCCCTCCCATCCTCTCTTGGTGTTTCTTGCATCGATCAATACTCTGCTCATAGAATCCTTGGATATTTCAATTGGAGGCTGAATTTTCCTTCAGTTCTTTCAGTTTGAAAATGTGTTCGATGTGAAACGATTTTTAAGTTAAACGATCCTTTGGTTTGACGAGGACTTCAGGGGAATGCTTTTGGCTTACGTTTTAAAGACTATCTCAGAGCAATAGCTTCTGGGGTGCATACAGCCTTCCTGGATCTAGAAAGCCTAGGTTCTGTAAGAAGGGTTGATTTTTGTTCATTTGGTTTTTTTAAAATGAGAGAAACAATAAATAGTGTCTTTTGTATGCTTATGAGGATAATCTACTCAAGAGAGAAAGAGCAGTTGGGGACGGGGATAGGGCTGTTTTAGTGTGGGCTCCCTGGGGGGTGCTAATGGTGTGTGAGCTTGGCTACTAACAGAAGGTTAGTGGTTTGAGTCCACCCAGACGTACCCTGAGGAGCCCTTGTGGTGCAGTGGGCTATGTGCTGGGCTGCAGATTGCAAGGTCAGCTGGATCCCGCCCACGACCCTGCTAGAGAAAGATGAGACCACCTGCTTTTGTACAGAGGTAGGAGCACTTCTTATGTAGACCAGTTGGAATTGACTTGTCAGCATGGCTCATCGGGGCGGTGGGGTGTTTTAGGTTTAGAGGTACTTCGGAAGAAAGACTTGGGGAGCTACTTCCCCCAAACCAGCGGCTGAAAACCCCAGCAGAGCACAGCTGTATTCTAACACACCTGAGGTCACGTGAATCAGAGGCAAGCTGAGGACACCTGATTCCTGCCTGGCTTTGTGTGTGTGGTGTGGATGGGGTTGGCCTTCTCAGGAAGCTCAGCTTCCCACCCCCAGCAGTAGGAGAGGAGCCACCAACAAGATCACAGGTGCAGAAGGGGGTGCCAGCTGGTGCCGGGGGTCTCTCCTGTTGGTTTCTGGGTGCCCAGTGAGCTGGATGGCCAGAGAGGGTGGGAGGAAGGCTGGAGGGCAGGAGTGGGGTGAAGGCAGGAAAGACAGACACAGGAGAGCATGAACGTGCCTCAACCTAGGGCTCAGTGGGATGTGCACGTCCAGTAGCGACTGCCTGGGCATGGTCAGCAAGCATGAATTTCAAATGAGACCCCCCAGCACGGGCAAGACCCACTTCAGGGCCCTCTCCCTGCTTCTGGCCATCCCTACAAAGCCCGCCCCGTCTGGAGAGATGGCAGAGAAGGCCATCTGGGCAGTGTTCTTTGGAAGCATGGAGAGACGCTGATCAAGGTGACCTTGACCCCTTCTGGGCCGTCTCAGCAGGCCTGCGCTGCAGACCCTCCCCCTCCGCCTGCCTCTTGTCCACCCTGGGTCACACCCTGAGCCCCAGCCAAGTCTAATCTCTAGGAGCAGGTTTTGGCTCAACATGAAACAACGTGTGGGACCTTAGAACTGGCTGCTTGGGAAGGCAGCCTGAGTGGAGGGGGGGGCGGGGCGCCGGAGCTGGGTGGCAGCTGCGAGGAGGGATAGGGAGAAGCCGAGCAACTTGGGGCTTGGGGTGGGGAGGAGCTGCATGGGCTGACCTGAGTCTGTACAAATGCATCTCGCCCAGGCACTCCCCAACTGGGTGACTGCAGTCTCTGCACCTCAGTGTGGTCACCTGTGAAATGGGCATGAGGGTACTCAAGAGCAGTCTTAGGACCATGTCTTTCCAGCCCTGTGAAACGTCAGCCCCTGTCGGAGAAAAACAAGGTCCCTCGGTGGTATGATGGTTTGTGCTCCACTCTTAACCCAAAGGACGGTGGTTTGAACCCACACCGCAGTACTGAGGAAGAAAGGCCTGGCTGTCTGTCTCTGTGTGGATGGTTGTTATTGGCTGCCATCTAGCCCATCCTGATTCAGGGGGACCCCACGTCCAGGCTGGGGCTTTTGGAAGCAGGTCACCGAGCTTGTCTTCCCAGCTGCCCTTGGTGGGGTTCAGACCACCAAGCTTCCAGCTAGTGGTCGAGGGCTTCATGGTTTGTGCCAGCCAGGGGCACCCCATTAACATGGCGGTCCACCAAACCCCGTGGAGCAGCTCCGCTCTGAAACACGTGCGGTTGCCATGCGCTGGGATCCCCTCAAAGGCAATAGGTTTGAGCAGTGGTTCTCCACCGTCCTTACGCTGTGGCCCATTCATACAGCTCCTCATGGTGTGGGGACCCCCAACCAGAAAACTGTTTTCGTTGCTACTTCATCACTGTCATTTTGTACTGTTATGTTAATCGGGCGACCCCTGTCAAAGGGTTGTTCCACCCCAAAAGGGGTCGCAACCCACTGGTTGAGAACCGCTGGGTTTGAGTTTTGTGTGTGTGTGTGTGGTGGTGGGGGGGGGTGGGGTGGGGGGTGGGGTGGAGGATGGATTGGGGAGGGGTAGAAAGAGTGGGGCAAGGAGGAAAGATAGGACTGGAGAGGGGGTGTCTGAGGCAGCTGGGTTTGCTGAGCAAATGAGAAGTAAGACTCCTTTGCCCTGAGCATTGGGCACCGGGTAGCAAGGCTCTGCCATGTGGTGAGACTGGTGCCAACTGCAAACACCCCCCTCCCAACATATACACACACACCCTCTCTCTGTCTCTCTCTCTCTGTCTCCGTGTCTCTCTCTCTCTCTCTCTCTCAGGGCCTTCTAGTGACGATGGTCTCTCCAGTAGCCCCTGGCCAACACAGGCACCTGGTCATTATCAGAGCGTTTTTCCCTCCACAGGCTGCTTTCATCCACCCAATGGTCCCCGCTCACCCTGGGGTGTCATCATGCCCACTTTCCAGATGAGGAAACTGGGGCTAGGAGAGAGCCCAGAGCTGGGGCTTAGGCTCAAGTCTTCTCCTGACGTGGTCAGCGCTTCTCCACAAAGGTGAGCTGCCACTGATCCCAGACAAGTGGGCCCCCAGCAAACTTGCTAGGTGAAGGTGGGCAGGTCACTGCCTCTGAGCCTCACAGGAGATGGGCCTGTGGGCTCCCTAGTGTTTGTTTTTCAAATAATATTTCATTGTGTTTCCCACGAAAGTTTACACAGCAAATCATGTTCCCACGTACCACATACTGTAGAGGGGTCCATGGCTCTGACCACACTCCCACAGGGAGTCAGTCCTCGGCTCATTTCCATCCCAGGTGCCCTGATTCCACTCATTACATTTCCCCACCCCTCCCGCACTCCCTTCTCTCCTTCCCCCTCATCTTTGTTGACCGCTCCATCTTATGGGGATGACTTGTTAAAGGAACGATATTGGTGAACAATATCGTTCCTTTTATGGGCGATCTGTCATTTAGCCGAAAGTTGACTGCAGAGAGAGGTGAATTCAAAGCTTCGGGAGTATCTCTTGGCAATCGTCTTGGGGGTCCCTTTAGTCCCAACCAGTCCAGACTTTTTAAGAAATTGAGCTTTGTTCTGCATTGTTGCCAAGTAGACTCCAGCCTTGGGCTGGAGAGCTCCAAGTCGTAGGTGTGCCCCCCACCCCCCACCGGGGCCCAGAAAATGTTCCAGGCTGGTATAGGAGGGACTCGGTGTCCCCATCCCGTGCCCAGGTCCCCTCACCAGCATGCCTGGCTGCTCCCCAGGGAGCAGGGCAAACAAGCCTCTATTGATTCCAGCCTGTGGCTGGAAGAATGCCCCTTTGTTAAGTGTGTCAGCCTCCTCCTCCCTGTGCCCTTGCTCCCGGGAGAGGCGTGCAGGGAGGGGGCAGGCCGGCCACATGCTTCCCTAAGGACTCAAGAGGGAAGCCCTCCCCATCTTGCCCCTTCTCTTCTCTCCTCTGTCCTTTCCCAAACCTTCCTCACCCCCTCCCCGGACCTGGCTCCTCCAGTCAGGCCTCCCAGAGGACCTGTCCAGCTCACTGGGCTAAAATCCTCCCCAGCTCCTATGACCCTGCTCCCTGTCCTGTGCTCACTGGACGGGGAACCTGCTGATTCGCATCTGCATTCCTGTGCCTCCCCAGGACTTTCCTCAGAAGAGCGAGACCAGAGGGTTGAGGAACCAGTTACTTTCTGCTAATGGCAGACATGACTTCCTCCTAGTTCCCTGGGACCTGAAACCTGATCATTGGCGATGAAATCCCAACACTTGGTTGGAAATGGTCATCCATAATCCTTAGCTGGATTTGTTCAGACCTCCCTTTCGGCTCAACCGATTCCATTACCTCCTGCATGACCCCTGTGATGCGAAAGAGCACGTTCATAGGGCTTTCTTGTCATGGCCTCGGATACCCCTGTGCTCTCTGTCACTGAGTGGATTCTGACTCCTAGCGACCCACCAGTCGGGGTAGAGCCGCGCCTTTGAGCTTCTGAGACTGTCTTTTTGGGAGTAGAAGGCTTCATCCTACATGGGCGGAACAGCTGATGGTTTCAAACTGCTGGCTGAGTGGTTAGCTGCCCAACGAGGAACCTTGTAACGGCCATTGAATGATTGGGTGAGACTATGCAAATGAGGTGCTTGTAGCTCACCAAGGGCGTTGGACAGCTTGCTCATAAGGTGTGCACACGAGGTGCGTGAAGCACATCTGGGTGTGGGACCACGCAAATCAGGTACATGGTTGCTGCTGCTAGGTGCCATCCAGTCCGCTCTCCTGGTGACCCTCTCCACAACAGAAGGGACAGTGCCCAGTCCTGCACCATCCTCGTCATGTTGAGCCCATGGAGTCCGTGCATCTCATAGACTGTCTTCCTCCTTTGTTATTGGCCCTCCGCCTATAAGATGCATAGAATCCTAATTAGCAGGCTGGTCAGCCTTGTCACCCCACCAGGCACACCGAGACATCCCAGAGGCAGAAATGGGGTTGGGGGTGGGGGTGGGGGACTCACTGCTGCCAGAAAGAAGAGCTATGAGTGAAGCATCTCTTTGGGACCCAGCATCTCAGTGCTGAGGAGTGCCTAGACCAGCGGTTCTCAACCCGTGGGTCACGACCCCTTTGGGGGCTGAAGGACCCTTTCACAGGGGTTGCCCCATTCTTAACAGTAGTAACATTACAGTGATGAAGTAGCAATGAAAAAAATTTTATGGTTGGGGGGTCACCACAACCTGAGGAACTGTATGAAAGGGTTGCGGCATTAGGAAGGTTGAAACCACCGTCCTAGACCCTGGAGCGGAAGCGGAAGAGAGAGAGAGGGAGAGAGAAAGAGAGAGAGAGAGCTGTAACACTAGAGTTGGACAGAAGGAAGTACTGGCAGAGAAACGAGTCAGCAGAGATGGTGCATTGGCCTCCCCAGTCCACAGGGGAAGAAAGTGAAATGCCTTCAGGCACCAGTGTGGTGCCTCTGGGCACTTGGGTGGATCTAGGTTCACAGACCCTTGGAGCAAAAGTGCCTTGGGCAGAAGGCTCCCTGGTCCAGCAGCGTGCCTCTGGGCACTTACCTGCCGAGCTAGGCTGGCTGACTCTGGAAGGTTGAGTGTGCTTGGGTGAAAGCTTGCTGCAGGTGGCGTCTCTCTAGGTACTCATAGGTAGAGTTAGGAGTTTTGTAACCTCTGCCTCAGCAGGGCTGAGGTGGAGCCAACTCAAGAAGCCCAAAGGGCTGAGGGGTTGAGAATCCAAGAGGTCAAAGGACCGAAAGGGTGAGGGTCAAGGGCCAAGAGACCAAGGGTCAGGGAGAGATCTGCCTGTGAGCACCTGAGAAGCTATCCTGACTGAAGAACTGGATCCCAAGTCTGTTCCTTCCCTAGCCACCCCCATGACCGTGAGCACGTCTGAGTTCTGTGTGGTGGCTGCAATGAATTATGGACCCAGCAGAGAACGAGAGAATGCGGTGGGAGGGACAGGTGGTGCCAGAATTGGTGAAAAGATTGAAAAGAGAAAGCATACCTGACCTCTGCTTCATGGGAAAGCCATGTGCTTGGGCTGATGGGGATTCTCTCCCCTCCCGGTCAAAGTGAGAGGAAATCACTTGCCATGTTACACCCCATCCTTCCGAAGGTCTGGACCCATTACTAGTTTTTCATCAACCTGTTTCCACTCTATGGGGCAGTTCTCTTCTGCCTTATAGGGTTGATGGGTCAGAATCAACTCAATGTCACACGTCACCATCACCACTAACAGTCTAGCCCTGTTTACTAAGCACATAGAAGTCTGGGTGGACCGAAGGGTTAAGTTCTTGACTAGCTGAGAGGTTAGTAGTTCCAACCCACCCAGAGGTGCCTCTAAAGACCACCCTGGCACTCTGCTTCTGAAAGCTCACAGCTTGGGAAGTTCTAGGGAGCAGTTCTGCTGTGTAACGCTTGGTGTCGTCATGTTGTCACGGGTTGGAATTAACCTCACAGCAATTAACAACACCGAGCACATGCTGTGTACCGGTATTGCTGGGAAATAGGTTTCCTAGGGAATGAGACAGACAGAGCCCACGAGGGTAAACTGACAGTGAGCAGATATCCAAATGGCTATCCAATGTCATATCAGAGAGTGTGGCGTGTGCTGTGGGGAAAATCAAACCAGCTAAAGGGATGTGGTGTGAGGAAGGGAATGTGTGGAGTGGAGGGAGAGACCGAAGAGGGTAGGATGGGCTCACAGAGGGAGCTCCGTAGGAGAGTTTAAGTCACCACCACCCCCACCCCCCACCCCCCCCGGAATGTAGTGGAAAGTTGTGTTACTCATTTGTCTCCCCTTCCTCCTCCCTGAGATGCTGTCCGAACCCAGCATGTCCATCTCTCTCAGTCAGAGTGGGATTTCAGGAGCCAATGCTAGTTTCTGCATCATTCCAAAGCCTTCAAAGATGGTGTCTCTTTGGAAGTAATGAGCTGCACTGCTCAGATTCAGATTTCCAGCCATCTCCCCTGCCCCCACAGTGTGCCTGGCACCGTGCTGGTGCCACACTATCGGATGATCCACACCACATCCCCCACAAGGTTCGTATATGCCCAACTTCTGCAGATGGGTCAATGGAGGTTCTGTGTCTCACAACAGGATGAATGGAGAACAGAAACAGGAAACCCAGGAGGAAGTGGGCTACGCCATGCTAAACTGTGGGGCTTTACAACCAATGACACGACACAGAATGAGTACGGATTGCTGAATGGAACACGGATCTGTTCAGTCAGCCTTTACCCAATTCACAGTGCAAAGTTAAAAAAAAGAAGAAGACTAAAAAAAAAAAAAAAAAAAAAAAAAAAAAGACTGAATGAATGAATGGCAAGTGTTTCCCTCCATGAGCCCAGTGGTCTTCACTGGACCACAGTCACTTCTCTCTTTAGGTCACTCGCTTCTGGCATCAGGGTCTCCCCTAATCTCCTTTCCCGATCTCTCCAACACTGTCCCTCTGACGTCAGAGACGGGGACCAGGACAGGCACTCAGCCCTTCTGAGTTCCCTGCCAGTGAGGTGTGCCACACTTGGAGCAAATGAACACACCACCAGCACACAGCGTACAAGGCTGGGCACTGTCTTACACCGTCTGCCCTCCTCAGATGAGTGTCAGGGAAGCCCACTGCAGTCCATGCCCTCACCCAGTAGGCACCATCAATCACCTAGCAGAACCAGGGCTCTGCTTCCGGAAACGTGGCCGACTCTTGGGATCGCGTTACCTCTCCCAACCTGTGGCGTGGTGGTGTGCGGAGAGCCGCACGGTCCTTTGCCCTGTAGCTCTTCCCTGACACCGGTCGATCCTCGGTTTATTTTCTTTCAATTAAGTTCAGGATGTCAATGACAGCAGTGCCCAGTAAGTGCTACCTTGAGGGGGTCGTGCAAACTGAAAGGAACCTTCTGGAAATTTGACATCCACGCTCTTGTTCACTCTTGGTACGACCCTAGGAGTGGCTGTGATTTTATTTGCACGTTACAGATACAGAAGTGGAGTCTCAAAAGGCAAATGGAAGCAACTTTCCAACAAGCTGAGCGACACCTAAATGCAAACCAGGGCTGCTGGACATCGCAGTCTTTTATCTCCACCCCTGCAGCCAGGTCTACAGCCAGATGCGCCAGCAGCCTGTCAGAGGCGGG
The DNA here is from genome assembly GCF_000313985.2 of Echinops telfairi. NCBI lineage: Eukaryota > Metazoa > Chordata > Mammalia > Afrosoricida > Tenrecidae > Echinops > Echinops telfairi. Next base: position 2,475,156 of record NW_022111357.1, on the reverse strand, counting down.
GTACCAGGGCTTCTCAAAGAGAGGCTGCTCCCGTTCACAGGGCAGGATTCGGAAGACCTTAATCCCTATCGGCAGAGAATGGATAAGGAAACCTTTGGTATACATGCACACAGTAGAAAACCACGCATCCCCCCAGAAGTGATGAGACCATGAAACCGCTCATGACGTGCAGGGGTCTGGAAGTGTTTATGCGGAAGGAAGTTGGCCCATCACAAAAGGGCAGACACAGTCTGAGTCCACTGCTGTGGGGACAAACAGCAGGATGGGCACAAGCTTGGGCTTGCAGGGCATCCAGTCTGCTGCCCAGGGCAGCCTGACAGCCTGGTAGAGAGCCCAATGGGTGCCAATGGGCCATACACCATCCTCTCTAGGGTGTATCTTAAAGGGCACTTTGGCCGAGGGCTCCTCACATCAGCTGGGAACAAATTGCCAATTGTCAGGGGACAGGGAAGCTAGATACATGGAAATGGAACAACCAGGGTGGAAATACTGAGAGTGCTGCTGCATTAGTTTAAAAAAAAAGTGGTCAACGTCACTGAATAATTTGTATAGAAATTGTTGAGTGGGAGCCTGACCTGTTGCTAAGCACTCAGTGGCTGCCCTGCAAAGTCATGCTGCGGTCCACCCAGGCGGACAGGTGTTCCTATCAGCGGAACGAAAGACACGGACTAGAAAGTCAAGTCAGGACCCTCAGTGGGGAGAATGCCTGCTAATATGCATCTAAGAAGCCACATTGGCCTGAGGTTCTGGACACCCTCTGGGGACCCAGGCCAAGTGCCGCAGAACACTGGGGCATTGAATCCTGGGTCTTCAAGGTGCACAACATGCTCCCAAGGCCGTAGGCCATACTAGAGGGATCCGATGTGGAAAATACTCTAGGTGAACTGAACCCTACCTAATACACACCTGTAACCTGATGGCTTAAGACTGAAAATTCATTGTGTTGGGAGAACCAAAGGACAGCTACACCAAGAGTATTGCACTGTTAGTAGGCAGACACACATTGACTTAGTACACCGATGCCCTACTTGCTGAATGAAGACATGTATTATACAGCAGACCTGTGATTGACATTGTCGGGGAATATTCTTGTAAACTTTGCCTGACAGCTGACTTCTGTTGTTTGTGTAAATAGCACCCAGCCGCGTAAGAATTTATTCTGTACAGGGGAATCATTCAGCTATTTGATATGTAGTTAGCCTACATCGATCCAATATTCCTCCTTTAACAGTGTCTCAAAAATTAGTACTAGAAGCTAATCAATGGCATTATTAATGTAAGATCCGTATGCTCTAGGGCAGTGGTTCTCAACCTGTGGGTCGTGACCCTTTTGGGGTTCAAATGACCCTTTCACGGGGGTTGCCCGATTCATAACAGTAGCAAAATTACAGTTATGAAGTAGCAACGAAAATAATTTTATGGTTGGGGGTCACCACCACGTGAGGAACTGTATGAAAGGGTGGGGGCATTAGGAAGGTCGAGAACCACTGATCTAGGGGAGGATCGAAATGATTCTGTACCATAAATTATCAAGGAGGTCTCTAGGGGAAGCCAAAGGCAAATAAAACACATAGATTCAGGAATGGATTTGGGGCTCACACTAAATCCTAGCTCCAATTTAAGAACAATTAGTTCTTACAATATGGCTCTGCTTGATATGTGCCCCATGAAGGAAACACAGAAGATGTGGGTGCTATAGCAAAGTGTGGTGAAGACAGTAGGTGGTTCCCAGCTGTCAGATAAAATAGCATCTGGGGTCTTGACGGCTCGTCTCCAAACAAGCAGCGTCTAAGTGAGATGTCAGCTAAGTCCACAAGGAAGAAGCCCACCCACATCCGTCACCGAAGGACGGTGAGTCATGTAATCCGAGGCCAAAGGCGGGATAATATCAGAGAGTCTGGTTTGCAGAAGGCTGTGGATGACAGTGGAAGCCCAAGATACTTTTGGGAGATGTATATAGGAAATAAGCCTGCAGTGATTTCCTCTAACTTTAATTGCGGGATGGGAATAAACTAATTACCAAACAGAATATTGGAGAGATGAGTATAGGACAGGGGTCCTCAAACTTTTAAAATAGGGGGCCAGTTTGCTGTCCCTCAGACCGTTGGAGGGCCGGACTAGTTAAAAAAAAACAAACTACGAACAAATTCCTATGCACACTGCATAGGAATCTTATTTTGAAGTAAAAAAGCAAATGGGGCAAAGACACCCGGCGGGTCAGGTATATGTCCTCGGTGGGCCACATGTGGCCCATGGGCCGTAGTTTGAGGACCCCTGCTGTAGGAGATCAAAATGATAGATCTGACTTGAACGGTTAAAACCTGTCACTTGATCCC
>NW_022111357.1:2462567-2472338 GCF_000313985.2 Echinops telfairi | reverse complement strand
GAGGAGAGGAGAGGAGAGGAGAGGAGAGGAGAGGAGAGAGAGGTGCTGTGACCAGGCAGCTCAGGGCACCTCAACGACACTGGCTTTGACATGAGGCGGTCTGATCCAGACCCCGCTCTGTCTCCTCCCAGCTTATGCATCCTTACCTTGCTGACCCTCTCTGTGCCTCCCTTCTCCAGAGAGATGGGGTGGTAAGGAGGTCTGCTTTGAGAGTGTAGCGAGAGGATGGCTGTGAACCTGCTTCGAGGCTGGGCAGCAGCGTGCTCAGTGTGTGGATGCTGGGACTGGCGGACAGGGGAGCAGCATCTGGGGAGCGGGGCGAGGCATGTGCGAGACTGGGCTTTCTCTGGGTAGAGGCAGGTGAATGTCGGACTCAGCCAGCCTCACATGACAAGAGGAACCTGCTAACTGGGTCACCTTGCAGACGGAAAGAGCTATTCCGGGATCTGCCTGCTGCCTCGCCGAGCAGGGGCTGGGGAGTTGGGCTATTTCAAGGCTGTCACAGAAATCTCCTCCTTCAGCTCTGTCTTGGAACCTACTCTGCATGTCTTGGGCCCCAAGAGGCCCAGAGCCCTGGTGGGCACCTTGCTGGTGTCCTCTGCATGACTGCCTGGGGAGGGGTGGCAACCAGGGCATGCCACTGCATGGTCTTCCTTCCTGTGACCAGGAAACCACCTTGCCAGGAAGCTTTGGGTGAGGCCAGCAGGGCACTGTTGTTTTTATAGGTGCCAGGGTGTGGATTCGGACTCACAGTGACCCCATGTGACAGGGCAGAATGGGCCCACAGGGCTTTCTAGGAAGGGACCCTGGCTGTGAAGTAGTTAAATGCACTTGGCTGCTAACCCGCAGCTTGTAGGCTGGAGACTCCCAGTGGCTCTGGGCGAAAGACGTGGCGGTCTGTTTCCGTAAAAATGTACAGCCCGTGTCCTAGCAGGCTGCTATGAGTCTGAATAGACTTGGTGGCAGTGGGTTTGGGGGCTTTGGCTTAATCTAGATGGACGTAGATCACCTGGTCTTTCTCCTACAAAGCTGCTGGCTGGATTCGAACCAACAGTCTTTCAGTTAACAGCCAAAATGCTTAACCCTTGCACTCCCTGGTTCCGCACGCTGACATTTCCCAGCTTGGCTGAATCTCAGCTCTTGGGAACCCTCAACCTGACACCCCCCTCCACCCCACCCCACCCCAGGCGATTTGCTTTCCCCAGTTTGCCCCCTGGCTTTCCTCACCTGAAAAAGGAGGGTGATCAGAGTGCCCATGTTCTGGGACTGTTTGGAGGATAAGCGAGATCATCCTATAAGCCCAGAGCACAGGCCCTAGCCCTGGAGAAGTGCTTGCTCAGTGCACGCTGCTCCTATCTGATCTTCAGGGGGCATTCCACGTGGGAAAGGCGAGAAGGACAGTGTACTATCAGCGAGCTTATCATCAGTGAGCCTGAAAAGGAGGCGGGCTGCTGCAGCCCGGGCCAGGGAGCGGGTGAAGGGAAAGCTACTGGTGAGCCTTGGGGGTAGTCAAGGGCCTGGCTTCACCTTGTCAAGTGCACGGAAGATACGGAAGGAAGCTGTGGGCTCTGAGGTCGAACCGACCGAGGTGAGACTTGCTCAGCTCGGTGCAGGTGGGATCCATGCATCAGTGTCAGTTATTTGATTGCTCTGGTTCTGGCAAGGACTAAAAGAGGTAATTAATTCAAAGTCTTTAGTCCAATACTTAATGGGCACTGAGAAGAGTCTCAAGGACTGCCAAGTCTGATTGCTCCCTCATTTCACCCTCGCAGCACCCCGGTGAGGAAATCTTAGTCAGCCCATTTTACAGGTGAGGGAAAGGAGGTTCATAAGCCTGGGCCTCAGCTACCCTAAGGTCAGAAGACCTCAATGGTGCCTGACTTCGACTACTAACTGTTCTGAGCAAGGCTTCAATAGATGGACCCTGACCGAATGGGGGGGAAAGGTGGAGCAGACCAAAATTCCTACAAAACACACAAATAAAACCCCAAACCAGACTCACGTGACCGTTTGAGACTCGGGGAGCCCTAAGACAAATGCCCCGAGATACCCTTTAACCCCCGAAAGGTCGACATTGAGCTCCATGACAGGTTGGCTCACAAACTAAACCAGGTCACGGCTCCTTTGACGAGTCCTGAGATCAAGTGGCAACAAAATCAGAAGTGAGGACACGGCGCAGGGACGCGAGCTGCGTGGAAATGGAACAACCAGGGCGGAAATCCCGAGAACGCTCCTGCATTAGTTAAAACAATGTAGTAATGTCCCTGAACAATTTGTATAAAGATTGTTGAATGGAAACCTGACCCGTTGCTAAGGCTTCACCTCGAACACACACACACACACACACACACACACGCACTTTCTTCAAGTTCTAAAATTGATTGCAGTAATCATTTTTGCACAATTTTGCAAATAAACTGAAAGATACTGAATTGTATATGTTAAAGGGGAGATAGAGTGGTGTGAGAGCTATATTTCAGCAAAGCGATGATCATAAAAAGTCTGTGCATGCACAAGCTGGACACGAGTGAGGAAGATCAAAGAAAAGGAGATGCGTTTGATGGTGTTGGTGAAGAATTTGGAATATACGTTAGACTGCCAGAAGGACCAGTGCATCTATCTCAGAAGAAATACACCCAGAACGTTCCTGAGAAGCAAGGATGGCGAGACTGCGTCTCACACACGGTGACATGGACTCCTGGAGCAGGGCACCGCGGCTGGGAAAGTGGAAGGGCATTGAAAAAGAGGATGCTCATCGGGGAGATGGACGGGCACTGTGGCTGCCACAGTGGGCTCCGACGGACGATGAGGGAGAGGGCAGTGCAGGCCCAGGCAGTGTTTTGTCCCATTGCACCGAGGGTCTCTAGAGGCAGAAGCGACGCCAGGGTCCCCCACAACGACCACAGGACACCAACGCAGTGTGCCATGCTCGGCACGAGGCAAGAGCTCGGTAGAGCACTGCAGAGACGTAGGCCTGGCAAGGGCTCAGCCCGCACGGCCTGCTCTAGCGTCGGAGGGTGGTGATGGGCCACGGTGGCGATGTTCACTGTTACCTGCAGCTTGGCCACGGCTCAGAAGGTAACTGGAATTTACAAGCCTTAGAAAGACTCCCGAAAGTGCAGGATCTTCTGAGATATCAGAAAAGGCAATCATCCCACCCTAAGGAAGTTGTCAAAAAAGAAAAAGAAGGGGGTGGGGTGCGAGAGAGGGGGGAAAACACTCCTGGAGTTGTAGCAATCCCTGTAATTATGAAAAATGGAAAAAAAAATCAGGCAATGAGGAAAGGGGTAAGTAAATTATGGGTGATCTCTTTGATAGAAAATTGCATACTCGTTAAACCGATGATATACCTTTAACAGAAAACATTTATTAGGTAATTACAATTAAGGGAAAGAGCATGATGCAGAATTCTATTTCTGTTCTAATGATGCCTCTATTAAAATTATCGACTGCTCACAGGGAAGAACTGAGAGGGAATAGGTGCGCAGGTCATTTGTTCATGGCTGCTGCCGCGGATGTCTCTGTAAGAGCAACAACCAAACAACTTTTTGTAATAGATCTAATATGACAACTGTAATTTACTGACCACTTGCTAAGGGCCCGTCGTCGTCGTGGTGTGGTTAAAGCTGGTCATTGCTGATCTTGTTAGGGGCCCTCATGGCGGTTCTGAGTCACAGGTACCCTGTGGAGGCGCCATCACCACTGTTCTTATGTGTGAGCCCATTGTTGCAGCCGCTGTGTCACTCCATCTGGCTGAGGGCCTGCCTCTTTTTCGCTGCCCCTCCACTTTACCAAGCAAGATGCCCTCCTCCAGGGACTGGTCTCCCCGGACCACATGTCCAAAGTATGTGAGGTCACATCTCCTCATCCTTCCTCTAGAGATCCTTCTGGCTGTACTTCTTCCAAGATAGACCTGTTGTTCTTTTGACAGTTCATGATATTTTCAGTATTCTTCACCAGCACCGTAATTCAAAAGCACCGACTCTTCTTCAGTCTGGCTTATGGAATGTCCACTTTCACATGCATAGGAGGCTATTGAAAATGCCATGGCTTAGGTCTGGTGCACCTTAGTCCTCCAAGTAACATCCTTGCTTTTCCACACCTTCAGGAGGTCTTGCGCAGCAGATTTACCCAGTGCAATGCAGTGCAACACGTCTTTTGATCTCTGAACTGCTGCTTCCCTGAGCATTGATTGTGGATCCAAGTAAGAGGAAGTCCTTGACAACTTCAGTCGTCTCTCCATTCATCATGAGACCTTCTGGTCCAGTGGAGAGAATCTTGGTCTTCTTGACATTGAGTTGAAATCCATACTAAAGGCTGGAAAAATCCTTGATCTTTATGAGCAAGTGCTTCAAGTCCTCCTCGCTTTCAACAAGTAAGGTTGTGTCATCTGCATGCCACAGGTGGGTAATAAGCCAACCTCCAGGCCCGAGGCCACATTCTTCTTCCTATAAACCAGCGTCTCTGATGATTTGCTCAGCATACAGATTGAATAAGGTGAGAGGAGGCAACCCTAACACACACCTTTCCTGATTGTAAAGCATGCCGTGTGCCCTTGTGCTCTCCAATCAACTGCTTCTTGGTCCATGTATAGGTCCAAGTATGGCAAGAGGATGCAGTTAAGTGTTCTGACATGACCGTTCTTCTCAAGACTATCTATAATTTGTTGTAATCCCCACAGTCAAATGCTTTTGTATAGTCAATGAAACATCTTTCTGGTAGTCTCTGCTTTCAGGGAGCCCTGTCTGACATCAGCAGTGCTATCCCTTGTTCCACATCCTCTTCTGAATCTGGCCTGGACCTCTGGAAGGTCCCCGTCAATGTATTGCTGCAACCATTGCTGGGTGATCTTCAGGAAAAGTTTACTTGCATGTGATATTAATGATATTGTTCTATCATGTGCGCATGTTGTTGGGTCCTCTTTCTTTGGAATGGGCACAAATATGGATCTCTTCCAGTCCGTTGGTAAGTAGCTGTCTTCCAAATTTCCTGGCATAATTGAGTGAGTGCTTCCAGCGCTTCATCAGCTTGTTGAAACATTTCTATTGATGGTCCATCACTTCCTGAAGCCTGGTTTTTGCTAATTAATGCTTTCAGTGCAGCTCAGACTCTGTCCTTCAGCACCGTTGCTTCTTGCTCATATGCTGCCTCCTCAAATGGTGGACTGGCGACTCGTTCCTTTTGGTACAGGGTCTCTGGTATTCTTTGCATCTTCTTTTGATGCTTCCTGCGTGGTTCAATATTTTGCCCATAGAATCTTTTAGTATTTGAATGGCATCTTTGAATTCAAGCAACACGAGGCTTGACTTTTTTTATTGAGTCTTTCAGTTCAAGATCGCCTGAGTGTTTTCTTCCTTTTTGGTTTTCTAACTCTAGGTCTTTGTATATTTCCTGTATAATATCTTACTTTGTCTTCTCCAGCTACCCTTTGAAATTTTCTGTTCAGCAAATTTCAAAGTCTTTTCTGACATCCACTTTGTTATTTTCTTTTTTTCCTGTCTTTTTAGTGATTTTTTTGTTTGCTGCATGTAAAATATTCTTGATGTCATCCCACAATCCATCAAGTCTTCGGTCATTAGTGTTCAATGTATCAGATCTGTTCTTGAGATAATCTCAAAATTCAGGTAGGATATATTTTGGCTCTATTGGAATTGTTTTAATTTTCTTGAGCTTTATCTTGTACTTACACGTGAGCAATTGATGGTCTGTTCCACGGTCAGCCTCTGGCCTGCTTTTAGCTCCAGTGTCTCCCCACAGATGTAGTCAATTCGACTTCTGCGCAGTCCAGCTGCAGTCATTGGTAACGCACAATTCTGTCATCCAATCTGCAGCTTTGTCTCTATCCCCGAGACCATATTTCCACCTACCGCTCCTTCCTCTCTCGTTTCCAACTTTTGCATTCCAATGGCCAATACTTATCAATGCATCTGGATTATGTTTCAGACTGAAGACAGTGGTAGAATTCTTCAATTTCTGCATCACTAGCTTTAGTGGTTGGTGCGTACAGTTGAATAATAGTTGTATTGATTGGATTTCCTTGCCTGCAGATAGACATTATCTTATCACAGACAGCATTGTCCATCAAGATAGCTCTTGACATGTCTTTTTGATGATGGATGCGATGCGTTCCTCTTGATTGTGCCATGCAGGGCGTACTGGGCTATATGATCTTCTGATTCAAAATGGCCTCTATCAGTCCCTTTAAGCTCACTGATGTCCAGAATAGTGATCTGTATGCATTCCATTTCATTTGTAACGACTTCCAATTTTCCTAGAGACATATCTTGTACCTTCCACATTCCAATTGTTAGTTGGTATTTGCGGCTGTTTCTGCAGGCTTTACTCCGTCCACAGCATGATGGCGGGCTCTACTTGGGGAAGGCAGCTCTTCCTCCATCACATGCTGAGTACCTGCTGGCCCGCGGGGCTCACCTTCTGCCACTGTCCTGCTTTTGTTCATCAGGTCTGCCGTAACTGCCAAGGTTTCGGTGCGATCCATGGCTAATTCCTCTGAAGTGAACAACATATTCCTTCTCTGTTGTCTGTTCTTAGTCTCAAAGCTCTGCCGAAACCTCTTCCCGTTGGGTGACCCTGGGGGTATTTGAAATACCAGTGACATGGCTGCTAGCATGACAGCGACACACTAGCCAGCACGGTGTGACAAACGGACCACAGGTGTTGGAGCATGACTCTTAGGAAGGACTAGATCAGCCTTCAGGAAGGCTATGGAGGAAAGACATTGCATTGCCTCTCTGTGTATTCTGGGAGCAAGCAGTTCAAAGCTGGTGTGGCAACGTCATTGGCTCAGGGTCCCTGGCTCTTTCTCTCCAGCAGTTCTGCTCCGCCTAGGGAACTAACCAACTCTAAAGGGTCTCAAGCATTGGTCTGCTAAAAGCAGAGTTGGAGGCTCAAGCCCAGCAGCCGGTCTGCAGGAGAAAGCTGAGGCTGGCCGCCCCTGCAATGGCGGACGGACGGACGGACAGCCTCTGAAAACCTGCACAAGGTCATGATGAGGCGGAGTCAGCGCCATGACTGTGGGCTTGATTTGGGTTTTAGGCGCCTCCAAAGGAGCCCAGGTGGTGCAGCAGGTTAAGCATTGCGCTGCTAACCACAAAGTCTTTGGTTCAAATCCCCCAAACCACTCTGGGAGGAAAAGGTGGCCGTCTGCTTCCGTAAAGATTCATAGCCTTAGGAACTCACAGAGCAGTTCCGCTCTGCCCCAGAGGGTCGCACGGAGTTGGAACTGACTGGGGAGCAGTGGGTTTGGTTGGGAGCCCTGCAGAAGGAGCCCCCTCCAGTGTGCACCACATGGTGCTGCACACCCCACCCCCCCAGGTCTGACTGAAGGAGTAGGGGGTGAGGGGCAGACCTGCCCAGAGCTGAGAACATCCCAGGCTTTCTGGGAGCTTTTAGAGTCCCTGAGATGGGGGCGTCTGGCACTGCGGTCCCTGGAGTCACCCTGGACCTGCCCTTTGACCTGACTATTTCTGTAACCCTTCTTCCTGCCACCGGTGAGGTGCTTACATAGCCTCCCAGGTGATCCAGGGCCACCATCTCCTTTTCCGGTTGTCTTTTCTTTCTTTTTTTAGCTGAAGGCAGCTATCGGAGACCAGACTAAGTTGAACTAATTCAGAGGTCAAGGTAAGTTAACAAGCAGCTTTGCTGGGATTCTATTCCAAGCAGATCCCCCCTACACACACACCCCCGCCAGTGCAATGAGAAGCCAGGAGGGTCCCGGGAGGGCAGAGAGCAAGGTTTCCAGGCAGGGGATCAGCAGTGTATAAATCTGGAAGCCTTTTATTTCTGTGTGTGGTTTATTGATTATGCAACCAAATGACCACAGAGAAGAGAAAGTAATTCTCCAAGGCACAAGAGGGGCCCGGGAGCCTGGCACTGACGATGGAGCCCTGGCTGAGGAGGCTGGCGTGCTGCCTGCAGAGGTGGGCCCAGTGTCTGCCGTGCTGAGTGATTCTGGGCACGTCCGCTCTCTTGGGACTTGTCTCTCTGATTCTAGAAGGGAAACACCCCCCCCCTCATCCCGATCGTCCGTGTGTTGTACTGTGGCTGCTCACATGTTGCTCGGAGGATGGAAGTTCTTCCGCTGGGGTTTCAGGTCCTCGGTGGACAGGTTACAGCAGAGCTTCCAGACATAGACTTGGAAGAAAGGCCTGGCAGTCTACTTCTGCAAATTTGTCCTTGAAAACCCTCTGGGTCACAGCCTCCTACTGCCCCATGGGAGATGGGTCCTCTAGGTTGGGAGGGACTTCATCAGAGCTGCAGCGATGGAACCAAGCCTGCCAGCGATGGGAGAGGTGGCACAGGACCAGGCGACACATCATTCTTTTCTACTTAAGGTCGCCCAGACGCAGAACCAGCTCAACAACAACGACGGCCACAAGGAAACATCGAGAGCCTGTAAATAAAATGTGAAGCCACCGCACTATAATGCCAGGCCTCACCCAGCACCCAGAGGGAACCTCCTAATAGAATTCACCCAGCATTTCTACCCCGGGCTCCTCCCCCATCTCCCTCGCCTCTTCCTCTCGCCTACCAACCTCAGCAACTCGAAAGTATTCTGCTTCCACAGCACTTCCTGAATCCACCCATCTTCTCAGCCCTAGTTCCCATCCTGACTGGTCTTCCTTCCTCTGTTAGTGTATCCCCTTCCAATCAGCTCTCCACTAAACAATCAACAGAAGGGGCAACTCTTGCGCCAAAGGAGAAACAGAATGTCGAATTCTTACAGAATCCAGACATACTGGACCTATTGTGGCTGGGAAACCCCTGCACTTTCAAACCGTGAACTGAACGTATCCCTTGACGTCGGTTATAACCGGAACAACTGTCTCACTAGTGCGTGAAGAACGGTGGCTGTGAGCTTTTAAAGGTGGACCTCTATGAGGTCAGACTGCCGCCAGTAACTGTGAGGATGAGGGGCGGAGGGGGAAGTGTTTGGAAGTCAATGGTGGTGAAACGCTATGAGTAGAGACCGTGAGCATGGCGGCCCTGATGTCATTGCACCTCACCTGCAAACCTCAGACGGTGCCCTCTGCCTGTTGAAGCTACTCCCACGGAGAGAAGAAACTCAAAGGCTCAAGGAAATAACCAGTCCAAGGGACACAGCCACCGGGGCACCAGCAGAAATAGCTGGCTCTGATCGGGACCACAGAAAGTCCTGGGCAGAATGGGAGGGAAAAAGAATCTAGAATAAAATTGAAAACCATAAAGAGGAATAGACTTGCTGGTCTGACGGCCTGGTGGAAGCACTGACACTGGGGCTCTTAGACACCTTTCAAGCCTGGAGCTGAGGCCACCCCTGAGAATCGTGTCTCGGCAAACAACAGTAAGAGAAATCTCGTGAGGACCAGCGCCCCGCAACCATGGGCCACAGGAGACCCCAAGACCGGACGGCGGGACAAGGCAGGAAAGAAGGAGAACTGGATTGGGGAGCCCGGGAGGGCGTGAGCAGGGGGCTTCGCACTGAGGGGGTTGCAATGCAGGTTACAAAACAAAGGGTGGGCCATGGCTGAGTGGACCAGTCATTTGCTCCGTAAACTCTCCCCCAAAACACGATAATAAAATAAAATAAGACCCTCCAACAGCTTCCTATCACACTTTGAAAAAGAATAGAAGTCGTTCCTCAACTCAGGCTTCCCCGTGGGGACCCCTGCTTCCCTGCCTCTACCCTGCCGCCCCAGGACAGCAGGAAATCCCTGCTGGTGCCTGTCTGCAGGCTCTGCCTCCTGGTTTTCAGAGGGCTGGTTCCCTCTG
>NW_022111357.1:2459329-2461466 GCF_000313985.2 Echinops telfairi | reverse complement strand
GCATCTTTCTCCCTGCGAGTGGCTGATGGACTTGAACCACGGACCTTTCAGTAGCACTGGAGTGCTTAACCGTTGCCCCCCCTCCCCAGGGCTCCTAGACAGGCCACATGGAGACACACGACTCCACACACCTCAGACACCAGAGCTCAAGGAATCAAAAAATTGCTTTACTTAGTCACTTATTTCTGGAACACTCTTTGCAGGCTGTTGGAGCAGAGCACGAGAACGGACAGGTTGTTTGAGGGAACTGTCAATAAAAAAAGCAAAATGGAAAAGCTAATATTGACTGTCCCAGGCCCTGAGCTAGGGGCTCAGCATCGACGATGTTGTGTCGTCACGCCAGAAGCCCTAGGGGTTAGGACTTTGGGGGTTACTTTTAAAGAGGAGAAAACTGGGGCCCAGAGAGGTCATTTTATTTGCTCTGGATAACACAGCAAGTAGGTGACTGGACCAAGACTCAACCCCAGGTCTGACTGAAGTCACATTGTACCTCCGTGTTCGCTCTCAGCAACCCTGTTATGGGAGGTGTGAGCTATGTCCCTGAGCCTGTGGGCTACATACCCCAAAAGCTCCACTGCCATGGAGTTGATTCTGACTCATAGTGACCCTGTACGATCGAATAGAACTGCCCCTTTGGGTTTCCGAGAGTAGATCATCTCGTCTTTCTCCTGAGGAGCTGCAGAAGGGTTTGAACTCTGGACCTTGTGGTTGGCAGCAAATTGCGCCACCTGCTATACTACCGGGGCGGAGGTAAAACTGGATAGTCAGGATCTGGGCTGGTCACGTAGAGGGACTTGATGTCAAAAGTTTACCCAAGATGAGACCGTGGACAAGGTTCCATAGGCCTCACAGGTTGCCCTCTGGGACAAGAAATGGCCACCCTTCGGGAAGGTGCCTGGTGAAGCGGGGAGCCGGAAAATGCGCTTTGACTGAACGCTTGGGAGTCTTGGTGCGGGTGTGATGAGCCCAGGCTGTCCTATCAGATATACAAAAGACAGCATCGTTTCTCCGCAGAATTCCTTCAGGGGGGCCCACATCTATGATTCTGCAGCACAGCACCTCTCAGGAGGAAAGTCAGAGCCAGGAGAGTAGAGTAGACACGAGGTCACCGAGGCACAGTGGCAGGGAGGGTCTTAGTTATCCAGAGCCCTGGTGGCAGAGTGGTTATGTGTCGGGCTGCACAGCGCAAGGCCAGCAGCCCCAAGCACAGCCGCTCTTCTGGAGAAAGAAGCAGCTTTCCACTGCCATGAAGAGTTACGGTCTCAGAAACCCGCAGGGGCAGGTCTAGCCCTGCCCGACGGGGCTGCCAGGAGTCAGACTCCACATGGTGCCAGTGAGTTTGTGTTTTGTTTTTGTGCGTCTGATTTTTGCCATGACAGGGTAAAGAACAGTGGTGTATTTTCTCACGATTTGGAAGCTGAAAGTTAAACCAGAGCTGCAGCTGTGCCGTCTCTTTCCTGGGTGGTGGCTCTGGGCTGGGTTCCTTGTTTTGAGGCGGGGCCTCACATGACATCTGTCTCGCCAACCCCCCCTCCCCTCCAGTGGCATGGCCTCATTAACATGACAAGAGAAAAACTCCTATTTCCCACCAGGGTCTGTCTGTTTACAGATACAGGATTGAGAACGTCAGCATACACTTTGGGAGGACACAAGTCAGTTCAGAATGGGAGGTCACAGAGAATGCTGGCAGAGCTGACTGGAGTCCTGACTGACCCCGGCGTCCAGCCCCAGCCACACAGAGGGCACCGGCCTGTGCCTCCTCCACGCCTGTGCTCTCGGGAGATGCGGTTAGAAGACTTGTGTCCCTCTAAGGTGACCCCACCACGCAGTCCCTCTTTGGGGACTTCTTTTTTTTAACTTTTAGAAATGTTTAATAAAATAATGGGAAATTTTTCTTATTATTTTACTTTTCTTTTAAAAACTCATTTTATTGGGGGCTTATACAACTCTGATCACAATCCATACATACAGCGATTGTATAAAGCACATTTGTACATTTGTTACCCTCATCATTCTCAGAACATTTGCTCTCCACATAAGGCCCTGGCATCAGCTCCTCATTTTTCCCCTCCCTCTCCATTCCCCCCTCCCTCATGAACCCTTGATAATTTATAAATTATTATTTTGTCATATCTTT
>NW_022111357.1:2455904-2458003 GCF_000313985.2 Echinops telfairi | reverse complement strand
ATCTGCTACCTTAATACTAAACCTATTAATATATGCACATAAATCTATTTCCTCTCTGGGGACTTCTACAAAGCACAGCCCCTTCAGATTCCAGAGCTTAGGACAGGCTCACACTTCCTGAGACCCTCTTCCCCACCCCCACAGATCCTGTTCCCGGGCTGATTCGGGCTCCAGCACTGGCTCTGCCACTTGCTAGATGTGGACAGACTGCTCAGCCTCTCCGTCTTCGTGACCTAGGGCTGCAGTAACAGAAAGCCCACATGGGTGGCTTCAGCAAGCGGCAATGCCTTTTCACTCAGTTTATTGTTGTGTGGTTAGGGGTCACGGAGTCGGTGCTGACCCACGGCGACCCTGTGATGCCCAAGGGAACAAAACACGGCCCGGTCCTGCAACATCGTGACAATTGCTCTTAAGTCTGAGCCATTGTTGCCTCCACGTGTCAACCCATCTCATCGAGGTCCTTCCTCTTTGTCGCTGCCCCTCCACTGTACCAAACATGGCGTCCTCCTCCAGGGACGTGTCTCTCCTGGCCACATGCGCAGAGAATGTAAGACGAAGCCTTGCCATCCTTAACTCGGGCTGTACTTCTTCCGAGACAGGTCAGCTGGTCCTTTTAGCAGTCCATGGCGTTTTCAGTATTCCTCTCCAGCACCACAGTTCTCAGTTTAGGAGGCTGAAGTCGGAATTCAGAGTGCTGCCTCTAGGGGAAGGCTTTCTCTCTCCCTGCCTCTCGGCGTGTACCTGCAGGTATGTGCGCACCTGTAGGAGTGCGTGGTGAGTCCGGCTGAGCTTGAGGTTGCAAACAGAGTTGACCCTTAATGGGAGTAAAATTAACACATGACGTCAACTCATACTATATTAAGAATATAAAAGTTGATGATGTAATTATAGGCTGAGCAGAGACCTTGGGTTGAGAGAGATAATGTATGTTATATCAGAATAGGCTGGATCCTTAATTCTTTTTCTTTTTTTAACTATAGAGGAGGTTATAATAGGGCCACATCCACCATGAAACAAGACATCCCTCACTGACCCATAGCGCGAAGAGGGACAACACTGGAGACACTGTGTGGGAATTGTGCCCAATCTGACCCCACCACACGGGGGCAATATATTAAGGGCATGCAACAGAGCCACAAGGAGGGCAGAGCAATGCAGTCCCTGGGGAATACCAAAAATAGATTTTGGGGCCAGGGCATGGCACCCCATCAGACTTAACCGGAAAACACTTGTAAAGGTCAACAAATAGACCTAGAACTATTTATAGGCTTTTCCTTTTTTGCCATTGGGTTTTTGTTGTTGTTGTTGTTTGGTTTGTTGGGTTTCTTTTGGTGTTTTGTTTTTCTTTGCCTTGATTTTTTGCTTATTATTGTCTCTGCATGTCTATCCAGATAAGATAGGTGGGATAAGCAATCTGAGGGACCAAAGGTTCTGGAAGGACAGGGGAGAGGGGAGGTGGGGAAAGGAAGTGGGTGTTAACAAACCCAGGGATGAGAGAACAACAAAGGATCTAAAATTGATGTCGAGGAGAGTGTAGGAGGCCTGCTAGGGCTTGATCAAGGACAATGGAACCTAGAGGAATTACTGAAACCCAAATGTAGGCCGAACATGATAGTGGGATAAGAAGAAAGTAAAAGGAAATAGAGGAAAGAGCGAGGAGGCAAAGAGCATTTACAGAGGTCTAAATAAAAGCATGTACATATGTAAATATATTTATATATAATGATGGGGAAATAGATCTATGTACATATATTTATATGTTAAATATCAAAGTAGCAGAATGACATTTGTCTCTACTCAAGTACTCCCTTAACACAAGGACACTGTGTTCTAATAACCTGGCATTCCATGACGCTCACCTTCCGGACACGATCTCTGAAGACAAAATGGATGCATAACAAATGTGGTGAAGAAAGCTGAGGGTGCATGGCTATCCAAAGATATAGTATCTGGGGTCTTAAAGGCTTGAAGATAAACAAGTGGCCATGTAGCTGAGAAGCAAAAAAGTCCACATGGAAGAAGCACAGCAGCTTCTGTGACTCTGAGGTGTCGATGGGATCAGGTTTCAGGCATCAAAGACCCAGAACAAAAAATCATAT
>NW_022111357.1:2452247-2455364 GCF_000313985.2 Echinops telfairi | reverse complement strand
AAAAAGAAGAGGGTACAAATGGACCCCAGCTTTAGGACAAAGGAGACATGGATGGGACTTAGGGTGTGGTATAAGCCCTAGTAGCCTCAGAGGATGAATGGTGCAAATTCTTAATGGACTTAGCTGCTAACCTGCCTTGCCCCTTATCTGTTCATCTGCTAACCCGGAGTTCACCCAGAGGTGCCTCAGAAGAAAGGCCTGGCCACCTACTTTAGAAAAAGGCAGCTATTGAAAACCCTGTGGGTCCCAGTTCTCTTCTGATACATGCGGTGCCCCCACCTGTGACCCCGCGGGGACTCTTTCACCTCACTGTTGTCACTGCCTTTCACCAGCCATGCAGGCGGTTGAAGTGTCCTGACCGAAGCCACAGTGCCGGGACACTCTGATGTCATTTGGGAGAATTCTGTGTCATCCGACACATCATTCATTCATTCACTTACTTCCCTACTCTCTCTGGTGACATCGTGGGCTCCCTGTTGGGCCGCTAACTGCAGTTGGAAAGCAGTTAGCAGTGGTCTTGGAGAGAAAGCTGAGGCTTCCTACTCCCACACAGAGTTACAATCTTGGGAGCCCTTAGGGGCAGTTCTACCCTGCCCTATCGGGTCATTGTAGGATGGCCATGAGTCAGAACAACTCTGGCAGTGAAAAGTCTTGGGGGTATGTGAAGGGCCTTCAAAATGCTTGCCGAGAAGGGAAATGGAAGGGTCATGGCCACTTCCAAGAGCCCCTTGAACTGTTGTCACTGACTGCCATTGAGCCAGCCACCGGCTCATGAAGACCCTGTGTGCAGCTGGACTGGACTGTGACAACCCATAGGGCTTTCCAGGATGGCTTTGGGAAGGAGAGCGCCGGCTTTCCTCCCTAGTCGGTCTTTTCTGACTCCGCTGAGTCTGCTCTGCAGTGTGCACACCTTCACCGCCCAAGTGGTGGCTACTCTGGAGGTGCATCGGCCAGGGCATGACTATGGGTCTTTTGCATGGAAAGGGACAGCTCTACCATGGGGCCACCACTCCGCTCCCAGGAACATCCTAAACCGAAACCCAAAGGCACTGCCCGGAGTCCCCTCCAAGGCACAGTGACTCTGTACAGGTTTTCTGAGCAGTGGTGGGATTCAGCTGGTTTGCACTGGTTTGCACTGGTTCAGTAGAATCCATGCCTAATTTTCTGTTGAGTTTGATGAACCGGTTCTTAAAAAGGCACTTACAGTCAGGGTTCTCTTTAAGTGGGTGGCAGCTGCCCAATATGGAAATCACAAATTTACATATTCCTTACACTTTTTTTAAACATCCGTCTGTGCAATGGTCTATTCTACGTGCCTGAGTAATGTTTGTTCTCACCATAGGTATAGACATTACATAGAGCTGGGCTTGATGTATTTGTTCATTTCATAAAATTCATTGTACATTTGATGAAAAACTACATTTTTATTTCCTTGCATTGCTTACTTCAGTAAACAAGCATAGCGCAAAAGAGGAAAAGGGGCAAACAGCCTGAAGGTAACACGCTGTCATTTGTTTCAGCTTTGTGTTACACCCCAGATTCCCAAGAGATATTATGAGTGAATTATGCAATTCCTTAAAGTGTTCAAAGACTGAAAACATTATCAGAACAATTTCTGTAATTTCAGCAGAAGCAGAAAGGGGTTTTGCAAAGATGAACATAGTATGTTTAGAGAAGAGAAGCCACTGAGGTAGTTAGTTGATTGTGCTAACCTGGCCATAAACACATGTGGGGTTAATTGAAGGGCAGAGAGATAAATGGCTCAGTGAGCCTCGCCTTCCTAGTTCTCCGGTTTCTTGCTTTCTGATGGTCAGACCAGTGTGCAGCTGCCTTGCTTGTTCTTTGCCTCCATTTGCAAGCTACACTACCTGTGGGACACCTAACCCGTGGACTGTGTCGCTGTAACTTGAGGTTCCTTCAAGACCTGCTTTGTCACACCATTGGAATTTACATCTCTTGAGCTGGGGACTGTCAGACCCTGTCACATGGCTGAGTGTTGGTGACCTGCCTTGCTGTTTGCTGCCTGTGCCCGGATAGCCTGAATTGCTCTACAGAGGACTACCCGGCGGCCCTCAAGACTTGAAGGACTGCCAGTGTCTCACAACTGTTTCACGGGAGTGAGTTGCACTGAGCCATTTGTACTGCTTTATAATTTAATTAACTATTTATTTCTTATGTTATATATCTATCTGTATAAATATATATAAATTTATTAGCATTCTGGTTTTGTTTCTCTAGAGAACTCTGTCTAACACATATGGTACCTTGGGAGTGGGGAACTGGAGAAACAAATCATAAGATAGAGAGTAGATATTTGCTTGACCTTTCCCTCAAGGTTGCTTTCCTTCTTTGCCTAGCCAGAGGTCAGATAAAGTCACACTGCCTACTTGGTTGTTTTCTGGGGAAAATATGGGAAGTATGAAAATAGAAAGTTTGTAAGCCCACTTGCTTTCAGCCATTAAGATTGGATCTTTAGATGGGTTTAGGCCATGCCTGCAAAAGAAGCTTTGAAAATATATGCCCCACCCAATGCTTTGGAGTACTCAGGAACCAACGGTCTTTGTCAGAGCTGGAAAAAAATCTGGAACCATGAAGAAAACTCCCCTCTAGCACTAAACGTTAAAGGGACCCTGAGAGCAGGCTAAAATGCTTGCTAGGTGACCGCCTGGATCTACTTGTTGAGTGGAAGTGGGAGAAATGCAGCAATAAAGTGACGGGTTGAGTTTGGCTACTGACACCTGTGGACTTGGTTTACAGGAAAAAGAGGAGAAGATGAGAACGGGTTGACTGGTCTAAAGTTCATGACCTAGCCTGAGGAGGCTAGGCTTGTTGAGTATTGGTGAGAGCACATAGTCTAAAGGCAAGGCAAGCAATGGGCACCCTGTGGAGGCTGAGTGAGGCATCCCATATTGAATTGACAGAACCCGACCAGATGGAGATTTTTGAGCCTGTGAACTGGTACATATTGTTGCTGACTTTTTGGATTGCCTGTCCGAATTTGACTTTGCTTATGGATGCAGACCTCACAAGGTTCCAACTGGAATGAAGACTCTTCATGTCAAAAAATATGATTGTCTCCTCAGAGCACTGGGTTGATGTAAGTGGGCAGTATATAAA
>NW_022111357.1:2448665-2450040 GCF_000313985.2 Echinops telfairi | reverse complement strand
AGGCTCACTGAGCCATTTATTCCTCCGCCCTTCAATTAACCCCACTTGTGTTTATCGGCCAGGTTGGCACAATAAACTACCTCAGTCTCTCTTGATCACATGTGCAAAGTACATGAGATGAAGACTTGCCATCCTTGTTTCTAAGGAGTACTCTGACTGTACTTCTCCAGGACAGATCTGTTCTCCTAGAAATCCACCGTGCTTTCAATATTGTCTGCCAACACCATAATTCATATGCGTCAATTCTTCCGCCCTCTCCCGCCTTCATTGTCCAACCTGTACAGCCTTATGAGGCCATTGAAAATACCCTGGCTTGGGTCATATTTAGTCTTGTTTAGTCTTCAGTGTGGCATCCTTGCCCTTCAACACGTTAAAGAGGTTTTGTGGAGCAGATTTGTCCAGTGCAATACGTGGTTTGATTTCTTGCCTGCTGCTTCCATGGGCATCGATGAGGAGCCAAGCAAAATGAAATCCTTCAGAACTTCAATCTTTTCTCCGCTTATGATGCTATCTCTTGGTCCAGTTGGGAGGATTTTTGTTTTCTTTACATTGAGTTGTAATCCATGCCAAAGGCTATAATCTTTGATCTTCCTCAGCAAGTGCTTCAAGTCCTCCCTTTCAGCAAGCAAAAGATCTGCATATCTTAGGGTTTGGGTGGGTTTTTTTTTTTCATTTTACTGGGGGCTCTTACAGCTCCATCCATTGTGTCAAGCACATTTGTACATTTGTTGCCATCATCACCTTTCTACTTGAGCCTTGGCATTAGCTCATTCCCCCCCTCCCCTGTCCTCCCTGCCTCATGATCCCTGGATAATTTATAAATTATTTATTTATTCGTAAATGATAAATAATATTATTTTCATAATAATAAAGTGGGCATCTCTCGTCACCCGCTTTTCTGTTATCTGTTGTGGGATACAGAAAGACTGCTCCCCAGATCGACTCCCCCAAATATATATGTTAGACCTAGGACACTGCTTGTAACTAATGGTAAATGATTGTCAAGTTATCTCCCTGGAGACCCCAGCCGTCCAGAGCCAGCAGACACCATAGTTTCTCCCACAACAGGCAGGGCTTCCCCTGAAAGCTTAGGCTAACTAAAGTCTCCAGCTCTAGGGTCATCAAGGTTAGGCCGCCGTCATGAATCAAGGATCCGCCCATTTTGTCACATGTGTACCCTTAATCCCTCCTCTTCCTATTGCGAGCATACACCTAGATTGTCCCCCTCCCATTACTGTATTACCTATAGTACAACCCTTTCCTGTGATGTATGCCTTTACCTGTAATTAGGGGCCTTGCATGTCCCCCAACGATATATAAGCCCTGGTTAGCAATAAATCTCTCTCTTTACATGTGTATCACAAGAGGAGCTGAG
>NW_022111357.1:2447285-2448417 GCF_000313985.2 Echinops telfairi | reverse complement strand
GCTGTACAATTGCACCTGCTGGCCCTGTGATGATTTCTTAGGGGTTGGCTCCCCTGACAGTCTGTCCCTCTGAGAGGGGGTTATATGTTTATCATTGTGATCGATTCCCCCTTTCTCCCCCCACCTTCCTCTTCCCCTCCTGATGTCACTTCTGCTACTACTGGTCCTCAGGGGTTTATCTGTCCTGGATTCCCTGTGTTTCCAGCTCTTATTTCTAAGGCAGAATTGGGGTCATGAAAGTGGGGGGAGGGAGAGGAAGCATTAAAGAACGAGAGGAAAGTATTGTGTTTTGTCGGTGCTATACGGCACCCTGATATCTTAGGTTGCTAATAAGCCTTCTTCTGATCCCGATGCCACATTTCCCCCATATAATCCAGCTTCTCTGGAAATGTGCTGAGCACACACTTGGAATAACCATGGAGAGGGGATACAAGCCAGTGCCCACCTTTCCTGATGTGAAACCAGGCCTCCTGTCCTGTTGGAATGACTACCTCTTGTTTCACGTAGAGGTTCCGAATGAGCACAATGAAGCACGCAGGAATTCCCATTCGCCTCAATGTTATCCATAGTTTGTTATTATCCACAGAGTCAAATATACCTTTACATGATCAATAAAGCAAAAATTACAGCTCGGTGGGCTTCTCTGCTTTCAGCCAGGAGCCATCTGACATCAGCAATGATATCCCTCGAACCACATCCTCTTCTGAACCGAGCTATATTAAGTAGTGCTGAGATAAATAACTGAGACAAAGTAGTTTCAAAATATCACATGAAACATTATCTGTTCCTATAGGTTAATCAGAATGAATAAGGAAATCGATAGAAAACCAATAGAAGAAAGCTGTAACAACACATTTTCAGACCCTTCCTGGAGCAGCGACTCATGAACAGGACGAGATTCATTTAAACGTCTTTATAAAGAGACCCGAGAGCGCTGGCTAATCCAATGACTAAAGAGGAACGCAGACCAGACCCACCTGGCTCCCTGCCCGGCCCTGAGCTTGCAGACTCCGCTGGCTCTGCAAACAGAAGGCCCGTGGCAACGACGATGCATGCAGCGTGGCTCCCGGCACTGGTTTCCCAGCAGCAGGTCCATGCATCTGGTCTCCAGGTCACATTTCAGGAATTCTCA
>NW_022111357.1:2438852-2445253 GCF_000313985.2 Echinops telfairi | reverse complement strand
ATGGATGGATTGTGATGAGTTGTACGAGTCCCCAAAAAAATGATTAAAAAAAAAAAAAGAAAGAAACGGATCTGCACTTGGCTGCTATGGTCTTTGATGGCACCCCTGCAGGCTATGGGGTGGTTGCTCTAACAATGAACATTCTTCAAATAAGAGCTTCATCCATATTTTAAAATACTTGCTACAACAAAGTTCTATTGAACTCAATGTTCACTGACATCATTTCAGACAATTCCATTCATCCATGAAAGAAAATAAAGTGCTCTTAGATACTTGGAACAAAACTCAACTGCTGTAAGTGTTTCAATGAATGCAAAATAGAAAGTGGTCTTGGCAATTTGTAGAGGTAAGGATTTCAACAATTTGACGAGGAGATTTGTGTAACTGGCTCAAGAGCCAAAGCTGATCTGTGTGCCCACAGAAGCAAGTTCAAATCTCCCAGTAAAAACACAGAAAAAGGAGACCATCTGATTGGAAAGTGCTTACACATTCAGCAGCATTGTTTGCAGGGGGACCCCAGATGCGCAGAATTCAATGATCATAATCCTTGGTTTGTGGCAAACTCAGCATTGGCCATGCGTTATCAGACTTTGGTTTAGTTACTTATTACAATGTAACCCCTTACCCCAAACTGAAATTAAAGCCTGGCTTATCACCTACAAGTAACCCTGAAGCCCCCTCATTTCATCTCCTGTTTCTCCCATGGGCCCCATTTTGACTTTCCTAAGTCTTGGGCTGTTTCTGGGCCCTTTGCTCTAGAAACTCATAAAAATATTCCTAAGTATATTGTATTGCAGCATGGGTAAATATATTGATGTTAATTTTTCACATTGAAACATTTTATTAGA
Source organism: Echinops telfairi (assembly GCF_000313985.2). Classification (NCBI taxonomy): domain Eukaryota; kingdom Metazoa; phylum Chordata; class Mammalia; order Afrosoricida; family Tenrecidae; genus Echinops; species Echinops telfairi. The sequence continues at coordinate 2,444,405 of NW_022111357.1, read as the reverse complement.
CCTAACATTCATCTCCCCACCCCCCACCCCCTTCTGATTTTAAAAGAAATTAAAGCATTTTCATGGGCTGAGGCATTGCAACCATCACCAAGCGGGGTAAGGCCTCCTCCTCCCACCGAAGATAGCCACCCTCCTGGATTCCATGTTCCTCACTCCTCGTTTCTCCTGCTTTGTATCACAATTTATTGGAAGGAGCTCTGGTGGCGCTGTGGACTAAGCATTGGACTGCAGTTCAAACTTAGTTCGGCACAAGGGCAGCAGTTCAAGCCCACAGCTGCTGTGCGGGAGAAAGATGGAACTGTCTATTCCCATGCAGATTCCTAGACTCGGAAACCCTAAAACACAGTTGTACTCTGACCTATAGGTTACTATAAGTTGGAATTGACCAGTAGGCAGTGGGGTTAATTTATTGAAATGATATGCATTCCGTAAAGGAGTATTTTTAATGTTAATTATTTTCAACCTTAAAAAATATTATCATAGAAACACATAACACCATATCCCTTGCTGTCAGCTCAACTAATTCATAGTGACCTATAGGACAGCATAGAACTGCCCCTATAAGGTTTCTATGGCTATAATTTTACTGAAGGAGCCCTGGGGTATAGTGCATTATACCTTGACCTGCCACCTGCCAACGTTAGCAGTTCAAAGCCACCAGCCTCTCCTTGGAAGAAAGATGAGCTCCTGTAACTATTTACAGCCTTCGAGACCTACAGGGGTAGTTATTCTCTGTCCTCTATGGCCACTGTCCGTTGGAAACGACTCTGTGGCAGTGAGTTAGGGCTGTCTGGTTTAATCTTTACTGAAGCAGACTGCCTCATCTCCCTCCCAAGTGGATGCAAACCACCCACCTTTGCTTGGTAGCCAAGCCCGTAACCACTGCATTACCCGGGTGCCTCACATTTGCCCAGTCAACCTTTGGTATCAGCTACATTCACGAATCATGCGATGCAAACATTGTCCTTTTTCAACACCAACAGTTCTTATCTACATCAACCCAAACTCACTGTTTCCCAAATAAGGGTTCCCCTTCGCCCCTGGTGACCACTAAGCGCACACTTGCGACTCTTGTCATTTGATGAGTAGAATCCATTACAGTTTGTCCTCTTGTGATTGACTTCTCTATCTCAACAAAGTGTTCTCAAGGTTCACCCATGTTGTAGCATGTCTCAGGACTTGACGTGATGGCTGAGTTGTGGCCATAGTGTGTCCACACTACATTTTGTTCATCCTGTGTTGATGGGCACCTAGGTGGTTTCCACCTTTAAACTTTGAGGCCTAGTGCGTGCCGCAATGGACACCGGTGTTAGAAGCATCCCATACTGTTTGAGATGTACTTGGTGAGCTTGGTCTCAGCTTGGTAAGGGGGCTTTGTGCCTGGGGCATAGCTCGAGTCCACGCATGTCGACTGAGCACACGATAGACCAGGTGCGGTCATCACTTTCCTAACGATGGACATCGGGGCTGGTGTTTTTGGGTTTGTTTGTTTTTTTCAGCGTTCCCTGTGCGAACAAATCATCCTAGTTCTGCAATGCGTGACACCGAACACATGTTTCTAGCATGCAATCTGTGAGGCTGCTGGCCCGCTTGCTGTCCTCAGACTTTTCCAGCAGGAAAGGCTAATAAAGGTGAAGAGGACGTGAGTAATTAGGAAGAAATTGCACAAGCCACTCCAGGTTGTGCTACATGGGTTGAGTCATCAACGATGAATGTTCAGTCTTAGAAGATAATGCCACAAACTTTTCCAAAATGGGTTCAGCAGCTGATAGCCTATCAGCCTTGTGGAAAGGAGCCTGGGACCGTGCCCTTTTCAGTGCTTGGCAGTATCAGTCTTGAACGATTGCAAATTGAAGGGGTGTCAAATAGTGCTTCACTGTGACCTTGGTTTGCATTACCCTGACCATGAACTCTGCTGAACATTACTTCACAGGGATTGGCTGTGTGTGTTTCCTCTACTCTGAAATGGCTGCTCATACCATTTGGTCTGTTTTTTTGTTTTGTTTTATTTTTTAAGCATGTTTTCTGTTCCATTGCCTTGCTGATGTGTGTTAGACATTGTAAATGAATGTTCTGTACACCTGGTTGCTGATGTGTGTTGAGATCTTTCTCCTTTCGGATTATAACTCCCCTTCCCCTTTCTTTTGTTGGGCACAAGTTCTTCATTTTAAAAACAACATAAGGTTTTTAAAAATCATTTTATCGAGGGCTCGTACAACTCTTATCACAATCCATCCATCCATCCATTGTGTCAAGGACATTTGTACATTTGTTGCCATCATCAGTCTCAAAACATTTTCTTGAGCGCTTGGTATCAGCTCCTCATTTTTCCCCCACCCTCCCCTGAGCACTATAAGTTTATCAGTCTGTTATAGTAAATGCATTTGGGGGCTTGTTTAAGAAATTTTTCTCTACTCAAGACTCTAAAAGGAATGTGGTTGTTGTTGGTGGTGGTGTTGGGTACCGTCCAGAAGTTCCAACTCATAGCTGCCCTGACGACAACAGAACAAAACACTGTCCCGTCCTGGGCCGGCCTCACAATCGCTCTCCTGTTTGAGCCCTTTATTACAGCTACTGTGCCCCTCCACCTGGCTGAGAGGCTTGTCGAGGGTCATTTGTATTTTCTAGAGGCTCTAAAGTTTTATTTTAGATTGTTAATCGTTGGTCCATCGAGAGTTAGTTTTTGTAACTGCTGTTGTCCCTATTGGTTTCTTAGGGTGGCGATGACAGCGTATCACAAACTGGGTGGCGTACAAGTTCAGAGATGTGTGGTGTCACAGTTCTGGAGGCTAAGATCTGCCTGTTGGCTGGGCGATGCTACCTCTGAAGTCTTTGAGGGAAGATCCTTTCTCCTCCAGTTTATTTATTTAGATTAATAATTTTATTGGGAGCTCTTACAGATATTCTAACAATTCATAATTCAGCTAGATCAAGCATAATTTTACAATTGCTACCGCCATCAATCTCAAAACATGTTCTGCCTTCTTCAACTCTTTGATATCAGCTCTCCTTTACCACCCCTCCCCCATCCCACCCCCTAAGATATTATTATATTATTATCATTTGCTGTATCTTACACCATCCAATGTATCCGTTCACCTGTAATTCTGTTATTCATTCCCCTCTGGTTGGGTTACACAGTCATCATTGCCATCAACTCCTCCTTCTCCCCCTTACCCAGTCTCTTCCTGTACCCTCAAGGAATCATTAGTCCCAGTACTGTTTCTGAAGGGTTATCTATGCTTTTATGCATCAAACACTCTTAATTATACAAATGAACATATGCAGGTCTAACAAGATTAATGAGGTAAAACAAAGACCATGATAGTAAGGGGAAGAAATATTAAAGAACTAGAGGATAGTTATGTGCTTCATCAGTGCTATACCACTCCCTGGATTTATCATCCCTTCCATGTGGCCCTTCTGTGAGGGACTGTCCAATGATCTCACAGGTGGGCTTTGGGTCTCCACTTTGTTCACGCTTCTTCACATCCATTTGATTGCTTGTTTTTGAACTTCTGATACCTATCCCCATTGACACCTCATGATCACCCAGGCTGGCGTGCTTCTACCATGTGGGAAGATCCTTTCTTGTTTCTCTCAGCTTCTGGTATCCTCAGATATTCCTTGATGTGTAGGTGCATCTTCACAAGGTTGCCTTTCTTCTCCGTCTGTCTCTGTGTTTCTTCTCTATCATAAGGACGACACTTGGGCTGGGTTAGGGACCACCCCACCTCAGTATGACCATATGTTAATCAGTAGCATCTTCAAAGAGCTTCTGCCAATGAAGGTAACATCCACAGAGGTTGAGGATTAGGACTGCGTTAGGCTGAGTTCTCTACAGAAGCAAAACCAGTAACTCTTGTTTGTGTCTGTATATAGGAAGAGATTTACCAAGAACAGTTAGTTCCGATCACATGGCCCTGCTTGGTACTTGCCTTCATGAAATGATCACCAAAGATGAGGTCGCTACAGCAAAGTGTGATGAAGAAAGCAGATGGTGCCCAGCTATTAATTGGAAGTGTATTTGGAGTCTTTAAGGCTTGTATTCAAACAAGCTGCCATCTAAGTCAGGTATAAACTAAGTCCACATGGAAGAAGCACACCAACCTGTGTGATCCAAAGATGATAATACAAACCAAATATGATGATGGGGAAAATATCAGAGCTTAAATTGTGAACACCCAATTTGTATAAGGCTATGGAGGGCAGTGTGAGCCCATAATCCATCTGTAGACTATCTAGCCAGATGAAGCCTCTGGCAGATCCCCTCTAGCCACAGGCAAGGGACTGGAACAGCTCTACTATCAGACAGAGATGATTGTAAATTCGATTATGGCAGATGGAACCATGGTATAATATGACAGTTGGTCAGTTGACCTCCCTCTTGATCCAGCCTGAATTTGCTCTAGGCTCAAGTGTTTCTTGCCTGTTCCATGATAGAAATGTCTTCTCTGGCATTTAAAATACTGATGGTGCTCTTTTCTTTCTTACTCTTTATTTGTATTTTTATCTTTATATTATTATTGTTTTCTTCTTGCCATTTTGTCTTGTTATTGTTTTTGTTGGATTTCCCAGTTCATGAGCACAGAAAGAGTGGATGCATAGAGATAATAATTGATGCAAAAGTTTATCTGGTGTGTGGAGGGGGGTGAAGGTCAGGGAGGGTGAGGGGATTTGGAGAGCAGACATTGTGGGAGGGAACACTAGAATTGATTGTGACAATGTGTATATAACTCTTTTAAAAAGAGATTTAACCATGTAAGTGTATGATATGTGAATAATATATCAAAAACACTGCTGAAAAAAAGAGAAATAAATCAAATTTGACCAATGGTTACCATGTGTGAAGGAGAAAGAGTTGTTGCTTAGGGAACACTGAGTTTATGTTGATGACGGGGGAATAACTTGGAAAAGGATATCAATAAAGGTTGTACAACATGAAGAGTATAATCAATGACACTGAATTATACACGTAGAAGTGGTGGAGTTTGAGAATGTTTTCTTGTGTATATTTTTGCCACAATTAGAAAAAAATTACATGTATAACAATGAGTCCAAGGAAGAAGAAAATGTTCTAGAGTTGACTGTGGTGATAATTGTACAACTCTTCCTGATATTATTGAATTATTGAATTGTATGGCATGTGGATGAAGTGCTAATAAAACTGTTAAAAAAGAGAGAGATTTATATCAAGAAATGGCTTACACAGTTGCAGAAGTAGGTAAATTCCGTTCAGTTCAAGTATGTAGGTCAGATGTGAGCTGGAGGGTTCTCCTGACTCTTGTAGCTTCAGGGACTGACAAACAGGAAGTAGGAGGATAAATCGAGAGGGCCACAGACTGGTGGATGCAGAGCTGAATGAATCCAAAGTCGGCAATCTTCCGATGGCTCCTGAGATCAGCAGGTGATCTAACAGGAGATCCACAACCTAGATGTAGAATGCAGATCTGGTAGAGGTCAAAGGGGCAAGAGAGAGCTCAGTTCTGCTCGGGGTCTGAGTTAGTTAATTGTGCCAGCCTGGCCGATAATCACATGTGGTGCTGGTTGAAA
>NW_022111357.1:2435558-2437772 GCF_000313985.2 Echinops telfairi | reverse complement strand
CTAGCTAATGAACATTTCTCTGGGTGTTCACAATGCACTGTTGTGCAGATAAGCATTAAAAAGAGTGAGGAACATGAAATTTGTGATTTCTACCTTGGGTGGCTGCCCAGCAACTCACCTTGGATGACAAGGCCAGGTTCACAGCCAGTTTGCTGAACCCAACAAAAGCGTAAGGATCAGTTCTGCAGAAGCAGTATGAGCTGGCTGAATCGCACCTTTGGCTCCATCCCTACTTTCACCCAGGTCCATCGAGTTGACAAAGTATGCAACCGTCACAAGGACTCCAACAAGTCTTTGGGGGACACAGTGTAATCCATAGCAATAGTGAAGTCATTGTGATTGACTTCTTTTCTCCAGCTGGGCTGCGTAATATAGATTATGTTTCTTTAAAAACAAAAGCAAAACAAACAAACAAAAATCCATCCAGGTTCCTTATCCCTCAAGCCAAAATCGTGATCTGAGTGGCAAAAAAAAGGTGTGTGTGTGTGTGTGGGGGGGGGAAACTGAAATGTGGGAGGGAGGGGGAAAATGAGAACCTGATACCAAGGGTTCAAGTAGAAAGAAAATGTTTTAAAAATGATGATGGCAACATATGTACAAAGGTGCTTGACACAATGGATGGATGGATGGATGGCTGGATGGATGGATTGTGATAAGGGCTGTATGAGCCCCCAATAAAATGATTTTTTTAATGAATTAAAAATATATACTGAAATAGACTTGGAGTCTTTAGTGACAAACAAATTCATCTCAAAATCAACCAACCAACCAACCAAAAACAATTGTGAAGTCATTGTTTTCAGGCCTATTTACTGACTCTCCCTTCCTTCCTATTTACGGACTCTCCCTTCCTTTTCCCCCTCATGATATACCTTCTCTGCCTAAGATACCCAAGTCCCGCACATCTGTGGGTCCGATTCCTTCTCACTGGTGAGTCCTGGTCCCTGGTGGGGCAAGTTCTTCCTTGCTCCTCTGCTTCTGACGTGTCTGGTAGCACAGCAGGGCACCATGGGCCGGGGCCCTGATATATTTGGACAATCTCTTTTTCTTACATGAAAATGAGACCACTGTGGTCACGTACAAAGAGCACGGGATTCTGGTCAAATCTAGGTGGGACCCTGACTCCGGTCCTTCTGCGTGAGAACCTTGAGGCACACCAATTTCTCCCTCGAACCCAAGCACTCTGTGTGGACACTGGAGGGCAGGGATGCCTGCCGCACAAGGTGGCCTGGGGAATCCACACACCGTACATGAGAGGAAGTCTCAGCACAGCGCCAACGATGTTCATCAAGTGGGGCTCAGAGAAGTTGAGTGGCATGCCCAAGGTCACACCATTAGAGTGACCCCGTGTGCCTTCTCCACACCGGAACCAAACTTACTGCCATCGTGTCAGTATCGACTCAGAGACCAATAGAACAGAACGGACGTGTTCTCTGGGGGTTTCTGAGACTGTAACTTTTTACGGGAATAGAATGCCTCATCTTTCTTCTGAAGAGTGGCTGGTGGTTTCAAACTGCTGGTTTTGTATTAGCACCCCAATGCGTAACTACTATGATGCCAGGATAGCCCACGTTCAAAGATAATTCTTGAATATGTTGGTTTTTCAATCTGTATAGTTTTTTTTTCTATTCGCTTTCCCTCACTTCAAAAAGTATATAGGAAACCTATTTCTGAAAGTACTTAGCATGCCATAGACGTGTTAGCACTATGGGGGACAACACTGGAGACACAGTGTGGGAATTGTGCCCAATCTGACCCCACCACACCAAGGCTGCTGCAGCTTCATTTCTTCTCTTTTAATCTGATGTGAACAGGATGCACAGGAGAATGGGCTCTCTAACAATGCAGGAGAGGAAGCCAGGCTTACTTAAAATTCAACTTCTCTTGGCGCTGTTACCACTGGCCTTGACCGAATCATGGCTCCAGGTGTCCAAAAGCAGCCAGGCCCGGACATGGCTTCCAGAAGAGATCATGAAGTGACTGTTGTATACCTCTGCTGAGGGTCTCAGGGACCATGAGCCTCACAGGGGCCCCGAGGGGTAATCTCTAGAATCAACATGTGAGGTCGGGCCCACACCTCTTGGTCCCGCTCCCACCACAGGCCCCAGTCGAGAGAAGGTGTTCAGTAAGCATTCGTGAAGTGAATACACGAGTAAAGTCAGAGGGACCTTAGTCATCTTGAGAAGACAGAGCAGAGAAAGGACTTGGGGAGAA
>NW_022111357.1:2432045-2435183 GCF_000313985.2 Echinops telfairi | reverse complement strand
CTACAGGGGACAACACTGGAGACACAGTGTGGGAATTGTACCCGATCTGATCCCAACACACGGAGGCAAAACACTAAGAGTGTGCAACAGAACAGCAAGGGGAGCAGAGCAACGAAGTTCCCAGGGAATGCCAAAAATAGACTTTGGGGCCAGGGCCTGGCACCCCATCCGACTCGACTGGAAAACACTCCTAAAGTGATATAGAATGATTGACTTCTCCATAGAAAGCTCACTGGATTTATTTCTCTTGTCCCCCCGGCCTCACACAAAGTGTGCAGATGGTTCCAAAAGGGTCAAGGATCCCTCTTGTTGTACAAAGGGTTTCTCTGAGTCTGAGCCGACTCCATGGAACCTCGTCAACAAAACAAACAGTTTCCAATCGCAGTACCACAACGTGGTGGGGTGTAGGAACAGAAATGTATTGTCTCCGTCCTGGTGCCTCAAGAACTGGACATCAGGACAAGGACCACAATGACTTGCTGAGGGCTCTCGGTGCTGGAGCTGCCTCCCTGACTCTAACCGGCCCACCTGCATATGAGCCGATAACATCTTCAAAGTCCCTGTTTCCCAAACCAGTTACATTCATGGGGTGCCTCTCCTTCCCGGTTTTTCCTGGACACTTGCATCCTTAGCCAGGTGGTGGGCCTGGGCCAGGACAGGTGTGAGGGCGGAGAGAGTGAGAGAGTGGTAGAGCAGTACCTGGACTCCCAGAACCCCAGGGAACTCTAAGACAGAAACGGGCAACTTGAGCTATTTTAATACTTGTACACGGCTGGGAGTTGGAATCAATGTGGTGGCAGGGTTAGGTTTGGGTTTGTTAAATGCCTGGCCGGAAGTACTCATTTGTTTGGAGTTAGGTCGCACGTGCTGAGAGGCCTAGCATCTTTCTATGGGCCTGGGGCCCCCATCGCTCCCAAGAACAGGAAAGGATTTGGTTAAGAGCATTGGTTCTGGAAGTGAATTGGGTGGGCTTAGAATCTCAGCCCCACCCCCACCCCTTCGGCCCCCAAGCCCAGCCAAGTCCTTTGGCTTGTTCTCTTTCTTCCTTGGTGAAATGGGTGTGCTCGGAGTCCCTCACGCAGGCTTGTGGAGGAGGCTGAAGGAGCTAGTAAGGTGCTTGGCCCCGCCCCTGGTCCAGTGTCCGCCCTCCGCAAATGACAGTTACTGTCATTATTCATTCGGAGTGGGAAGTCTGGACGCCTCCTGCTAATCAGAAGCATTGGTCGGAGTGGTGCCTATTGCTGAATAAATGGTGGGAAATGAATGCATTATTCAAAGCGGCTCGTGTGGAAGACATCATCTTTTGAAAGGTGGCGTCACTGGGGAGAAATGCTGAGGCCAGGGCACCTCTGCCCTGGGTCCTTGGGAGCTGGAGATGAGTGGGAGGCTGAGCCCTCTCTCCTGGGGTCCTGGGCGCCTTCTTCAAGAAGCTTCCCCAGGCCCCTGGTCTGAGCTGGCCAGCCCCCCCCACACACACACACACACACACACACACACCACCCATATTACCACTCAGAGCTCACTGCCTAGAGGGCCCTCCTTACAGTGACTCTCAGAATCACCTGAGGGCTTGTCCCCAAAGCCAAAGGTGTTCTGGGCTCACCCTCCCTCCAGAGCACCTGGAGTGCCACCTGAGAATTCGAATGTCTCCCCTTGCCCAGGAGAGGCGGAGTCTGCGGATGGGCTGGCCAGTTCAGATCAAGTGCTGACGGATGGGAAGACTCTTACCTGTTTGCTCTCTGCATCTCCAGCCACGCTGCAGAGGGAGAAAGTTCCATAAGACGTGCCACAAAGGATTCCACGAGGCGTTGCGTGCCCTGGACTTGCGAAGGGTTGAGGCTGGCTGAAAGTAGGCGTTGAGGTTCCCCCAGGGCTTCAGGGGGGGCGGGGGTCAGCAAAGGCACCGGGCCCATCTCCTAGGTCCCGGCGCCGCCTAGTGCCAGCAGCGTGGCTCTGCGCCCGGAGCTGGCAGGATGCTTGGTACCAGGAAGGCCTCTGCAGCCCCTGGGCTTTCCCTCTGCCCCTGGGTGTCACCACCAGAGGAAACGTGAGAAAACCCAGCTCCTACTATGCTCCCCCGTGTTCCACCCCAGCTTAAACCTCCGCGGTGCCTCGCCTTCTGCCCAAGTTCAGCGTTCCCGTCCTTTGGCTGCCAGCCCTATGACCTCTCATTCCCGTCTCGCAGTATCCTGCCTCTCTCCTGGGACACACTCAGTTGTATCCACACATGCAGAGCATGCGCTTCCATGCTTCCCACATGCTGTTCCAGCTTCTCCCCCCACCAGCCTGTTTAATGTCAGCTGTGGCCTCTTCCAGGAAGCCTTCCTGGGCTCTCTTGGGTAGGGGAATTCATTCTTCCTCTGTGCCTGTAAGCCCTGTTCAGTGACCATGACAGAGACCCCCACAGTGTTGGCCGGCACCTGTTGGTGGGGTCAGCATTCTCTTGAGAACATGAGCTCCTTACATGGGGGAGGAGGGGGATGTGCCTGACCCAACCTTGCTTATGAACTCTAAAAGGCCGTGGTTTCCCTTCCAAAAATAAAAAGCTCCTTTGGCTTTTCCTGCCCCCAACCCCCCTCTCCCACTTTCAGTGCCCCCTCCCAAAGTTGTAGAACACCACCGGGTCTCTAAGCCTGCACAGACCCTTGGAGATCATTCTAGACCTCCCTCCTGGCAGCTAGCATCCCTAGTGTGGGCAAGAGAGAATAATCGGTTCCAGCCTTTTGAGTTTTTGTTCTAGTGGGGGAGAAAGATAGCACATCAGATGCAAATATGTAATGTTTGTTAGAGGCAGGTGGGCTGAAGAGACTGCGACAGGACGGGGTGGACAGTCAGGGCGGCACCTGAAGCGCTGTGGTGACTGATGAGGCGGTGTTTGAGTGAAGAGCTGTTGAGCGAAGTGAAGACATGGACCACACTCATATTGGGGGGTCTTTGATTCCTGGCATTGCTGTAGCAGAAGAGCCACAAGTGGGTGGGCATTTTGTTTTATTGTTATTTGGGGTGGACATTTTATTTTCTCACGCTGCTAGAGGTGGAACCATTGCAAACCAAAGTCTCCCTCCAAGTGGCCAGTCCCCCCTGTGGGCCCCCCTCCTGGTTCTGGAGTCTCTGGAGACCCTGGCGTTGCTTTGTTTA
>NW_022111357.1:2425672-2429536 GCF_000313985.2 Echinops telfairi | reverse complement strand
GGCTGCCTGCAGCCACATGGATGAATCTTGAACACATCATGCCAAGGAAAATAGGTTCCACTGCCAACAGGCCAAGACCATATGAACTCTTGTCTATGAAATAAGCAAACATACAGAAACTGATGGGAATGCTGGAGATTGCATGATGGAATTTTGTAAAACCAACGACCTGTTCACAGCAAATATCTTTTCTCAACAATGCAGAAGGCGACTGGACACATGGACTTCCCCAGATGGGACACACAGAAATCAAATGAACTACGTTTGTGTGGAGACACGATGGAGAAACAATATCAGCAGCTGAAACCAGACCCGGGGTTGACTGTGGAGCAGAAACGAGTCCACAAGAGCCAACATGTGACCCTGAGTCTCTCCTACCTGGATTTGGAGAACATCCTAAGAACAGATTTGACTCAGTGATCACTAAAGACAGAAGATCTGCTGAGCTGTGGGAGGACATCAAGACCGTCAACACATGAAGACAGCAAAAGGCCATTAAAAAGACAGGAAAGAAAGAAGAGATCAAGGTGGATGTCAGAAGAGACTCTGAAACTCGCTGTTACTTGTAGAGCAGCGAAAGCAAAGGGAAGGAAGGAGGAAGTCAAGGACCCGACTAGAAAATGTCAAAGGGCAGCTCGAGAAGACAAACCAAACATGATCACGAAATGTGCAAGGACCTAGAGTTAGAGAACCAACAGGGAAGACCGCACTCAGCATCTCTGAAACTGAAGGAACCCGAGGAAAAATTCAAGCCTTGAGTTGCGATCTTGAAAGATTCTGCAGGGAAAATATTGAATGATGCAGGAGGCATCAAAAGAAGATGGAAAGAATGCACAGAGGCACTGTACCTGAAAGAGTTAATCAATATTCCACCAGTTCTGGAAGTAGCATATGAGTAGGAACCAATGGTGTTGAAGGAGGAAGTTCAAACTTTACTGAGTGCATTATCCAAAAATAAGGATCAAGGAATTGGAATATCAGTTGAGGTTTCAGCAAGCTGAAGAAGCACTGGAAGCACTCACTTATCTGTGTCAGGAAATTTAGAAGACAGCTACGTGACCAACTGACTGGAAGAGATCCATATTTGTATCCATTCCCCCCAAAAGTGACCCAACAGAATGTTCAAATTTTAGAACAATATCACTGATATCACATGCAAGTAAAATTTTGCTGAAGATCGTCCAAACAAAGGTTGCAACAGTACATTGACAGATTCAGAAGAGGATGCGGAACAAGGGATAGCGTGACCTGATGTTGTGGCTCAAAAGCATCTTGGCTGAAAGCAGAGAACACTGGAAAGATGCTGACTTGTGTTTCATTGACTATGCAAAGGCATTTGACTGTGTGAACCATACTAAACTGTAGGTAACTTTGAGGAAAATGGGAATTCCAAAACACTGTGCTCATTCAGAACTTCATACATGTACATGGATCCAGAGGCAGTTATGCAAACAGAACAAGGGCATACTGCACGGTTTAAAATTAAGAAAAGTGTGCATCGGGGTTGCATCCTCTCACCATACTTGTTCAATCTGTATGCTGAGCAAATCATCAGAGAAGCTGGATTCTTTGGAGAAGAGTGTGGCATCAGGATTGGAGGAAGGCTTATTAACAGCCTGCGGTATGCAGATGACACAACTTGGTTGCTGAATGTGAGGAGAAATAGAAGCATACAGATTACTGATGAAGATCAAGGACTGTAGCCGACAGTATGGATCAAAACTCAATGTAAGGAAGACCCCAATCCTCGCAACTGGACCAATAGGAGAATGGAGAAAAAGTTGAAGTTGTCAAGAACTTCGTCTTTTTTGTGTGAATTAATAGTTTCTTTTAAAAAAATCATTTTATTGGGGGCTCCTACAACTCTTATCACAATCCATCCATCCATCCATTGTGTCAAACACATTTGTACATTGATTGCCCTTATCATTCTTGATTGGATCCACAATCAATATTCATGGAAGCAGCAGTCAAGAGATCAAAAGATGTATTACATTAAGACAATGTGCTGCACAAGACTTCTTTAGAGGACTGAAGAACAAGGATGGTACTTTGAGGACTAAGGTGCACCTGACCCAAGCCATGGTATTCTCCATTGCTTCATATGCACGTGACAGTTGGGCATTGAATAAGAAAGACTGCAGGAGATTCAATGCATCTGTATTCGGGTGCTGGGGAAGATCATTGAAAGTACCGTGGACTGCTAGAAAGACAGACCCATCTGCATTGGAAGAAGTAAGGCCAGAGTGCTCCTTAGAGGCAAGGATGGCAAGGCTTTGCTTACATACTGTGGGCATGTTGTCCGGAGAGACCAGTCCCTGGAGAAGGACATCACGCTTGGTGAAGAAGAGAAAGACCTTCAACGAGATGGATGGGCACCATGGCGGCATCAATGGGCGCAGGCATAGGGACGATTGTGAGGCTGGCGCAGGACCAGGCAGTGTTTCGTTCTGTTGTGCACGGGGTCGCTAGGGGTCGGAGCTGACTTGATGGCACTTAACAACAACAGCAACAAGAAACCAAAGATAATTCATAATTTCCAGGGGTAGAAGGTTTTTGCCTGGAAGCAGGACTTTACATTCATGGGGATGGAAGATGTTAGGGAAAGTTTTGGACAGAGGCTGCACAAACAGAAGGTAAAGAATGTCATTGACTTGTAAATGTAGTCATGGTTGCAATGGCAAGTGTTTCCGTGTGTATATTTTCACCACAGCAAATATATACATATATATATTTTAAAACACATCATACTACATGTGCTTTAAAACCTCTAATAGGAGGTTCTCTGAAAAATGTTGATCTCTTAAAGAGTCACCACCTCTTCTTCCTTGCTGTCCCCTTCCTGCCTGGAATGTAAACTTGAGTCTGGAGGTACAGTGGCCATAATGCAACCATGAGGTCACAATGAGGCAAGTGTGAGACAGATAAGTCTCATGCTCAGGAGAATGGAGCAGAAAGACAGAAGGGGCCTGGGCCCCTGGGGATGTGTGGAGCAGCAGTACTAGCCTGGAGTGCCTATCTCCAGGCGGATTCGTTAGGAAGATCCTAGATCCCCGTTGATACGGTCACTGGTTTTCTGCTACATACAGCAGAGCCCGATCCCTAACTGATAGTCCTTCCAAACAGTCTCTCTGGATCTACCCAAGCTCCTACCATACATGACAGCACCGGTGCCCACCCAAGGTCACTGGGTATTATAAGGCTTTATCAGGTTTGCCAATTTTCTGTGATAAATTCTCTCTTGGTTAACCTCGCGGAGCGAGATTGAGAATGTTACATGTTGCATCGACACGTGTGCTTAGTTCATGAGAACTACCTGTTTATGTGTGTTGCCCGTGCCGATTGGAGGGGGTTAGCCAAAAGGATTCACAGGGGGCATTGGCATCATAAAGGGTCTGAGGGTTCCCTCAGGGTCACACCTGCAGGTTAACTTGAGCGCAGAAACCTCATAATTGATTTGACCGAAGAACATGGTTTTATTTTAAAATGCCCACTTCTGATAGAACCCAAAGTCAAATGCACTGCCATCAAGCCAGGGCTGACTTATAGTGACCATGTAGGACAGGGTAGAACTGCCACCTGTGGGTCTCTGGGACTGTAACTTTCCAGGAGTAGAGAGCTTCATCTGTCTTCCCAAGAGCGGCTGGTGGTTTCAAACGGCTGACCTTGCGGTTAGCAGACCAATTAGGACAGAGCTTTCTAATGGGCATTCCAAGAATGAGCATAGAGGTGCAATGAACTGTTCAACCACTCGAAATGTCCTATTACCACCGAAGCTCGGTCCAAACACTGTCACACAGTCTCCAGGTAAACCTCCTCAATTTGGTCATCATTATTTTGGTGGCTAAGATGTTAGGCAAGCCA
>NW_022111357.1:2422984-2425572 GCF_000313985.2 Echinops telfairi | reverse complement strand
GGTCCAAACACTGTCACACAGTCTCCAGGTAAACCTCCTCAATTTGGTCATCATTATTTTGGTGGCTAAGATGTTAGGCAAGCCATTAGCTGCCATAAATGCTCCACTGTGACCACAGGATGCTACAGAGATCGGAGATGCCCACCGGTGGTTCGATTATTCTCCTCATGATGATTTGTTTATGCTCATGACGGTCTTTGCTTTACCAGTACATGTGAAGCAGTAGCTTTTCCTTCCCTTGATTCTCTCTTATTTTCCCTTTCTTCCTAACACAGCAGTCTGGATAGTGTTAGGACTTAACGTTTAAGAAGGTCCATGTAGAAAATAATTTATTTTGTTCATTTTCTCATTTGTCATTTCTGATTGGGTGAGTGCCTTGATATTTAGTATTAACATTTAGCAGATTTTGATTCTGAAGGAGACTTCAGAGCGAGTTATGACTTGTTAAAAGTAAGAAAATGGTTCTAACATTAAAATGTACTCGTAAGCTTATGACCTGGAGTTCCTACAGCCAGTTGCAGCCCAGTGGGCCCACTGTGTGCTAGAAGGGAACTGTGCTGCAGACGGGCTTCAATGACAGGTTTTTTGGAAATAGATCACCAGGCCTTTCTTCTGAGACACCTCTGAGTGGATTTGAACAGCCAACCTCTCAGTTAGCAGCCTAGCATGTGCACCACCCAAGACCTAGCCTGAGGTATTCATTTACCCAGTGGAAGTGAGTTCATAATACGGCTACACGAAGATGTGCATTGGCATGTTTGTAGCAACTTTATTGATTAAAACCCCAAACTGGGAACGACCCAAATGTCCACCAATAAACCAATGCGTAAACACATTGTGATACATCTGTAAGCAATAATGTACCAAGGGCGACCTCACATTTGGACTCTATCTCTTGACCCAGAAGTTTACCTCATGGTCATGGTAAACTGCCCAGCGTCACAACCTAGCCTCCTCAATTTAAGGTGTTCGTTTACCTCTGACTAATCCCTCTTCTCTGTGGCTGCTGCTGGGTTTCGTTAAGTCCCCCCAGAGGCATAAAGACTCGGTGTGACAGAGCAGGCCTCTCCAAAAGGTTTTCTTGAAGGAGATCTTGATGCAAACAGATCACCAGGTCTTGCTTCCACAGAGCCACTGGGTAGGTTCAAACCACCAACCTAGCCCGGTTACCCTGGCATGGATCTGTTTGCCCCACTCCGGCTTCTCCCAGTCCTTGTGGGTTCTGAGATTGCTACGGCTGTCGATCCGATTCTAACTCGAAGTGACTTTATAGGACAGGGGAGAACTATTCCACAGGGTTTCTCTCTCTCCTTTTTAACTAAAACAAACAAACAAACAAACAAGCAAACACTTTTTATTGAGAGTTGAGTGCTGGTGTACATAGCGGATGATCAGCTTAACAGTCAACAATTCGTGCACATGTTGTCTCATCGCATTCATTGCACCCCCTCAAAGCACCACCACTTACCCCACTTCCTCCTCCGGGTTCCCGTGGCCTTTCTTCCAGAACCCTTCGGGGCTCTGCTCTGGGGTAAACGGAGCCCGTTGGATCTCAAGCTGCACATTGTTTCTTCGAAGGTGTGGGTGTCGCTCGCACATATTATTGTTCCCTGTGTCCTCAGTTAGGCTAAAGTTGTAGCCACTGGTTGTAATTTAGTTTCAGGCCTGATCAGGTTATGGAGGACCCTAGTCTGGGGGGTTGCACCAAGCTCTCTCTGGCCAGTGAGCCTGGTCTGGTCTATGATTTTGAGTTTGGTTTTACATTTGCCTCCCATTCTCTCCAGGACCTTCCAATGGCGTTCCTTTCCGGACAGTTGGCAGTGGTGGCTAGGCACCAGGTCGTTTTCCAGTCTTGGGCTCATGGAGACGGGAGTGTGCGTGGTCCATTAGTCCGCTGGAGCAACTGTTGCCATGCGTCTTTCCCTTTTCGTCACTCATCTCTCCTGCTGACGGGAAGACAGCAAGAGCTTCACCTTGGATGACTGCTGGCAAGCTTTGAAGCCCCCAGTAACTACAAAGCAGGGTAGAGAACACTGTTTTCATGAGCTACGCTATGCCAGTTCATCTTGGTTTCCCCAAGACTTATGGTCCTGATCCACCAGGCCCAGCGACTCATTCCCTCAAGAAGTTTATTGACATCAAAAAAAGCGTTCACAATTTTGCCACCACATTCGTGAATACATTTGCACCAAAGGTAGATACAAAGGACAGATCACCCCTCTCACAGTTGTCCACTCCCATTCCGCTTGCGCATCTGCTCAGGCTGTGTTGCCACTAGGTGCCATTGAGCTGCTTCTGAGTCACGGTGACCCGTGGACAACAGAACAACCCACGGCCCGGTCTGTACCATCTTCCCAACTGTCTTCTGTTTGAGCCCATGGTTGTCACCACTGTGTCGATCCATCTTGTCGAGGCTCCGCTTCTCTTTCACTGCGCCTCTACTTTACCAAGCACTGTGTGCTTTCCCAAGGACTATCCTCTCCTGACAACATGGCCAAAGCACGTCGTGAGATGAAGTCCAGCCATCCTTGCTTTATAGACCATAACTTGTGCAGGATTGTGTCTACAACAGGTTTTCAAATCTTGCA
>NW_022111357.1:2419707-2422107 GCF_000313985.2 Echinops telfairi | reverse complement strand
GATTATAATGTGCCCCATAAGTAATGATGGCCAGAAGGTGATAACTCAGAGGTTTCATACAACACTTGTCCTTTTGTGATGGACTGAGTTCAACCATGCGATGAGGTGCCCTTTCTGTGGTGAGCTCATTTTGTTTATAGGTTTTCTTGTCACCTGACTCATTGCTGTTTTCTTAGTGTTTATTCAATTTTGTAATTCCCTGATTTTTTAAATGAGATTTATTCATTTTCTTTAAGGTTGCCCTTTTATTCCTTGATGAAGACGCTAAGTTCTGTAGCTACCTTCTCCCTCCACTTACGGTTGTCTTCATTCCAAATGGATCACTCTGGTTCTCTGTTTGCAGACCTGTAAAGTTCTTTCTCTGAATCCATCTCTGTCGGGGTGACTTCTGGGTGGGGATATCAGGTTTGTCAATCTCAGGTGGTGGCTCTCTCCCCAAAGAACTCCCACTGGTATTATTTATAAGATCGGTGTGGGTTTTACAAGTTCCTTGAATTCTTGTTTATCCAGCAATGACCTAATTTCACTGTACTTGCGGGACAATATTATTGGGTTTGTGATTCTTGGTTGGCCTTTTCTTTCTTTTTCTTCCAGAGTGTTGTATGTGTCCTCCCATTCCCTTCCTGCCTGCCAAGTCTCAGCTCAGCCATCAGCACTCGGCTTACCGGGTCCCGTTTACAGGTAACTTTGTGCTTTTCCTGAGTTGCGCTCAGGATTCTCTCCTGTCTTCCGTTTGCAATGTTTGATTCGGATACACCTAGGTGGTTTTCTTCAGTCTAGTGGTCTGTTACGGCAGAGTTTCCCACACCTCCAGGTCTGGCCAGGGTACCCAGGAGCCAGATCCACAAGGGAACCGCTCAGACCTTCGGAGGAGCAGGCAGGGGCTCCCCAGAGGGGAGCTGAGAGGCATGAGGGTGGGCCTAGCCTCCCCTGGTCACCAGGAGAGGGGGGGACAAGGGAGGAATCCTCCTTTCTCATCACCAGTGTGGAACAGCGTCGCCAGTGTGGAACAGCGCGTGCTGTCAGGCTGCTGAATACGGCGTGGAAACATTCAGGAGGGCCACACCACAGGCACAAGCCAGCAGTTCTCCGTGGACCTCCACCCGCACCATGGCTATGCCATTTCTCGCTTAGTTAGTATTCGATCTCTTCCTCTGAAGCTCAGGGCTCCAGGATTGGTATCCTCGTCTGTTTCATTTGGTCTTGACTGTCTTCGTTGTAGAGCAGGGCTAGGGAACCTTTATTCTGTCAAGGGCCATTTGAATATTTATAACAGCATTTGTGGGCAATGCAAATTATCATCTTCAAAATTAGTCTGCTATATTTGGTGAATCATTTAATTAACTCACCCCTAAGGCGATGGTTGGAATGGCTTCCCTTTGGGAAGCTGGTATTAATGGGGAGCCCTACTGGTGTAGTAGGTTTCACATTGGACTTAAAACCACCAGCTGCCCTTGCTTGGGAGAATGATGAAGCTTTCTACTCCTGTAACAGTCTCAGAGAGGCAGTTCTACCCTGTCCTATAGGGTCGCTATGAGTCGGAATCAATTTGATGAACGTGAGCTTGGTTTGTTTTTATTTTATTATTACTATTATTTTATTTTTAAAAATCATTTTATTGGGGGCTCTCACAGCCCTTATAACAATTGTATCATACACCCATACATTAATTGTATCAAGCATATTTGTACATATGTTGCCATCATCATTTTCTAAGCATTTGAGCCCTTGGTATCAGCTCCTCTTTTTACCCTCCCTCCCCTCTCCCACCCTCATAACCCCTTGATAAATTATAAATTATTATTGTTTTTACATCTTACACTGACCGCTGGCTCTCTTCCCCCGAGGTTTCTTCCCGCACAGCCCATGAGACAGACCTTCCCCACCCCTGCTGCAGTGTGACTGCTGAGTTGGCCATCTTTTGGCCCAGTCCCCAAGGCTGTCACCTCCACACAAGCAGACTGCCACTTCTGGTGACTTCATGCTGTCAACCTTTCAGTCCGCTGCCCAGCAATGAGTCCCCCAGCCCCAGGGTTCCTTCCTGGTGATCTCCATTGACCATAGTAACCGATGGTTGGCAAGTCATCCGTGACCAGTTTCATACGCTTCTGTATTAGGTCAGGAGATGTTTGGCTTGGCTGTGACATGCATGACCTTGCAATGGGTGCCTTGAATTCTGCATGAAAGCATTGTTAACAGATCCCATTACACACACACACACACACACACACACAAGCTTTGCTTCTTCTTTGCAATTACCGACATTTCCCAAGGATTGAATGCTTTTGTTGTGTTTTTTTCTGTAGTAGCTGATGGTTTGCAGGTAGATGTGTGCAGAAATGGCCTTGCCCCCGGGCTTCCTAGGTAAAAAGTTGCTTGGAGACGGAAACTCCACAATAA
>NW_022111357.1:2417071-2418346 GCF_000313985.2 Echinops telfairi | reverse complement strand
CAAAAGGAGTCAACATAATGGTGGAGGCGAACAGAGCAGTTGATTTCTCTCTTGAGACTGGCTAGGAAGTCTCAGGATGAGGAGGCTCCACGGCCATTACCACCGCAGAGCACAACCCAGAGACCAATCTTTCTCCTGCTGTTCACTTGCTTCCCTTTGGCGTGAATTGTTACGATTTCATTACCCACCTAGTGCACCGATTGATGGTACAGGCTTTGGGACTCTCTGATTCAGCCCTGCAGCAAAGGCTCCAGATCCATCCCCACCGAAGACAAACCAGGGAAATGGACTGGTACTTAGCCTTGCTAAGCCTCAACTTCCACATCTGTAAAATGGATCACATGAGAGACCAGACCTCAAAGGGCCGCAGCCCGGGCAGTGCAGTGGTGATGACCTCCAAACCAGCAGTTGGAAACGACCGGCCACTGCCAAGGAGAAAGGTGAGACTTTCTACCCCATGAAGACCTGCAGTCTCAAAACCCCACAGGGGGCAGTTCTACCTTGCCCTATAGACTGGATGGCAGTGAGTTTGGGTTGGTTTGTGGGGAAAGCACTTGGCCCTGTGCCTGGCATCTCGTGGGGGCTGAAGGGAGCTCGGACTTATTCTGTAGCCCTAGTGGCTGGCAAGAAGCTCCTGGGTCCTGACAACAGTCCCCTGCTAACTGACAGGTTCAAGGCCACCCAAAGTCGCCTAGTGACCTACTTCTGAAAAACGTCATTGAAAAGTAGGCAGCAAGTTCGACTCTGACATATATGGGGATGCTCTGAGCAGAAGAACTGGAATCGGCAGCATGGTTTGACTTGGTTCAGTGTTTAGCACGGGGCCTGGCACTGTCAGTGTTGCTTGAGACCGGCTGATCAGAGCTGGGGAAGGACCTTCATTCCCCACCATGGTGGGCCTGACCTGGGCAGAGAGTCGGCTCTGGAGGCCACTGGAAGCCCGAGGTGAAGATCTTCAGAGACTGACAGTAGAGAGTCAGGGGTGGAGGGCAAGCAGAAGGGCATCTTCATCCTTCATCCTTTGGCCTGCTTCCTGGTCTCCAGAACTTTAAGTTTGTCCTCTTTCCTCTTCTCTACACCTCTGCAGATCTGCGATCTGCGAGGGTGGGTGGTTGTGGGGTGGCGAGAGACCACGCTTCTTTACTTTTAAGGTTTCCATGAGGACGGAGGGACCTATGATGTGATGGTTCAATCTACTACCATCTTAGCTCGGACGTTTTTCCACATTGACCTGCTTTCCCATGGAATGCCCTGCTTGCCATTTCCTGTGTGGGC
>NW_022111357.1:2413484-2415053 GCF_000313985.2 Echinops telfairi | reverse complement strand
AATGTGTTACTATTAGGCCACCAAGACTCCCCTCTAGTAGAGAAAGCAGGCATCAAATAACCAATTACTTCTTCAATCATTACGGTTTTGATAAATGCTACCAGGGAAACGAAGGGGGCTAGTAGGGCCAGTGGTGGGGATTTGGGGGGGGGGGTCAGTGGAGGGTTGGTTGGGGAAGTGATATTTCTCTTGAGCAATTGTAGGAGTTTTCTCCATGATCAGATTGCTCTGTTTACATTGGCTATTGGAAAGTTCAAAGGCAAGTTCTAGAAAGGGTACAGGATCTAATTTAATTTCTGGATTTGTTCATTTCTGGAATAAATATTTACCAAGTGCTAGCCAGGCACTGGGTATGAACAGTAAGATAGATAGGTCCCTGTCCTCAGAAAACGTGCCCTAGTGATATAGTGGTTTACGTGTTGGGCTGCTAACCCCAAGGTCAGCAGTTCAAAACCACCAGCTGATCTTTTGGAGGAAGATGGGACTTTCTATTCCCATAAAGAGTTACAGTCTTGCAAGCCCACAGGGGCCATTCTACCCTGTCCTAAAGAGTCCCCATGAGTCCGAATCAACTTGATGGCAGTGAGTTTTGAAACCTCATAGAGTTTATAGACAAGTGGGGGGTTTGGACAATGAAATGAACTATTAAAATCCAGTTTGATAAGCTCAGGGCTGCTCAGGCAACAATATAGCTAAGCATGGAGAGAGTTCCCAACGGAATTAGGGGAGAGACACAATCCAGCAGAAAAAGTGACTTAGGAGAATCCGTGCTGTGATGTTCTTAAGAGGAAACAGAGGGGATGTTGCAGCAGCGATCCATGCAAAGATCCGCCTGGAGGAAAGAGAATAACTGGCTGAAGAGTTCAGCGTGGCTGGCACTGGGCGAGCAGCGCAGCTGGAGAGGGAAACGGAGGGCAGTTTGTGCCTCAGAAATCACACTGTGCCTTTGATTTTAGCGGGAAGGAGATGAAGTGTCATTGAAGAGAAAAACAGTTCTACCCGTTATTTTTCTTGGCCCCATTTTTCTCTCATAATTCGCATCCTGCCCCCACCTCCACCCCATCTCCCACACCATATCTATGTCAATAGTCTTAAATTCTTTCTGGAACCAAGAGAGCATGGAAATAAGTAACTCACTAAATAACATCACTGAAGAAAGCGCTTCAGTGAGATGGGTTGGCGCAGTGGCTGCAAGCAAGGGCTCAAACGTAACACTGTGAGGACAGGGCGCTCCTGGGCGGTGCTGCTCTCTGTTGATCCCAGGGCCACTGAGTTAGAACTGACACAATGGCCCGTCCCACCGACAACCACAGCTCAACCGAAGAACCCCCCAGAACTCCTCTGACGTAAGGCTGTGTCTAGCCCACAGTCCTGGTACAGGAGAAGGTCAGGGAAAAGGAGAAGTAGCCTCCAGAGACAGACTGATGGACGTCAGGACAGCAACCATGGGCTGGAACGTGGGGACGGCTGGGAGGCAGTGCTTCATCCTGGTGCACATCAAAAACAAAACACAACGCAACATAAACTCACTCCCATCGAGCTGATGCTGATTCATAGGACAGGGTAGAA
>NW_022111357.1:2411635-2412986 GCF_000313985.2 Echinops telfairi | reverse complement strand
GCACGTAGGGGCCATGCCGCCGGGGCCCAGGCCTGCTGCGCCTTGCCTTCGAGCCGGGATGGTGATCCTGGCGGTCCTGGTGTGGCACCGGCTGTTGAGGAAGAAATGGGTGCTTGCCCTGGTCTTCGGACTCTCACCCATCTACTTCCTCACCAGCACCTTTAAGCAGGAGGAGAGAGCAGTGAGAGACCGGAATCTCCTTCAGGTTCAAGACCATGACCAGCCCGTTCCTTGGAAAGTGCAGTTTAACTTGGGCAACAGCAGTGGGCCCAGCAGTCAGTGTCGGAATTCCAGTCAAGGGAAGCACCTCATCCCGGGTGAACTTGGATGGGTATGTGAAAGGAAGGGTTTGCTGGTGAGTGGCTGCTGTAACGTCAAGGTCCCTGGCACACAGCAGTATTGCTGCAGCGCCCCTCTGTGCACTGTGTCTCCTGCTGCCGGCAGTCCAACCAGCAACTTCCCCCGGAGCGCTTCCTAACCTGGGCGGTCGTGGCATTGCAGAACCCATTCATGGCACTGGAAGATCGCTTTGAATTGTGCTTGGCTAAATGCAGACCCTCATCCCAGAGAGCACAGCCTGTAGGGATCCCATTGCAAAATGCTGCTCTGGAGAGAGCCCTTCCGGGCAATTCCCTGCGTGAGGGGCACAGGGGTGGAAAGCGGGTGAGCAGGGCACGGCCGAAGCCAGACTTCAGTGTGCACGCTGCACACTCTCGGGCTGGAGGAGGACCGAGGCTGCGGGAGGAAACCTCGCTTCCACCACTTTCCATGGAGTTCTCTCTGGCTTCGCTGGTCCCTGGCCTTTACCTACAGAACCACACCGTAAAAGCTACCTGGCAGCTCCGGCTCTGCTTCCCAGACAAGCCCCCGCTGCAGGCCAAGCTCTCTGAGGCGCAGACATGTGTGCGTGACTCTGCGGTGTACCTGCAAAGGGAAGGGGGAATCGTGTTACCTCCATGTTGGAACTTGAGTTTTCTCTGCCCACTGTAAAATTATTTATTAGATTGTCTGTGGCGTCGTAAAAAAGTTAAAATGTTTGGTGGAGGAATATGCCTTGCCTTTCTAGATGAATATTTTCAAAGGAAATTTGGGTGGTTTTTGTTGTTCTTGCATTTCTTGAGCTAAATTTTCCTCCTTTTTGCCGAGATAAAATGTCTCATTTCTTAGGACATGGATTTTCTCTCCGGGAGATTATTTTTTATTTTAACAGCATCTGTCAGATAAAAAATTACCTGAAGAATTAAAAAAAAAAGAAGGGTTGTACAATCATTACCACACCTATCTTAGAACATCTTCTTCCATGTACTCATTGCTATTAGTGTACTTGTTTTCTAATTGTGGCAAAAATGTA
>NW_022111357.1:2408082-2409440 GCF_000313985.2 Echinops telfairi | reverse complement strand
TACCCGTTATTTTTCTTGGCCCCATTTTTCTCTCATAATTCGCATCCTGCCCCCACCTCCACCCCATCTCCCACACCATATCTATGTCAATAGTCTTAAATTCTTTCTGGAACCAAGAGAGCATGGAAATAAGTAACTCACTAAATAACATCACTGAAGAAAGCGCGTTCAGTGAGATGGGTTGGCGCAGTGGCTGCGAGCAAGGGCTCAAACGTAACACTGTGAGGACAGGGCGCTCCTGGGCGGTGCTGCTCTCTGTTGATCCCAGGGCCACTGAGTTAGAACTGATACAATGGCCCGTCCCACCGACAACCACAGCTCAACTGAAGAACCCCCCAGAACTCCTCTGACGTAAGGCTGTGTCTAACCCACAGTCCTGGTACAGGAGAAGGTCAGGGAAAAGGAGAAGTAGCCTCCAGAGACAGACTGATGGACGTCAGGACAGCAACCATGGGCTGGAACGTGGGGACGGCTGGGAGGCAGTGCTTCATCCTGGTGCACATCAAAAACAAAACACAACGCAACATAAACTCACTCCCATCGAGCTGATGCTGATTCATAGGACAGGGTAGAACGCCCCCCTTTGAGTTGTTGAGACTGTCACTGTTTACAGGAGTAGAAAGCCCCATCTTTCTCTTGAAGAGAGGCTGGTGGTTTCGAACTGGTGATCTTTCAGATCACAGCCCAATGCGTAACCGCTATACCACCAGGGCTCCGCTGTTGTGCATAGGGCGGCCATAAAGCAAAATGGACTTGAAGGTACTTAACAACAGCAACACATAACCAACAAAGATGGGTATTTTCTGATGCACAAAGGATCCTTTTGCTTTTGAATATTTTCTTTGGTTTTTAAGCACTTTTATTGGCATTTCATCTACTTATCATACAATCTGAGAGTTCGATCATATCCAAGAAGGGTTGTACAGAGGGAGGCTGCCCGGAGTAGGCGCTGCCTCACTGAATGGAGCTGCCGGCACGTAGGGGCCATGCCGCCGGGGCCCAGGCCTGCTGCGCCTTGCCTTCGAGCCGGGATGGTGATCCTGGCGGTCCTGGTGTGGCACCGGCTGTTGAGGAAGAAATGGGTGCTTGCCCTGGTCTTCGGACTCTCACCCATCTACTTCCTCACCAGCACCTTTAAGCAGGAGGAGAGAGCAGTGAGAGACCGGAATCTCCTTCAGGTTCAAGACCATGACCAGCCCGTTCCTTGGAAAGTGCAGTTTAACTTGGGCAACAGCAGTGGGCCCAGCAGTCAGTGTCGGAATTCCAGTCAAGGGAAGCACCTCATCCCGGGTGAACTTGGATGGGTATGTGAAAGGAAGGGTTTGCTGGTGAGTGGCTGCTGTAACGTCAAGGTCCCT
>NW_022111357.1:2405533-2406291 GCF_000313985.2 Echinops telfairi | reverse complement strand
ACACACACACACCTCACTGCCATCGCGTGGAGGCCAACTCTCAGCGATCCTATAGGACCAGGTAGAACTGCCCCTGTGCGTTTCTGAGACTGACTGTTTAATGGGAGCAGAAAGTCCTGTCTTTCTCCTGCAGAGCAGCTGGTGATTTGGAACTACTGACCTTGGGGATTGCAGCCCGACATGTAACCACTACACCACTGTGTTTAGCTCAGAGGTCAGCAAACTTCCGTCATAATCTGGCCTACCACCTCTTCCTATCAATAACATGCTGTTGGAACATGGCCACATCTATTTCACTGATGTGTTGTCTATTTTTGGCTACTTTTGCACTGCAACTGTACAGATGAGTAGCTGTGGTGGAGCTGTGACAAAGCCTCCAATGGTCTGTCTGGCCCTTTAAAGAAACAGTGTGTCGATGCCTGGTTTTGCTGATTCTAGGCTCCCTTGGACCCCACAGGCAGCTCTAGCATGAGAATGGCACCTTGGAGTTGTCCAACAGGAAGCCAAAGGGCCTATGGTCTCTGTATCCTCTTAAAGGAGCCCTGGGAGGACCTTGAGCTTAGAACTCCATACTTGGAGGTCAAGGGAGAGGTGAACATTTGGGAGTTGTCAGGAGAGAGGTGGTCTTCCTTGAGTCTGGTGTTTAATTATTCTCATCTGGAGAGTGATTGGAGCTGGAGAGGAGACTTAGACTGAGCCCTGGCTGCACCTATGTTTACAGGTCAGGAAGAGGATCTAGGGCAGGAGACCCAGAAAAC
>NW_022111357.1:2402865-2403931 GCF_000313985.2 Echinops telfairi | reverse complement strand
GAAGGAATTCAGTAGAGGCTTAATCTTCATAAAGACTCTGCCAATGGCTTTTGGGTTTTCGAGGTCATCCAAAGGGTGCTCATAGCAACCCTGTCTACAACACAACAAAACACTGCTTGGTTCTTTGCCATTCTGATAATCACCATGATGCTTGCGCCCATTACTGCAACCACTGTATCAATCCATCCTCCTTGAGAGCTGTCCTCTTTTTCAAAGTTTACCAAGCACGATGTCCTTTACCAGGATCCCTGAATGGGGGTTCAGAGGTAGGAGGTTTTGCAATGTACTCCCATGGCACCCAGCACTTCAGCACTAAGCACGGAGGTAAATCATCATAAATCAATTTACCCCACCCATCCTTAGACTTCTGAGGATAGGGTCCGTGCCAGTCTTGTGCTCTTGTCCCTTGGTGCCCAGGCACAGTGCTGTGACACGCAATTGTTGTGAGGGTCCCTCAAGTTGGCACTGATCCCTGGTCAGAATATGTATGAAAAGTATATATGGAAATTGCTGCCGTCAAGTAGATGGCAACTTCTAGAGAGGGTAGAACTGCCCCTGTGGGTTCCCACGATGGTAACTTTACAGGAGTAGAAAGCTTTATCTTGCTCTGGAGGATCCTGGTGGTTTTGAATTGCAGACCTTGTGCTTAGCAGCCCAACGCTTAAGCACTCCGCCACCAGGGCTCCTTTCACACGTGCAAGAGAACGGAAACATTGCGCCCTCATTGCAGGTTGAGCCTGTGGTTGCTGCCAGTGTCCAATCCGCAGTCCGCTCGATTTGGATTGAGCCCGTGACTGCCTGTTACGCGGTGGGAGTAGGTGTGGGGGACAGGGCCTCAGAGGAGCAAGCTTTTAAGAGGCTGGGGTCACACTGCCAGTGAACCTAGGTCCAGAGGACCGGCGTTTAAATACACCATCAGATGGACCTAGCCGGCAGCCGGTGGAAAAAGGATGTTAAAAACTTCAGCAAGCTGTCTGGGGAAGGGGTTTGGAACCTAGTGATTTGCAAGGAATGAGTCATCAAACGGCTTTCTCTCCATCAATAGAAAAAGTTAGGACTGCTCGCT
>NW_022111357.1:2398328-2402200 GCF_000313985.2 Echinops telfairi | reverse complement strand
GAGGCCGGGATGGCTTGTGGGACGGAGAGGGCCGCAGAGGCGCGGGCACGCCCTGTGCGCAGCCCCTCGGCCCCCTGGGAGTTCCGACGGCCTCCTACCCCCGCTGGCGACCCTGACCCTCCATTCGCCCGTCCGGCTCCGAGGCACGGGCTTGGTCTGCCCGGGATGGGGGCCCACGGTCCGAGCTAGGCCCTCCCCGGTGGAGGATGGGCTCGGGGCCTAGCGCAGCCCCCTGGCCCTTCGGTGCGAGTCGGGTCGTGGCGCATCCCGGCACCTGGGGTGGAAGGTGCCTGTGGGCGGCTGGCTCGGCTACCCTGTTCAGTCCTAAAGCTGTCCCCTCTCTCCCGCGGCGGCGATGCTGGCTTTCCTGAGAAGTTCGCGTTGGTGGCGCGCTTACGTCTACCCTCATTATAATTTTGCATCTCCAGCAGTCCTGTGACTGACGGGCGATGCGAAGCTTGTCCCCTCAGCTTAAAGACAGGGCTTCCCGGGACTTGCCTGAGGTCTTGTGCACAAGTGGTGGCGCTGGATTGTTACCTCACACCGCTTTAAAAAAAACAGGCAAACCACATTTTCTAGATTGTGGTGCTTTGTTTGTTTTTGTTTTGGGTCTTTTACCCCCAATCGCCCTTTGTCGAATTCGCCTGCTGCATCTTGATTGGTATTATTTGTGTGCGTGAAAACCACCTTCCGCCATCTCCCCGTCACCCAGAGGTAGATATCCAAGTTCCCACGAGATTTGGCCCCATGCTGACCTTTCCAACTTCTCTTCCACTCCGCCCCCACCAGCAGAATCGCCCCTACCCCTGCGTTAAGTGGCCCCTCACCTGCTCAAACTGCGCTTTCTGTTCCCATCCCCGTCCTTTTAAAGAAATTTACTGCTTACTCCTCCCAAAGGAGCCCTGCTGGCTTAGTGTGTAAGCGTTGGGCTGCTAACCACAGCTTCAACAGTGAGACCATCAGCCACTCCTGGAGAAAGACATCCCATAAATGATTCCAATCTCTGAAATCCACCTTGCCCTCTAGTGTTGCGACCTGCTTGATGGTAATGCGGTTGTGCCTTGCCCCTTCAAGGTACAAAGCAGGAGTCCTGTCCAAGCTGGGACTCCCCTCTGATGGGCTCTGCACTTCACCTTGGTCTTTTGCCCTAAAAAGGTTCTGCTCGCTCTTCCTCCTCATTTAGGCCCTTCATGTTTTGATTACTGGATAATGTGTAGATGTTTCATGTCTCTAACTGGACATCGGCCGCTTAAGATAGGGCCCACAGGGTCTAGCACAGTAGCTCAAATAGAGTCCATCACTTGTAAATGTGGGCGATTGAGTCCTCCCTGCCTCTGCCCTGTCTGCAGGCACAGTAGGAGACTGCTGGGGGTCTTCTCAAATGAGTAAGGTTGGGCCACATCAAATGCAAAGGGTCGGGATGAGTCTTCTGTAGAAGTAATCACTTAAAAAGGGTAGATGAAGAATTCCTAGGAACATTCCAAATTTTATTTGAAACCAGGGTGCAGCCCCAGTAGGGAGCATGTCTGACTAGCACACACCTAAAATGAAGCCCGGTTTGATAGGCACATGTCAATAGGCACCTTTCAACTCAACAGTGATGATCAGGGCAGGACTCACATTTCCCCTACTTAATAAGGACTCAAGGTTAAAGCTCAGTGGTAGAGGAGTGGACTGCCAACGGCAAGGTCAGCAGTTGGAGACCCCCAGCTGTTCTTCAGGAGGAAGATGGGCTCTCTACTCCCCTAAAGAGTGACAGCCTCAGAAACTTCTACCCTGCCCTGGAGGGCCGCTCTGAGTGGTTGGCACCGACTTGAGGCCAGTGAGTTTGGGTTTGGGCTTTAGGGGAAACAGCATTACAATCGTGCATTTTCTGGGAAGTCAGTACATTTAAAGGCAGTGAAGAAACCAGTTGACTTGTTTACCCAGTTTCCGTATTGACAAACCCCTCCCCCCTTTTAGGGATTCCCTAAACACTTTGCCATGCTTTGGGGTACGCCGTGGCAGAGGCTAGATAGAGCAGGATGTGGCTGCCGGGTAACTTCCTTGCTGCATGAGAAGAGACACTCCAAGTATTCTTACCTCCTTGCCAAGCTCCTTATTCCTGCACTGAGGGGAACAAGGTGCTTTCTCAGTTCCCTTGTTCCTACGCTTATTTTTCTTGTAATTTGGTTTCACCTGGAGCATTCCAGAAGGAAGGAGAAGAAAAAAAACCAACATCCTGACCACATCAGAGCAAGTATTCCACTGCAACTTGGTGATGGTATTTCTCATTTTAATCACATCTGGGTGTGCTGATCCAATGACGTGTTTTGGCCGCTGGAGCTGGGGACCAGCAGTCAGCCCTCACCGGCAAGACAAGCCTGTGATGGACACGTTATATTATCCCTCTTGTCTATGTGGTTTTCTACTACATTTGCATCCATTCGTTTTCTCTTGGTCCCTGCCACCCCCTGCTGTGACTGCTACAGTCATCTTTGAATTAAGTCTCCTGTGCCCCCTTGGAGTCCTGTGTGCATGGTGCACTTCACATGCTTTATTATCTGATGTCCTTTCCCCCAGGACAGACAGTCTCTTTGTGGCAGCTCTGGGAGAGATGGGTGACAGGTGGAGCAAGCTGTAATTAATTAAAGTACAGATGAGAACTGCCTGTAATTAAAAGAAATGTTTAAGTTTATCTGTACTTAAGTGTTGACCTTTCATTCTCTGTCCTTTGATTCTTGCTGGTAATGGGAAAGGAGCTGTATTTTCTTGGTGATACATTGTAGTTTAGCTAGAGACATTATAACTTTCACCAGGGATTACAGTGTTTATCCAAGATTGAATCAATCTCTCCTTTTCTTACACACACACACACACACACACACACACACACACACACACACACGAGTAACCAGGCACCTGGGTATAATAGCATCTGGTAGTGATGCTGACATTTAGGGCACAGTGTTGTGTCAGCAGCTTAGAGCTGCCATGTTTTCTTTCATTTTTCACAGGTTGACTTTAGCTTTAAACAAAAGCTATGTTATTTGGGCGGCAGTTGTTTGTTTTTTAAACTCTCCTGTTTGACTACGTTATTCCGCGTGCTAAGACCCAGCCTGACAATAACCGTCAGGAGTCACTGTGGCGACCTGGAAACCAAGGTTCCAAGAAGGCTCATTGCTCTTTAGTGCCAGAGTTGATGATTGAACCTAGATGCATTCATGGGCTGAGATACAGTTTACCCACAATTTTCCTTCCCCTTCAGTTGAGCTAGACAAAAAATCGGCCCTTGGAGCCCCCCTGAAGGGCCTGGTGGTCTACATCCTAGAAACTAGCCGCCGAAACCCCTGGGGAGCTCAGGTAGATCTGCTCTTGGCACCTGGGGTCTCAGTGAGTCAGAGTGGACTTGATAGCACTGGTTTTTGAGTGGATTGAGTGAGACCTATTTTATCCCTCATTGCTCTTTCTCCCAGGTCAGAAATTAAAATGAAGTACATTCTAGTTACTGGCGGTGTTATATCAGGAATTGGAAAAGGAATCCTTGCCAGCAGCGTGGGCACGATACTGAAGTCATGTGGTTTACATGTCACGTCCATTAAAATCGACCCGTACATTAACATTGACGCGGGGACATTCTCTCCTTATGAACACGGTAAGCAAAATATATTTGTTGCTTTCTCTTTAAAAATAAAAAAAGGTTATGTAGATGTACTCCTGGCCCTTAGAAAATGTGCCTATAGTTTGCATAGCACAGCTTCCATTTCCGGCCCCTCTGAACACCTTCTTCTTTTTAAACAAAATCATTTTATTGGGGGCACATACAACTCTTATCACAATCCATACATACATCAATTGTGTAAAGCACATTTGTACATTCATTGCCCTCATCA
>NW_022111357.1:2395980-2397916 GCF_000313985.2 Echinops telfairi | reverse complement strand
CATTTAGGAAGTAGAGGAAAGTTGTATATTTCATCATTGCTACACTGCACCCTGACTGGCCTCCCACAACCCTTCTGTAAGGGGATATCCAGTTGCCTACAGATGGGCACTCCACACTCCCCCTCATTCACAATGATATGATTTTTTGTTCTTTGATCCCTGATACCTGATCCCTTTGACACTTGCTGATCACACAGGCTGGTGTGCTTCTTCCATGTGGGCTTTGTTGCTTCTGACCTAGATGGCCGCTTGTTTACCTTCTGAACACATTCTTAACGTAGCAGGAAGATTCCGATGATTTATTTCTTGCTTGGACAGAGGACAGCAGCCGCTCGGAGAGAGAGAACCAAGGCTTTCTGCTTCCGTCAGGAGTCCCAGTCCCTGGCACCCATAAGGGCAGTTCTGCTCTGTCCCGTAGGGCCGCTGTGAGTCGAGGCCACTCAAGGGCAGTTGGGGTGTTGAATGGACCAAGGAAGCAGTTGAAGTGACCCTGTGGTGGCTGACTGGAAGTTTGTCCGGTCACCTGAGACAAGCAATCTGGTGGGTGACAGAACACCCTCTGCACATTTGTTTCTTTTTCATGGACCTAATCCTAAAGGCTGGAAGAGAGGACTGTGGTAGAGAACCAGGTTCTGGCCCAATATGAGAAAGGGGTTTTTATGAGCAGGTGCTCCTGCCTAGTGTGGTGACCCATGTCCAGAGGTGGCGAAGACACTTTGTAGGGATTCCGGTGATCTGTAGCCTTGAGATTGTGCTTTGCTAGACGCGGCTGGAGAATAGAAGTCAGGTTCTTCGTGGTGAGTGAAATAGTTACGGGAGGGTCAAAGAATGCTATTGGACTTCTTTGTTATTACTGAGTACCTCTCAGTTGTAGGAAGGAGCACTGGTGGTGTGGTGGTTATGCATTGGGCTGCAATCTGCATGGTCGGCAGTTCAAAACCACCAGCAGCTTTGTTGGAGAAAGACTCGGCTTTCTCTTCCTGTAAACAATGACAGTCTCAGAAACCCTCAGGGGGTTGCTGAGAGTCAGCAGTGACTTGATGGCCTTGAGTTTGGTGCATTCATCAATTGTGTAGTGTGTTGCCTTGATTCAGAAACACGTACAGACTGAATTGTGTCCCCTAAAAAATGTATGCTGTAAATCCGAACCCCTCTTCTGATCCCATTTGGGAGTCGGGTTTTCCTTGCTGTGTTGGTGAGGCTTGATCTATGATGGGCGTGTCTGAGGCCAGCCACCTTTGAGAAGTACAAGGAGCAGATTAGGCATCGGGAAACAGACAGACAGGGAAGAGAGATGCCACCTCCCATGGAGACAAGCCCACAAACTGGGCGCCAGAAGTTGAAAAGAAAGGAGACCAGAGAGAAAGCCCTTCCCTAGAAGCAGCACCCCAAATTCTGATGTCAGCCTCCTAAGCTCCAAGAGACTACGTTTGTTTGGTGAAGCCACCACTTAGGGTATTTCTGTTACCGCAGCACTCAAACTGCGACAATACCGAAAGGACTGATGGCTTCCCACTGGGAGCAGGTGAACTGTTAGAACAGACTTAGAAGCTTTAGAGTTCTGTATTATTCTTTCACCGCAAGACGCCAAGGTAAAAATCCACGAGGAGGGCTGTCATTAGAGCAAAGGTGTTATCTAAGAGTCTGGAAAAGGTCCTGGAGCGATGTTTAACACTGGATTCCTGAGCGAACAGGACAGCCAGCAATTAAATCCTTTTTCTTTTCCCAGCGTTAAGCTTGTCTCCCATTGTAAGGGCAGGAATAAGTGATTTTGTGCAGAAATTTCCACACTGAAGGCTCCAGGAGTGAATGTTAAGTAAAGGAACAAGAGGAAAGTCTCGAGTTTCACAACTTTGTTTAGGATTAAAGGGTAGCCTGGGATTTATGGTCATCATGACCACCGTGTGTGTGTGTGTGTGTGTGTGTGTGTGTGTGT
>NW_022111357.1:2390758-2395875 GCF_000313985.2 Echinops telfairi | reverse complement strand
CGGTAGCCTGGGATTTATGGTCATGACCGTGTGTGTGTGTGTGTGTGTGTGTGTGTGTGTGTGTTTATATAAAGTTTGTGGGGAAATGGAATTGTCCCACCAATTCTTTAAAGCCTCCCCATATATCTTAACATGACTTTTGAATCAAATCATACACTTCATCACATCTTGAGCCTGACTTTGTTCAGTGAGAATACTTTGAATTCTTTCTGCAAGCTGCAGTAGCTTCCAACTGTCAAGTCTCACCCAGCTTCAACCTTCCAGGTGGGGATTTGCTCCCAGTTTTATGCCTTTTCATACCTTCCTGATGAAGCGCAAGCTTGTATTGGGTCCCCATGAGTTAGGAGCGACTCGCCAGCAGTAAGTTTCCTTGGTAGGCCGGTGGGCGTGGCATGACCTTTTGGAAACTGGTGATTTTCCTTTCTTTCTCACATGTGCCGTTTGCTGGAAATCCATTCCTTTGCCTCCCATCACGTTAGTGCAGACTGCTCTAGCCACTTGGCTCCTCTGTGCTCCGGGGCTCGGGCTGTGCGTGGCCCGTGCGTGACACACTTCCCTCCTCGCTGCAGGGGAAGTGTTTGTGCTGGACGATGGTGGGGAAGTAGACCTGGACCTGGGTAACTATGAGCGGTTCCTAGACATCCGCCTGACCAAGGACAACAACCTGACCACCGGAAAGATCTACCAGCATGTCATTAACAAGGAGCGCAAAGGAGATTACTTGGGGAAGACAGTCCAAGGTACTCTGGAATTCACCTTTAAACTGCTGGGTTTCTTTTTTTGCGGCATTTCCGGCTCTTGGATGGTCGGGCAGAGTCCCGGAGCTGCTGTGTGTACATGGGGGCGGCTTTACCCAGGAGCATGTGCTGTAGAGCCAGGCTGCGCTATGCGCAGGTGGCATAAGGAGACGTATCTTGTGTGCCCTGGTTCAGGCTATTTCTCCTCAGTGCTGGGTGCTCAGGGTGCTGTCTCAGAAGGGTCTCAGCGGCCTTGAGCAGAGGGTAGGCAATGCCACTGTGCCCAGTGTTGGGGGGTGGGCATGGGGAGAGCTTGGTGAGGCGAGGAATTTAGGTTTTATGCCAAGGGTGAAGAGTCATCACTTTAAGAATGTACACTTGGGCAGCATTATGCATTGTGTTTTGCATTTTTTAAAGATGGTCTTGGCCGATGTGTGGACGAGATCCTGCACACCTTTCTTGGTGAGGCTTGCTCCTTATACCATAGCAAGCTAAAGGCAGTCTCTGCCCCTTAACGAGCAGCCTGAGCCCACGGCTAGGATTCTCACACATTCTTAACAACAGCCCACACTTGTTAAGAACTAATATGCTAGATGCTTTGCTTAGGCTTTTACGAGCTCCAGCTCATAAAATACCCACAGCTTTTTATTAAAGCGGAGCTATTATTTCCACTTAACAGGGGAGACACCAAGCTTAGGGATGGTTAGGAAATTTACCCAAAGATCAACACTAATAATTGGTGGGACCTGGAATCCAGACAATGCCAGGCATGGCGCCCCCAGGCACTTGGCCATCCTGTGCTACCTCTGCAAGCAAGCATTGCCCCTG
The DNA here is from genome assembly GCF_000313985.2 of Echinops telfairi. Classification (NCBI taxonomy): domain Eukaryota; kingdom Metazoa; phylum Chordata; class Mammalia; order Afrosoricida; family Tenrecidae; genus Echinops; species Echinops telfairi. The sequence continues at coordinate 2,394,310 of NW_022111357.1, read as the reverse complement.
TGGTAGCTGGGAACATGATGGAGCCAGGGTCCGGTGGCTTCTGGTGCCTGGGAAAGTGCCCAGGTATGATGCTGCCAGCCCCATCTGTGGCCCGGTGGCCCAGCCTCTTGCTGAGGTGCAGCCAGAGGGCAGACGCCAGAAATGCAGAGGCTTAGGTGCCCTGATGCGGCTCAGGAGCAAGACCTGGCTCCCCTGCAGAGCTCCCAGCAACCTCTTGGCAAACTGGAAAGGAAGCAGTGGGGCAGGCTGCCCAGATTTGTTGGGGCCTTCTGAAAATGTGATTCCTGCTGCTATGTCCAGGCAGAGAGCGCTGTGGCGACCGCAGGGGTGTCTGCGTCTGCCTGGGGTTGATGGGTGCTCTGCACCACGTCAGTGTGGATGGAAACGCAGAGGCGACACGTTTCTCTGCTCTTCCCCAGTGGTCCCTCACATCACGGATGCAATCCAGGAGTGGGTGATGAGACAGGCGCTGATCCCTGTAGATGACGATGGCCTGGAACCTCAAGTCTGTGTTATCGAGGTTAGTCTGCATCTGCGTCTGCCCCAACCTCTTGATGCCTGCCTACGGGCTTACAGGACCTAGTGAGCACACTCGGCTCCTTAAGTCGGCCGTCCGTAACCGAAGAGACACTTGCCCCCGGGGCCTGCTGCCGCTGCCCGTGGGCTCTGGTGCAGTCTGGCAAGACCAGCTCATAGCTCTTAGTCATGGGATGGCCACGCTGGAGGGAGCAAAGCTTTGTTCCAGCGATTCTCCTTCCTCAGCTTTAATAGATCCACCAGGCCCTGGCTGCCCCGAGAAAGGTGGCGTGGGACAGACGTTTTATCGCCCTCTTGAGAAAGCCTGCAGACCTTTGGCTTGTCTCTGGCAGGAACAGTTTTGCCGAGTGAGCGTCCTCTGGTTTCAGTTCTGCGTTCCTGGACCGCTGATTCGGCTTTGCCGGATCTCCTTGTTCTTTCAAAGATAGGCGACTCAGCAGTGGGTTGGTGATGGTGCTTTTGATACAACAGTTGATTGGCTTTCCCCTTGCAGGCAAGCTTTGGGCTTCTCGGGTTTGTGAGTCCCCTCAAGTAAACTTCCTAGTACCTCTCCCACCTGACCCTTTCCTAGAAATGCTAGGAAACAGTCCCCGGGGCATCGGTGAGCCCGTCAAAAAAGGCACTCTTTCAGCCCAAGGGATTGATTGTTCCCGTTGTACAGGCTCCGGAGTCTGTTCTGCTGTTCTGTTGACACTACAGGAGGTGGCAGCCGTTGTCAGGGCAGCCGGCAGAGGAAGGGCAAGCGCTAACCGACAGTGTCTTTGTTCGTCTAGCTCGGGGGGACGGTGGGCGATATAGAGAGCATGCCCTTCATCGAGGCCTTCCGGCAATTCCAGTTCAAAGTCAAAAGAGAGAACTTCTGCAATATCCATGTCAGTCTCGTCCCCCAGGTAAGGAACTCGGATGGACGGGGTGGGAGGGGCGGTGCCGAGGAAGGCAACCACCTCCTCTTTTTAAATACTTGAGGTAAGTACACAGGAAGCAGAAAAAAGGGAACTTGTGTGTGTGTGTGTGTGTGTGTGTGTGTGTGTGTATTATGAATTAAGATCCTATTTTCCAAAAGAAAGAAGTAAAGGGAAAACATGGGAAAGGGGCACAATTAAGACAGTGGCTGTTTTGTGTCTTTACTAGCTGGTAAAATTGATCGTATCTTTAAGATAGAAATTCACAAAGTTGAGTAGACTGTGAGGGAGTCAATACTCACAAAAGTTATGGGGGTTCAAATGCAGGAAGACAGGTAGGAGCTGACCTGAGAGCCCCAGGGAACGGATCTGGCAAGTGGAGGTGCACCCTGTAGCCCTGTGGCACCCCCAGGTGGGCAAGGCGGGTCCTCCCTGCGCCATCTCTGACCCAGACAGAGCTCATAGCCACCTCTCCAGGGTGCACAGCCTGGCACTGGGGCCAACTAAGGGCAGTGGTACTGGGCTTACAACATGGGAATTATATGTGCTTTAATGCAGTTGAGACACCCTTTTTCCTAGTGCTCGGTTTCTAGAAGAGACAAATTCTTTTCTGGGGAGTCTGACAAGCTCTCAGGGGTGTGCCTGGTGAGGACCCCAGTCGACATGCCACCTTGTTCACGCACAGCTTCCCTGTGACATTTGGAGAAAACTGAGGAAACTGAGCCTCTGCAAGGAACAGGACCTTAGAGGGGAAAGCATCTAGCATTACTATCCTCGAGAACCAAGAGGGGAGCGAATGTAGCTATTAAATAAGACCAAAGTGTATTCAGAACAAAAAAAAATTTGCTAGCTCTGGGACATTTAAATATTGGATAGCAGAAGTAAAAAACTTAAAGCTTAGGAAATGCCTGAGAAAAAGGAGAGAAAGGTAAGAAAACTAGAGAACGAGTCCAGGAGTTCTCATATTCTGATAATAGGAGTTCCAGAAAATAAGACAGAAACAGAATGGTTCTCTGACCCAAGAGTCAGCCTGCCGCCTGTGTTTGGAACTAACGTATTAAAATTCACCCACGCCTGTTGTTTCCTTGTGGTCGCTGGTCCCTTTGTGCTGCAGCAGCAGAGAGGAATGGCTGCGACAAGGCTGCATGACTCTCAAAGCCTAGAATACTTGCTATCAGCCCATTGTGGAGCACAGTTTCTGACCCTTGACCAAACTCCTTTGAGCTCATTTCCATAAGGAGGTTCCAGATCAAAAGGGCTCCCTGAAAGCCTAGCATGTTGGCTGCAACATGGCATGCGTGCAAATGGCCCATCGTCGTGGATATTGGAGGATAATGTGACAGAAATCCCAAACGCCTCAAGAGAAAAAGTTATAATTTTCTAAAAAAAAAAATCAAGACGCACAGTGGTATTGAACCTTACAATATTGGAAACTAAAGGAATAGAGCAGCCATTTCTTTTAAAGGTGTAAGAGAAAAGGATTTTCAACCTAGAATTTTATACCCAGCCAGTCTTATCCATGTGTGGGAGGAGACTGAAGAGAACTAGGATGTGAGGGGCTCAAAACGTTGATGGGAAAATCCCATTTTCTTTTGATTTCATTTTGTCATGAACTTTTAAAAACAAATTGGCACAAAGCATATTCAAAGAAAACAAAGACTTAGATCAGAAAGAAAAACGTGGAACAAAGTTGAACTGGATAGCAGGTAACCCTGCAGAGGTGTCTAAGCAAAACCCTGAGCTAGAGTTGCAGATGCAGGACCGACTGGTGTGTGCGCAGAGGGGACGGGAGTGAGGTAGAGGATGGACGGGACCCTCCATGAACAGGGAGATCACTGGGAAATGTGGCAGGGAAGGTGTGAAGAGACAGAAACAGCATCTGAGAAGGATCCGTTGGAAAGAGTTGCCGAGTGGTTGCCCTGGGGGTTTAGGAAATGGGAAGGGATGGGTGAAGATTGAGACCTTGCAAAACTGTGTGCCTCAAAACTATGTGCACGTGGAGGGAACTTTGACCAAAATGAAGGTTAAATCGTCATCACATGATCGCTTTCCCTATTGAAAGTCAAAGCCAGACTTGAAAATTATTTGTTGTAGAGAAATTAACTTTTATTTC
>NW_022111357.1:2377981-2390658 GCF_000313985.2 Echinops telfairi | reverse complement strand
CTTTGCCAAATAGCCAAGTTCAACAGGGGAACAGAAGACGAAACCCACTCAGAATAGTGTTCGAGAACTTAGAGGGCTTGGGCTTTCCCCAGACCTGGTAAGATCCCTGGTTCCTGTGTGATCCCTAGCTAATTCAAATCACTCCCCGAAAGGTGCTCTGCGCTTCTGACTGTAATTGGTGGTGATGGGGAGGTAGTGAGGTGCACTAGAGCTCGGGTTTCACTCTGCTTTGTCCTCCCCAGGCCTGATTCCTCCTTTCATCCCAAGCATGGTTGTGGGCGAGGAAAGGCCCATTAGGTTTCTGCCTCTGCCTGTTTAACGTGCTGCCATTCCCGTGGGAGCTGGGCCCTAAGCATTAAGTTCTGAAAATAAGTGCTGTGTTCTCATTGTTTATTGCTGGGGGCTCATGGTTAGCATCCTAATCCATCATCTTAGCCATGTGCTGTCAGTGGTCATTTCATTCAAGACTAGACCCCCCAGCGTTGTCATCTTGTCTTTCCACCTGACCTGCCTGTTTTTCTCCCCCTACTAGGTGGTGTGCAGGTGTTCAAACCCTCTCGACACAGCTGTGAAGGAGAAAATATCCATGTTCTGCCACGTTGAGCCTGAACAGGTGAGTAGCCACTGGATCTCCAAGGAAACCCTTGTGGGTCTCATCGTCCTGGAGTCTCGTGACCAGTTTCATGACGTTTGTCACTTAGTAGTTGAGCCTGCAGACTCTTCCTCGGAGAAATGATCCCCTTTGACTCTGCGATGGACCCTTGTTTTCCTCTGTGGCTCCCCAGCACCCCTTTTCTTCTCCTGCTGCCTTTTTGCTCCTTGCTTCTCAACCCTTAAGGAGCCCTTGTGGCATGATGGGTTACAAGTTGGGCTGCCAACTGCCAGGCCAGCGGTTCAAATCCACCCCCGGGTGCTCCATGGGAGAAAGATGAGGCTCTCTGCTCTCATACCGAGTTAGTCTCGGACACGCACAGGGACAGTTCTCTGACCGCTCCGCTCTCCATGGGCTGGAATGGACTCAGTGGCAGTGAGTTTGTATCTTGGTTCTCGCATTTTGTGCTTCCGCCCTTCTCTCTGACTGTCTTCCAGCTTCCGTGGTGCCTCCCACTCTTTGTAGTGCTGGGCTTTGTGCTTGCTCCTGTCGGGGAGAAGCCCATGGCTCCGTCTCGGCTGAGCTCTTCGTTTTCATCCATCAGGGCCCAAGGTGGCCAGGGCATTTTCAGAAACACTTTCCCTGCCAGACCTCCTCGACCTCATAGCTCCAGGTCATCGCTTCTTCGTTCTGTAGGCCTCCTGTGCATGTTGTAGGTGGCACGTGGGTGCGGCCTGTACCAGTGCCTGTCCCGTCCCGTCCCGTCCTGCCCCGCTGAGCGGCAGCCCCGTCCACGTGTATCAGGGTAGAACTGTGTTCCACGGGTTTTCCAGTGGCCGATGGTTCAGAAGTAGATCACCAGGCCTGTCTTCCATTAATAGCGCAGTGTTTATTTAATTGCTGGGATCATACTGCCCCTTTGTGTGTATGTTTGTGTGAGAGAGAGAGAGACGGGACAAGACCGCCTGTGATCCTGTGCTTGGTGCCGGTTGTCTGAGGGGTTGCGGCCTGTCAGGCAGACAGTCGTCTTTCTGTCACTGTGCTAATGGAGGGACCTGTGGTCCGGGAAGTCTCAGACAATGGAATACATTTCTAAGCAGAGTGCTTGGTACGGAGGTAAGTTGAGATGGTGTGGTTGGTCTAGTTTAGCTGAAGGAGGGGGAGACAGGTTAAGGTGGAGGAGTTTGGAGATGAGGTTGCTGGATAGCTGAAGTATACATTGCGTTTCCAAAGGAGGTGGTTGGTGTCTTGGTGTGCTAGTGCTGCTACAGCAGTAGGGCCCCAAGGGGGTGACTTTAAGGAATAGAAATGTATTGCCACGCAGTGGAGGCAGCTAGAAGTCAGGAGGCTGGCTCTAGGCGAAGGTTCTCGCTCTGTGTGCTCTGAGGGAAAATGCTCATCCCCTGCAGCGTTGTCTCTGTTCTGGTGGCTTTGGGCGTTGTCTTTTCTGGCCAGAGTGTGTGCCTCTGTGAGGCTGCGTAACAGTAACGTCTTTTTGGGCCGGGGGAGGGCACAATTCAGTCTGTAACAGTTGCTTCTCAAACTTGGTGAGGTGCTATGGGAAATGCTGCTGTCTGTCTCCCTCCCTCCCCGGGGGGTCTGAGGCCTGGGTGCAGGGCGGCCTTTTGGAAAAGCTCCTCAAATGAATCTAAGCAGCAGCTGAGTCTGAGAATATGTGTTAGGATGCCCCTGTGTTCTTGGACAGGCCCTGCGCAGGAATTGCTTCTTACACTTTTGTTGTTTGTGACTTTTTAATTGAGTAAAGTAACCACTCCTTTTTGATCCTCTTCTGTCCGCGTTGGTCATTTACGTCTCTCCAGGAGCTGGTCTTTTTTGCGGTTTGTAAATTGGGAGCAGATGTTCTCCCGACGACACACAGCCAGTAGGAGGCGACACGGCCAGTTGGTTTGGGTTTATTTTTATGAAATAAGCCTTGTCTGTTCCCTTTCCTTCCTTTTCAAACAGGTCATCTGCGTCCATGATGTGTCCTCCATCTACCGTGTCCCACTGCTACTAGAAGAGCAGGGGGTTGTGGATTATTTTCTCCGAAGACTGGATCTCCCAATTGAGAGGCAGCCCCGGAAAATGCTGATGAAGTGGAAGGAGATGGCTGACAGGTGGGCCTCAGCACGGAGCTGGGGGCAGGCCGGCTCCACTTTGGAAGGCCTCGACAGGGACAGGGGTGAGGATTGTAGGAAGGGCTCTGCGCTGTCAGCCAGTTGCTGCGAGGAGGGAATCCTGGTCTCACTCTAGACAGCAAGCAGGTCCAGATCACTCTGGGCCACACTTCTCTCTCATCCGCTGCGCAATCTCAGTTCAAACCAGTGTCCCCTGCCTTCTGGGCTGACCGTGGCTGGAGCGCTGTGTGATGGGGAACGTGCTGCTCACGAGGGGATCAGCAAGGGTCCTGTCTTTTCTATAATAAAACACAAAAACCAGCACCGCTGAGGTGCTCCCCACTCCTGGCAGCCCCGTGTGTGCCCGAGCACTGCTGTGCTCAGATGGTTTTCAACGACTGACTGCCTTTCCCCCTCAGAACTAGATTTCCAGGCCTTTCCCCCTGTGCCTGAGCGGCCTTTCCTTCAGTTTACCGAGAACACAGGACCCGTTTACACCACGTAGGGGTAATCCTGATAACGTTTCTTAAATGACAGGATGACTGTGGGACTGCTGAGGAAGAAGCCCGAGGGAAACGGAAAACTTGCACTGTGAGGACAATGCCAGGAAGGTTGTGCTGGTGAAGTGATTTTCATCACAGTGCACCTGCCCACTCATCCCCACAAGACCTGTCATGGCCAGGCCCGTGGAGTCAGTTCCACTGTAGGCAGACGGTGTGCAACAGGAAAAAGCTGCCCAGGCCCGTGCATCCACAGGGCTGTTCCTGTGCTTGAGCCCAGTGTTGCAGCCTTCATGCCAGTCCATCTCCTTGATGTCCTTCTCCAGAGACTGGTCTCTCCCACAGCATGCCCACGTATGTGAGACAAGTCTCGCCATCCTTGCCTCTAAGGCAGCAAGAGCTGCCCTGTGAGAATTTCACTGTGAAACCTCACCCTGCCCACTTACAGCCCCGGTCTGGTTTCTTCCTACTTGTTTTCCTCTAAACTCAAAGACCATTGCAAAGGAACATAATTCGAGTCCCTTAAGGACACGTGGCCAGGAGAGACCAGTCGCTGGAGAAGGACATCAAGTTTGGTAGAGGGGCAATGAAAGAGGAAGACCCTCAAGAAGATATATTGACACAGTGGCCCCAACAGTGGTCTCAAGCGTAGGAGCCATTGAGGGTCTCAGGACCGGGCAGGGTTGTGTGGCACACGGGTCACTCCGAGTGGGGACGGACTTACCAACGACAGACTAGTGAATGGTTTTCAGGGCTGTTGAGGAACGATCGCTGCGCTTTTGTTTTGTTTTTTAAAAATAGTGCTTTTATTATCTCACTCATTCCAATATATCCCTTCCCACACAGTTCTGTTGGGGGCCATCAACTCCCCCCTCCCCCCCCACTTCCCGTGCTCTCAGGGAACCTTTACTCCTGTCAGTGCCTCAGAGCGGCCATCTATCTGGACTACCATCGACCGAGTGATCTTAAATGCAAAAAACGAACATACGAAAGTCTAACATGACCAAAGAGGTAGATTACGCATGGACCGTAATAGAAAGGGGAGGAACTCTTAGAGAACTAGAGGATAGTTACGTGTTTCATCACCGCACCGTGGATGTATCCTGCGTTCCGTGAGGCCCTTCTAAGAGGGATGGTCCAGTTGTCTTGCCAGTGGACTTTGGCTCTCCACTACATCCAGTCTCCTTCATATCAATTTGGATGCATGTTTTTTGAACTTCTTTGATACCTCTTCTCGTTAACACCTCATGATCACACAGCTTCGTGTGCTTCTTCCATGTGGGCTTGTTGCTTCCCTGCTGGATGGCTGCTTGTTTAACTCCAAGCCTTTAAGACCCCAGACGCTACAGCTTTTGATACCTGAGCACCATCAATAGCTGCACGTTTTGATGGCTTAACTTTCCCTCTTCTACCTTTATGTAGCCATAAAAATGGTACACATTCATGATCCTTTTCATAAAGCACTTTGTTGTACTTAGTGTCTGGCTGCCTTTCGCCATAATTTATATGTTCGTTTCTTTTTAGAAGTTACAGCTGGTTAGTGTAACATTCTGTCATTCGTATGTTTATTACTTTTAGGGGGATTGGGGTTGATTGAAAGGTTGTAACAGCATTTCCTTTTAACTTGTATTTCTCTTGATTCACTAGCAGAGTAAATGGTTTTCTTTATACTAGTTTATTCATCACATTGACTGTTGTCTGTTCATGTTTATTGGTTTTTGCACCCTTTGAGATGTAAGGAAATGTCTTGGCCCATTTGTGTGAGGCTTTCAAATAGTCTCCTTATAATAGCTTCTGCAGTTGACTTTCTTTAACAAGCCTGCCATGTTGCTCTGCACCTGTTGCTTCCTGTTTTCTTGTCTGTGCATAGAGCTCAGTGACTGTCCGGCTCCCAACATGCTCTCCTTAAAAGACAAGTGTGAGCTCATGAGGTTATGCACATCCGAAAGTGAACGGGCGTTTCTTGACCTCTGTTTGGCAGATACGACCGCTTGCTGGAGACCTGCTCCATTGCCCTTGTGGGCAAATACACCAAGTTCTCCGACTCCTATGCCTCTGTCATTAAGGCGCTGGAGCACTCGGCACTGGCCATCAACCACAAACTGGAGATCAAGGTGAGGCAGGGGCAGGTGCAGCGCACCCAGGAGCGGACAGGGAAGCCGCCTCCGTGTGGCGGATGCTGCCTGCAGACCTGCTGCTTGTTCCGGAACTTAGCATTTGTTCGGGGGATCTAAAGGTTTGCGCTTGGCTCCTGGCTGTGAGAAATAAGGCAGACTCCTGTCTCAAGCAGACACTGAGAGGAAGTGAGGGCGTGGATATCAATCACCTGGGATATCAATCGCCAGAGGCACATCTTGTAGTTAAAGGTGGTGCCTGGAAGCCGGTCTAGGTGCCCAGTGACTCAGGGCGGACCAAGGCACTCTAGCCTGTGCTGTTCCCATTTCCTGCGCTGTGAGGCGGGAGTGATGCTGTCCATCCTCTACTGGTGAGCGCGCTCTGAAACACAGGTCAAGTCTCTCAGCTGCGCCTGGCCTGTGCGCGATGCTCTGTCCGCTGTGGTAGTACTGACTTGGTCTAGAGGGTCGGGGGCAGTTACTCTGCTGGCCCCTGTCTACACGAGGCAGCAGTGTGTTGTGGATTCTGCAGCCAGGTGCCCCAAATTCTGACTCTACCCACTTACACTGTGGGGCCCTGGGCCCATTACTGTCCCCTTTGTGCTTCAGTTTTCTCATCTTTACAAAGAGCTAGTGATTGTACCTTCCCTTGTGGGTTGACGGGGGTGTGGGTGTCCATTAAACGGAACTCATCGAAGCACCCACTGGTAATGCTGCTGTTGACGGTAAACTTACTCATCAGGGAAGATGGGAAAACGAGCCAATCTGGGGGGAAGGGAAGTGGGCAGAGTGCCCGCAGAGAGAGCACTCACGAGGCTGCCCAGTGCTTAGCCCCAGGGGCCACAAACAAGCTCCGTGCAACTAGGGCACTGGGTGGTTTTGAAGGAAGCTCCTATTTAAACGTAAAGGAGGTTTTAAAATGGACTTGGGCATTACACGTAAGTGGAAGCCTGTGAAGATGACTGTTTTGAAGCTGAGCCAGCTAGGATATCGGTAATGTCGCTCTAAAATGATGAGAGGCGCCCGCTGTCGAGTGATGCTGTGCTCCTTCCTCCCATGCGAACCCCTCAGTACATAGACTCCACAGACCTGGAGCCGAGCACGCTGCAGGAGGAGCCCGTCCGCTACCACGAAGCCTGGCAGAAGCTCTGCAGTGCGCAGTAAGCCCAGCCCGCTCTGTCTTGTTTTGATTTGAAGTCCTAGTACAAGTTACCGACTTGGGTTTTAGTAATTGAAAAGACGCTGTCACTTACGAGGGATACAAGCGCAGCGCCCCGAGCGAGTGGAGGGCGAGGAGAGCTCCTCCAGAGTTGGCTGGTGTGCTCCAGTCACCTGGCATCTTCCACCCTGGGCACCGGCCGGGGACCCGCCAGGAGACGCGCATACATAGTTTGCTTTTGATCGATCAAAGGCCCCGTGACTCAAAAAGAACACGGAGTGGTTTCTATTTCACTCCCCGGTCGGATGTCACATGCCAGCGCCTCCTGAGACTTCCGTCAGCCCGGCCCGGAGCTGGTGTGGGGAGGCCCTTCTGCTCCTGGACACAGACAGGCTGGGTGATCAGGGGCTTGTAGACACCCTCTGTGAGTCCAGTGCAGGCAAATTAAATGATAATGGCACAAATGAAAACTTGCCAGTGTGAATCATATAGCATCCTGTATGTTTTAAACTGTGCAGCCTGTATTTTTCTCACAGGCGATAAGCAGTTTCTCCTGTTGCTCAGAGGCGGCCATGGCTGTCTGTGTGTTTCAGCCTGAGGTGTTTGCATGCAGCCTTCCAGTTTGTCTGTAGATAGCCCAATCCCAGCTGCCAGAACGTGGTGTCGCTGCCTGCCGGCAGCCTGTCTGACTGTAAGGGTGGGGTGGAGGCTGGACTGGGCGGAAGGGCACCATGGGCTCTCTTCTGTTGGGCAGCGGAGTGCTGGTTCCTGGAGGGTTCGGTGTTCGAGGAACAGAAGGGAAGATCCAGGCCATCAGCTGGGCTCGCAAACAGAAGAAGCCTTTTCTGGGTAAGGAGCTGCGTGTCCGCCTGAGCAGGAAGGAGTGGGTGAGGGTACCGGGCGGGCACCCCTACGTAAGGCTGGGAAGTCATTGACACAAACGGGTTCGCTTTGGGGGAGATGTAAACCCGCCTGTAGCATCCACGAGTGTGCGAGCTCCGTGCTGACGTCGCAGGAGCCCCTCACGTGGCACTCCAGCTGGTCTCTGGGGCTGTACATTGTACTCATTTTCCCCATGGTCAGTTGGAAGGCTTAATAAGGGGTTTTCTTAACCGAATGTTTGCAGGGGCCGGAAGGAATGTTGCTTATCTGTAAAACAGATGACTTTCCAAAGCTTGGACATCTGTGTGCCCTTAGACCCAGTTTGGGGGGGGCTCTGTGGGGGTGGGGGTGGTACCACATTCCCAGCTGCCAGCTGGCTGCCCCCGAGACCTGCCTGCTCACCGGGCGCTGTTTGTTTTCTCCCCCACTTGAAGGTGTGTGCTTAGGAATGCAGCTGGCAGTGGTGGAATTCTCCAGAAACGTGCTGGGATGGCAAGGTAAGCATCCTTTTGGAAACTTACCGCTTAAGGTGTGTGGAAAGTCTGTTCCCTGTTCAATTCCGTTTCCCTTGAACCTTTGGAAGCCTCCTACTAGTGGACGGCTCGGAGGCCCCTCGGGAAGGAAGCCCGTTGAACGCCTGATGCTGGGCTTCCGGGGCTCCTGGCTTCTCCATGCCATGCTGGCTTCAGGGCAGGGGACTGCTTATGGACGGACTACGTGGCTCATCAAAGCTAACAACATGAGGTGGGTGGGGGCGGGGAGCCCAACCTTCTGCCCCTGTGACGCAGCGCCCACTGCGGGCCGCTTCCACTAGATGTCCGCACTGTCGTGTCTATAAGTGCGTGGTAGCACTATGAAAACGCGGCGAGTCCCCAGAATGCGGCACAGCGCTCCCAGTGAGCATGTGCCATTGAAGACGCGCCTGGCACGGGGTTGCCAGAAAACCTGTTTGTAAACGGTGCTGTGCCTGCGCAGAGCAGTGAAGGGGAGCGCGCTGTGCAGCGCTATGCATTTCGGGGCGGGGGTTGTCTGAAATCACAGAAAGGAACCTGTGCTCATCACTGAGGTAGGGCCGTCCAGAGGGTCTTCCTGTGCAGGCTAGTTCAGCCATCCCCTGCTTCACCCCATCAGGGTGGTCTCCAAAATGACAAGCTCCAGTGCAAGTGTCTGTGTGGAGGAGGGACTACAGGGCCAGGGCCCGGGCCCTTTTATTCTCTTAGGATTTTTTTTTTGCCCAGAAAGACTTTATAAGTTCTAAGAAAGGATAAAATCATGTCGGAGGAATGTACCGGCTCTACACAGTGTAGGTGGGAGCTGGTGCTTCACAGTCACTCCATTTGGTAGGCTGTCTGTCTGTCCTTGGACATTGGAGCACCTGGCAGGTGCTCTTAACGACCAGCAGCACCCAGCACGGTCCCCTGCCCAGCCAGGGCCTGCCTTCCACTCAGGCTCCCACACAGAGACATGGCTCAGGCTCAGAACCAGCCACGCTGGCACCCAGTGCAGGGCCGTTGGGGTGTGGATTAGATGGTAAATTCTGTAAAGCATGGAAGGCTCTTGGGCTTTTGAAATCAGTGAATTTCTGATTTTGCCATTGATTGAGGCAAGTGAATTGGGTAATGCATTCAGCAGTGGGGATGACAGAAATGGAGACAAAAATAGAACCTGCCTGTCTCGGAGAGTCTGAAACAAACCGGGGAAGCCAGGTCAGTCGGTGATCTAAACCCGCTTGACTTCCGAGAGTTACAGCTTCCACCATGGCCTGAGCTTGGGCGTTGAGTATTTCAAGGCTTAAAAGATGTGGTTTGGAGCTTAGGAATGCAACTCTTTGGCAATCAGTTCTGCTTGTAACTAGTCTCCTAACCAGGTATTTTGATTTTCAGATGCCAATTCTACAGAGTTTGATCCCAAGACCAGTCACCCCGTGGTGAGTCACGTGTTTGAATCTCAGCAGGAATTGGAAGGGGTGGGGGCCATTTGGGCCCATCCCAGAGAAGCCCAAGGTTGGCCTTTTTAGGCTCACTGGGTAAGAGCAACTTCCTCTTCGTTGCGTCCTTTCCAGTGCTGTTCCCCATTTGCCCAGGAACATTTTCAGGTGGGTGGCCAACGAGGGCTTCCTGGTCAACATGAATCTCCACCCCCGGGAGCACTGTGTGTAATAATTGTGCTGGTTCGCACCAGCCTTGAGAGAGGGGAATATTGTTGAGAAACTGCTGGAACGTGGTACTGACTTGGGAGGTGGGCCTAATGATCTGCTTCCGAGAGGTCACCGCCTTGTCAACCCTGGAGCGCACCTGGTGTCGAGTTGCCTGAGTCAGACTGACGGCAACTGACAGCAGCATCCTACAAAAACCCAACTGGGTCACATGGCCTCAGAACAGTGGCCAGTGCGGTGGCTGCCTGTCTGCTTTCTGAACACCCAGGTCATAGACATGCCAGAGCACAACCCTGGGCAGATGGGCGGGACCATGCGGCTGGGCAAGAGGAGAACCCTGTTCCAGACCAAGCACTCGGTCATGAGTAAGCTGCGCATGCCGGCCTGGGCACCTTGGCGGGCGGGGAGGTGCTGGGGACTCGCTCCGGGAGGCCAGAGGCCCCTCCATCCTGACACTGCTGAGCTGAAGGTTTGGGGGAGGAAAAATATTCTCGTTAACCAGTTCTCTCACACATACTAACCCCACCCCCGCCCCACTTTGCCCGCTGGGACAGCTCACCTGTACTCTGTTGGTGATAAATCTTGTTTGTCTAGGACAGTGGTTCTCAACCTGTGGGTCGTGACGCCTTTGGGGATCGAATGTCCCTTTCACAGGGGTCGCCTGGTTCATAACAGTAGCAAAATGACAGTTATGAAGTAGGAACAAAAATCATTTTATGGTTGGGGGGTCACCACCACAGGAGGAGCTCTATTAGGAAGGGTGGCGGCATGAGGCAGGTTGAGAATCGCTGGTCTAGGGGCTTCGTAGTCCTCAAGGCTAGGGATGGTTGGCCCCAGTGCTCTGCTGCATAGTGGTTAACTCATCGGGTTGCTGACTGCAGGGTCTGCGGTCTGAAACCACCAGGCCCTCCTTGGGAGAAAGATGAGGCTTCCGACCCCTGTAAAGAGTTGCCGTGATTTGGAACTGACTCCGTGGCAGCGAGTGGGTGTCCTGTGGTTGGGGCCTCACTATGTGGCCAGGAGCGAGTCAGTAAAGCAGCCCACTGGCAGAGGCAGTGTGTCCAATGGCCGGAGACTGGCCTGAACCAGCTGGTGCTGGCTCTGGGGCTCATCAGGGCACAGGTGGTGGGGAGCCTGTATGTGCTATAGTGTTCCTGAGAGGGTTTAGGAGAGTCCAAGAATGCCTTCCTGGTGCCCCTGGTCATGGTTGGGAGAGGCTCGTAGAACTGGCCCCACCAGGCCTGACTGGGAGGCAGGTGTGTTGTGGACGTGGCGGTGGTGATGAAAGCGGGGCTCTTTACCTCAGACTGCTTGCTTGCCAGGAAAGCTCTATGGGGACCCAGAGTTCCTGGAGGAGAGACACCGCCACAGGTTTGAGGTAAGGACTCCAGTCCCCAGCCTCGCGACCCGCAGGTGGAAACGCAGTCAGCTGAGAGGCCAGCCCCATCCTCTCGCGTGCCTCAACAGGTCAATCCGGTTTTGAAAAAGTGCCTGGAGGAGCAAGGCCTCAAGTTCGTCGGCCAGGACGTTGAAGGAGAGCGCATGGAGATTGTGGAGCTGGAAGGCGAGTGCCCGGGCAGCTGCTCTGAAGGGCTGGTGGTGGGCTTCCTGGGCATGCGGGAGGACCAGACGATGCGAGGGGTCTGGCGCCGGGAGGTTCTTCCTGCACCGTGGTTTCACCTCCGGGCTTTCAAATGAGAGGCTGGCCTTGGTAGTAAAGCCCCTTTCGGTCTCAGGGACGTCCCAGGCCTGCCCTCTGGACGTCCTGGGAGCCAGGGAAGCAGGGAGCAGAGACTCTAGAGTGGAAGGAAGGGCAGGGCCCTCTCCTGTTGAAGGGTTGCATTTTTACATTATTTTCCAATCCTTCGGGGGCAGTGGAAATAGACAATTTTAACAAGCTCTTTTTCTGCTGCTCACATGCATAACAGTATAATGGAGCTTTCTCTTGCCTTTCTGTTTCAGATCACCCTTTTTTTGTGGGGGTTCAGTACCACCCCGAGTTCCTGTCCAGGCCCATCAAGCCTTCCCCGCCCTACTTCGGCCTCCTCCTGGCCTCTGTTGGGAGGCTCCCACATTACCTCCAGAAGGGCTGCCGGCTCTCGCCCAGGTGGGCCCACTGGGCACTCATCTTTCCAGTCCTCCCAATGCCCAAACCCAAGGCCACTGCTACGGAGTCAGTTCCCACTCACAGGGACTCGGGGTCGAGGAGCGCAGTCTCATCTTTCTCCCGTCCGGGGCTCGACCACAGTTGCCCAGGGCTCCTCGGCCTCTCACCCTCCACCCTGGTCGTTCCGACTCAGCGACCTGCAGGGCTCATTCCAAGGCTCCTCTCTCCCAACACGTGGCTGGTGGGTTTGAACCGTTGATCTTGCAGCGCGCAGCCCCACGGCTCCTTTTAGTCCCTTAGGTGGACACTGAGCCACTGTGAAGCAGCCGCCCATGGTTATGAATGAGAACCACCTTGGGGACCAGGGGGTCGTTACTGCCGAGGGACCTTTCCTGGGCCCACCCATGCTGCCCCTGGCTTGTCGGCCGCCCCCACCCGATGGAGCCTGGAGTGTGTTTGCTTGGCAGTTGGGCCCTGTGCTCCGGGGTCTTTCCCAGGGCATAGATGACATCCAGGAGGATCCTTTTCCGGAAGCCAGTCGTATTTTGGAGTTGCTGGTCAGAGTGTTGTGACTGAAGTCCAGGCTGAATGTGCCTCCTTCCCTAGCCTCATGTTAAACATGCAGTGGAGTGCGTGGTTTGGACCTGCCATGTGCGGATGAGGGCCCCTGGGGTGCAAAACGGGAGTGGTGTGAGTTTTTGGTGGGAGGTAACGAATATGCCATCTGGACTCTCCAGGGACACCTACAGTGACCGAAGTGGAAGCAGCTCCCCCGACTCTGAAATCACGGAATTGAAATTCCCATCAATAAATCATGACTGAACCTGGTAACGTAAGTGGTCTCCCCAAGCTGCATAGTATTGTTTGTGTAGATGCTAACCCCAGGCTGGGGCTGCCCAGACACCCTGGAGGGGTAGGGCTGGGTATGTACCTTCATCTCAGACTGAAGGTGGAGAGAGGCAATGGCCACGGTCCCCACCTGCTGACGCAGTGCCGGCCCACTTGATTTCTCAGTGATGTGAGCTGCTGCCTCCTCCTGCTGAGGGGTGTA
>NW_022111357.1:2375701-2377862 GCF_000313985.2 Echinops telfairi | reverse complement strand
CTTCGGAGGGCAGGCACTGGGCAGCCTGCTTTCTCAGTGATGTCAGCTGCTGCCTCGCTTCCCAGTTGGGGTGGACATCTGCTTAGCTCTTGGGAATTGGCTTAGACCCTCATCACCTTGGCCGTAAGCCTAGGAGACCTTGAAGGCGGTGGTAGGAGGGACATTGTGGTGGTTGTCAGAGCCTCAGTTTATCAAGGAGGCTTTACGCCTGAAGCTGCTTACAAAATACAGTTGCTATGTTGAGTGCTGCTTCGTCTAAATCCTTCAAAATCCAAACAAGTTCTGGGCAGACTTAGGATGTTATTCTTCATCGGGCCAGGGCCGGGCATTAGCAACTCGATGGAAGGACCAGAACTGTGTGGTGTCTTGTTGACGTGGGCTGGTAGGGTGGGTTCCATCCAGAGAAGGCCATGCTCTGCTCGGAAAGGGGCCAGATGGGGGAGGTGGTGGTCAGGAGTCTGAGTTCTGAAGGGAATACCAGGTTTACGAGTGTGGTCCCCACACGTGGGGGTCCACTCCTGTCCAAAGGCTCCATCTGATAGCGACCATACAGGGCAGGGTGGCACTGCCCCAGAGGCCTCTAGGCTGCAATCTCTCGGAAACAGAGCAGACTGTTTCCCCCAGACTCCTTGGGGTAGTGAGCGTCCCTCCATCCCCCGGCCTCTTGCTGTGCTGCTCCTGTAAGGGGCCAAGCTAGAGCCCAGCCAGCTGCCCTGTTTGTGTGGGGCTGAGGCAGGGTTGGTGTCTGGTTTCTGGAGGGTAAGGCGACTTGACTCACAGGAGGCTCCAGCTGTTTTTCACAGTTGACCAGGCAGCTTACCAGACATCACATGATTGCTGAAAAATTGCTTTGTTTTGTTTTAAACAGGGATGCTTCTTCACAAGAACCTTCGACTTTTGATAGCGTTTACAGCTTTGATTTTACACTCGGCTTTTGACACTTCCTTTAAATTATGTTTTTATTAAAATTATTTTATTATGGGGAAAGGTATTTGGGAAACTCTGACGTGTCTGTCCATCATGTGTTGACTTGGCTTGCCGGCACCCTGCCTTCACATTTCCTGAGGAGAGCAGCCTGCGGGGCGCTGACGACAGAGGGGCTGGCAGTGCCCCCAGTGCCACGTTTCTCCAACTACCTCGCCTTGTCAATGTGGATCCCAGAGCTGGTATGAAGTGTGCCCCCAACTGCGCATGGAAGCACGGGAAGGCACGCACGGCCAGTACTTGCAGCACGCTGGTGCTGGTGGCCTGAGGGCATTGCTGCCACCAGGAGCAGTGAGACTCCACGTGGCCCTGAGCTATGGGACTTGGCCACTTTGCCGTTGCATGGACTGGTGGAGGAGTCTGCCCTGGAAGTGTGCTCTGGCTCTGCTTCTCCTTGCATCAAGGGGTTGCTCTAAGGACAGAGCCTGTGGGGAGCTGTCACCAAAGCCCTTCTAGACAGACAGCTTTGGCTGTCTTTCTTCCAGAACAGCACTGGTGCAGCTGGAATGGGGTGTGAAGAGCTGTTTTCTTAGTGTGATGTAATAGTAGGCACAGCTGCCTGCCCAGTGTCAGGGTTGGACCTGTGTATACGCTCTAACTTAAATAAACCATGGAGAACGAGGGGCCTGGCTTGCTGTTCACTTGCTGTTTGGGTGGCCCGGCCAGGTGGGGTGTGTGCCTGGGGGCCATCAACTGAGCTTCCCTCCAGGTGAGCAGCCGTTTGCCTAAAACTCCGAGAGGATCCTAGCAGGAAGCAGGACTTTACAAAACGGCTTCACATCGAGGTTGTTGGCATGGAAGTCACGAGTGTCAGGTGTGCTGCTTGACCTTCTGTTTTTCTTTTGGAGCCCTGCCCTTTGGCCAGCCTTGGGCAGGCACCTCCCCCACGTGGCCAGGGAGCAGCTGACTGAAGTTATATCCTTGATTGTATTAACCACTGGCTTTCTCTCCCAGCCCAGAGCTAAGGGCCACAGTCCTGGATTTCTTCCCTCTAAAGTGATGCCTGAGGTGCCACCAGGGCCATTGTGACTCATAGCCACCCTGTGTACAAGGAGACACTAGTCCTGTGCCATTCTCACAGTTGTTCCAAAAGTGCTTCCTGTGGGGTGTTGATGACACTGGGCCCATCTGCTTAGGAGCCAGTCACCCTTTTTTTGTGGGGGTTCAGTACCACCCC
>NW_022111357.1:2372514-2375038 GCF_000313985.2 Echinops telfairi | reverse complement strand
GGTCTTGGCAGACACTGGTGATTGGCCATGTCTGAGGCCTGCCAAGGTCCCAGTGCCCCATCCGGCTGTGTGGCCCCAGCTAGTAACTGGTTTGGTGCTTGGCACGTGGGAGGTGCTCAGCTGCTAGCCTTCTGTTCCCACACAGCCTTTGAAAAGCCAAGTTCAGCCCCAGGCTGCTCCCAGGTGACAGAAATGTCGTGAGACACTTCCTCATATTTGGTCCTTATGGCCAGCTTGAGCGAAGGCCAAAGCTGGGGTTGGGTCCCTTTTGAGAGAGAAACCAGGCTTTTGTTGGCTTGGGGGTTGGGGGGTTGGGTTGTTGAGGTTGGCCCCTCCATGCCTTCCTCTCCTCCCAGGAAACCGGGAGGCTTAGGCATGGTGTGCTCAGGGATCCCCGGCCAGAGCTCTGCCATCTCAGTCCAGCACAGTGGTAAGAATAAGGGCCCCGTGACCAGGCGACATAAACGCAGACCCCCTAGGGAGCAGTTCTACTCTGCTATCGGGTGGCTGTGAGCCGCGGTGCTTTCAGGTTGCCCGTGATTGCTTCCTTCTGCAAAGGACTGGCTGCCTGCCACATGCCTGGCATATGGCTCTGAAAATGTGCCAGTTTTGGCTTCTGAAGATCCGTGTAGCAGTGAACACAGCTGACCCCAAGTCCTCACCTCCCAGGGTGAGAAGTCTAGTGAGGAAATAGACAAAACATCCCAGTAACACAAGGTGGCATGCTATGGAGAAAAAGCAGTAGGCAGGATGGGAGGAGTGGAGGTGCTGGGGGAGGGGCAGGTAGGAACAAGTAGGTCCAAGATGTGCAGTATATGCAAGGGACTGTGGAGGTCGGGGGCCGCTGGTTCACGGGGGATTGTGTAGGTTGTTTTTGGGTCTTTGCTGTTCATGAAGTGTGGTCGGGCTGGGCTTTGTTTCAACAGTGACTGCTTGGGGAGATGGCAGAGGGAAGGCACAGGCCCTTCCCAGTAGTGGGGCCAACACCACCACCATCTGCCTCACAGTGAGGGTACTGAGGACAAGAGATGGAGCAGCGTGGCCCAAGGCGCCCAGTCTCTAAGGCCGAGCGGGGTTGGAGCCTGCCCCTGCCTGCAGGTCCACGGACACTGGCCTTGAGATCCAGCTGCATCCAACAGGCTGGCCAGGCATCCAAGGGAGTACATGAGAATGTGCCCTGGCACATGAAGTTTATTAAGGACTGTTGACAAGCACAGGTCCCAGCAAGCCAGGGCTGAGGGCTGCAGGGGACCTGTGGCCCCAGGGCTCCGTTAGTAAGGGGCCTTCCTTTCTGTGGAGGATGCCAGAGCCCTTGCTGCCTCTAGCCAACCGGAGTCCTAGGTCCCGGTCAAGAGAGGGGCAGTCCCTAAGTGCTAAGTCCAGGATGGCTCTGGCCACGTTCTTTCTGAAGGGAGGTTCTGTGGGGGTTGTGCTGAGAGCATCTTCCTAGCATTGTTCACACCTGGGTCTGCTCTGGTGCTGAAGCCCCGGGAAGGGGGTAGGGTGGGGGCAGTCCAAGCACCCATGTGCAGGGCTGCTGGGGGAGAGGAAGCTAAGGATTCCCAGGCACCTCCTGGCAGCGCCCCTCCCTGGTCAGTGCCATGCAGCCCAGAGTGCAGGCAGTGGTGGGCACAGGCTGGTGGGCTCACAGGACACAGCAGGTGCAGGAGGTCAGCCAGTGCCGCCCGAGCTGCTGCTGCAGCCGCTCCCTCTCCACTGTCAGCACCGTCACCTTCTCCTCCAGCTTGCCCAGCTCGGCCATCCATTTCTGAAGGGACACCGGAGAGGCAGATGTCCATGCCGACCTCACAGGCCTGCCCACCCCTCCGCGGGAGCCTGAGGGTGCTGCTCGCAGCTACTGGGCACCGAGTGAGCACTGCTGGGTGGGGCGTTGCCTGATGTGTCCCAGGCCCTCTGAAGCCTGACCAAGTACCAAGGACGAGGCAGTCCTTCCCTCGCTGCTTCGTCATTTGCTGTTTCCGGCTTACAAGGGCCTTTCCTTGGGACCTGCCACCTCTCCTCCATGCTTCCCTTAGGACACAGCACCCAGCTCCCCAGGTCACGCCTGCCTTCCCACTTTCCCGCGCAGGGAGGAGAGGGGTGACCCAGGCACCGTAGATGCACAACCAGCCTCACCCCCAGGCACCGGGCAGTGGCGGCAGGCTGTAACGGATGATCCCAATCTACCTTCTCCTGCCCTCGTGGGTGATGGCGGCCCAGGGGACACAGTGGCTTGGCCCTCCCGGTGCCCGGAGCCGGCCTGTTACCTGCCTGCACCAGTCCTGGATGGCGCTGCCCGACAGCGGGCCCTGGATGCTGCCGTCACGCCGCAAGAACACCTCCCCCTGGTCGGTCTCGTAGAGCTGCGGCTCGCTCTGGGCCTTGGGCGCGTGCACGCTCAGGCGGATCACCTGCGGGAGGGCGAATGCCGCGGTCGCCGTGCGTCACTTCCGTGCGTCTTAGAGAGCCCGGTGGGCGGGAGGGGTGGGGAGTGGGCAGGGCTGGTTCTCCCCCACCTGCCCCA
>NW_022111357.1:2367240-2372353 GCF_000313985.2 Echinops telfairi | reverse complement strand
GGGATGAAGGTGAGGGCGTAGGCGTCGGGGAAGACCTGCGGCTTGAAGCCCTGCAGGATGGAGTCCACCAGCAGGCGCACGCGGTCCTCGTCGTGGTGGCTGCAGCGGATGCCCCGCACCAGCCCGCTGTCCTCGACGCCCACGAACAGATTGCCGCCCTCGCTGTTGAGGAAGGCGCACACGTAGCGGCGCACGTGGTGCTTGAGCGCCAGGCTCAGGTACTCGCCGCTGCCGCGCTTGAACTCCACGTTGCGCGTCTCGCTGCCCAGGAAGGCGCCCTGGAAGAGCCGCTCCTGGCCCAGGACCTCCTGGCGCACGATGGCGCTGTCCGAACGCGTGCCACAGGGCTGGGGGTGGCCGTCCCGCGGC
Organism: Echinops telfairi; assembly: GCF_000313985.2. Lineage (NCBI taxonomy): Eukaryota > Metazoa > Chordata > Mammalia > Afrosoricida > Tenrecidae > Echinops > Echinops telfairi. The sequence goes on along the minus strand of NW_022111357.1, from coordinate 2,371,984 downwards.
CCCCGGGGGGCCGTCTGGGGCCGGCTGACCGGCGACTTCCCGCTGCAGCCCGCCCTCCCCCCGCTGCGGTCCGGACTGGCGCTGGGGCTCGGGCTGGGACCCGGGCTCGGGCCACCGTCTTCCTCCTGCGAAGAGCGTGAGAGGCTGAGCAAGAGTCCGTGCCCTGCGTGCTCACGGGAGGGAGGGTCAGCCTGCTAGAGCGCCCCCCCCCCACTCCAGTTCCTCCCGGGGTGGCCCCACAGGCGCCGCCCTAGTGCCCACTCCCACCAGCCAATGCCGGTGGGCCCCGGGTCTCCGCTTGGCCGAACCCTCCCTCTGCTGGGATGGCCCTCCAGGGTCTAGGCGGGGGGTAGGGTGGGAGTGGGGGGGACTTCTCCCTGGCTGTGAGCCCGAACACCTGCGGTCCAATAGTGTGCCCATGGGGGTCGGGGGCTCCAAGGTGCAGCTTAGGATCATACCTGCAGATGAGTCAGGAGCACCTGGATATCCCTGGATTGAGAGGGACCCCTTCCCTTCCTAAGCCCCCTGGAGCCCTCCTTGCCTTTGACCAGCCCTCCCAGGCTCTGGAAAGCCGTCCCTGACCTCCCATCAGTGTCCGTTCAGGACTCTAGACATGTGCCCTTACAGCCACCTCCCTCAGCTGGGCCCCTTTGGTCTGGTCAGCCCTGGGAGGGCTGTGCCTGCTCCTTGCTGGACCCCTGCCCCCACCCCTTCCCCTTCCCAAATGCAAGTCAGATTAAGCCCCTCCCCTCTGCAGCCCACTTGCAGACCTCCGTAACAGACTCAGGGCCCTGGGCTCCTCATTGCCCTGCAGCTCCCGGAGAGGCCAATGCGTCCTTAGGCACTGGAGAGAACACTCATAGACACAGGCCTCCAGGGTCTGGTCTGTTCTGCGGTAGTTTAAACACCCTGGCTCTCCCAGCACTATCACAAACCTGGCCTGGGAGGGGCCCACCACAACCACAGCCAGGTGACTGTCCGCCCCACCCCCCTCCCCACGTGCATGCCCAGTCAGCCTTTCCCTCCCACTTGGCCTGCCCCAGCTGTTTTCCTCCTTTCCCTGCAGTCTTGGCCCTGAGCTCCGAGTACACCTACTGGCCTACCCTTCTGCCAGCAAAGGGACGGACTGTTCTTTTGCAGGAACAGGGTCCTTCTGTCCGGAATGCCCTTCCCCACTGAGTGCCTGCCCCTCCTTTCCCTGCCTCCTGGCCCTTGTCCAGCACAAAGCAGCCCCTGGCAGTTGTGTAAAGGAACTCGCTGGTGTGCGCACCCCCTTCACCCCCAGCATCGCTGGCTGGCAGTTTCATTTTGGTTTCACTGCCTGGAGCCTGTTTGTCCACTGAATGAGTGAAGTGGGCCCAGGAGAAACTCAGGACTCAGAGGCGGGGCTGCAAAGGGACCCAGGAACAAGGGCACCCAGGGGCCACTTCACATGTGCTTCAAGATTGGAGGTCAATTGTAAAGGGCATCGACCCTCTGGGTGGACAGCCATCCCATCAGCTTCAGTAGCAGCCCCCAATTTGACAGAAGGGGGCTCCTCCAAGACACCCCTCCACCCTCACCTAGGCCCAGCCATTGGCACCCAGGCCTCTCCTAGGCCTGTGCCTGGGGGGAGCTGCTCACCTCTTTGCCGAGGGAGGGCTGCGTGCCCTCCCTCACCACCAGCTCCTTTCCTCGGGCGGCCAGCTCCTTGATGACCCGGTGCTCCTTTGTGGCCGCCTGCAGGCGCGAGGGCAGTGTGGCCAGGGCAGCCTCGGGGGCAGCCACCTGCACCACCGCATAGGCCTTGCGAGGCCGCCTCACCACTTGGATGTCCTCCCGCGCCACTGGCACCTTGAGCCGCTCCAGCGTGTCCCGCAGCAAGCAGGTGAGCACGGGCACGGAGAACTGGGGGTTCAGGTGGTTCACGCACAGAGTGCGCACGGCGGGGGCTCCCTCAGGGGCAGCACCTGCCCCCAGCACAGGTATTTCCGGGGGCTCCTTCTGGCATTCTCTGGAAGGCATTCTGAGACTGCTCACAGCTGGCAGCTCCTCCTGGGGCTCTGGGCCCAGAGGCTCCTGGGGAAACTCAGGAGTTGTCAAGACTCCTGGGAGGCTCCGCGGAGGGTAGGGGCTGGGCAGGGCCATGGAGCAAGGGGGGGATCTCAGGGCCAGCAGGAAAGGGCTGGTCACCTACCCGGTCATGCAGAGCTGCCGGGTGGCCTTGCCCCTCCGTCCCACAGACAGGAAGACAGAGGCCCCCAGGGGAGGGACCTGAGGTGGAGAAGACCAGACTCATGTCTCTGGGGCCATTGGTAATTCTCTCAAGAGCCCCCGAGACCCTTACTCTGCTCCCGGCCTGCTCTCTCCCCAAGCTCACTTGGTGAGGTGGCCCCCATATTTCCTGCCCACCTAAAGCCCACTGATGCCTCCAGGCAACAGGGAAACTTTTTAAGAGGGATTTCTCCTACAGGAGGCTTAGCCAGAAGCCCTGTGGCAGAGCCTCTCTGCTGGTCTACAGCCTAGCCCGAGGCCAATGGAGGCTTCGAAACACGTGGCCCTATGGCGGCATCCCTCGAACTTATGCACATATCTTAGGGGGCTTCAAAAAGTTGGTGGAAAAATGGAGTTAAAAGATAATGAAATTTATCCAGGAACTTTCTGAAGCCCCTGGCACATAGAATTCCAGGAGGTTCGGAGCCCTGTTGAACGATTGCTAGTTGGCTCCCCTGGCAATCTGCTTCCATGCCGATGACCAGAAAACAACACAACACCCAAACTCACTGCCATTGAGTTGACTGCAACTCACGGTGACCCCATAGGACAAGGTAGAACTGCCCCAGTGAGTTCCCACGAGTGTAACTGTTTACGGGAGTAGAAAGACCCTTCTTTCTCCCGAGCAGCTGCTGGTGGTTTTGAACTGCGGCTCATGACGATTATAGCCCAGAAAACTCTATGGGCAGTTCCGCTCTGCCAGAGGGTTGCCGAGTGGGAATGGAAGCTTCCATTGCTGAGCATGAGAAGGGTCCGAGCTGGCCAAGACCCCTGATCCCTGGCCTGGTGACTGCTCTTTGCACTCACAACCCCCACCCCCACCCCACTCGCACTCACACCCAGCCTTCCGCTGGTGTGGCAGCTCCCATGAACCTGCATCTTTTCAGATCTAATCTTTGACCCTCCGGGCCTGGGGCCACCATGGCGGGGGTGTGAGCATTGGGGGCCAGCAGCAGGAGAGGAAGGGAGGCCTGTGACCTTTATATCCTCGAGGCTCCCCGGAAGCACTAGCTTGAGATCCCACCGCACTCTGTCACCTGGCTAGCAGCACCCAGGGCACGGGCCCCATCCCCTGAGACTTTGGCTGAGGAGCTGGGCGGGGCCTGTGCTCTGTGATCTCACACAGGGCACCAGTGCTTTCCAGGCCAGCCTCAGGTGGGCCAGCTGGGGACCGCCAGCAGAAGCTCCCCCTCCCCCAGCTCGCCTGAGCAGACTCGGCTCCCCACACACTGCCCACCAAGCCTGGCGATAGGCTGCTCCGGGGAGTGCAGGACTGAAGACATACTTGTTCCACCTGCCATGTCTCGCAGCTCTCCCTCACCCGAAGGTGCTCGGTCTGGAGTCCAGCAGCACCCTTTTAGTCAGTCACCTATCCCAGGGTCCCCAGGATGAATCTGAATGCACAGGGCAGGTCCCAGGGCTCCCCCAGCCCCAGCCCTCCTCTGCCCCGGGACACAGGGCGCTGTCCAAAAGATCCTGGAGAACTAGGTCAAGCACTGCCATTCCTTTTGAAGGACAGGGTTGTCAACCTGCTGTTTGACAGGGACCAAGACAAGTGACACCCGAGCCTTCATCGATGCTGACATCGGTCCTTGGGGGGGAGACCTTTTGGCAGGTGGGTTTCATTCTGCAGATGTGTGGTAGCAGGCATTTCCCCACCATGCTTCTGGGAGCCCTGACGTGGGCAGAAGCGAGTCCAGGGCTAGGTGGCCTGACGTTTCCTGGAGAAAGCTGCCATCTTGGTGGCTGCCATTATGAAGATGGCCCTGAATCTTGATTCCCTTAGAAATGGAGGAAGACACCTGCATGGGGAACATGGGAGACCAATTTGGGGGGGTAAGGAAGAGCCCAGGCCCATATAGGCTTTGAGGAGAACTGCCAGCAGGGAGACCTCCAGAGGGGCCATGGCTTAGCTGGTGCAGTGACATCTGAGAGCCGGGGTTAAGCTTTCCTGTCCTCTGTCCCCCCAGCCTTGTGTTAACTGTATGAGGGAACGTGAAAAAAACATCCAGTCCATACATGTTTATTCCAAACAGTGTTTAAACGGTTTGCAGTGTTTCCTGTCCGGCGATCTGGAGTGGCTGCAGATCCCACCTCTCAATACTCTTGTCTCAGCCTTCAACACAAAGCCCAGTGACCACTGGCTTCTGGGGGGTCTGCTGGGTTCAGTTACATTCATCACAGAGTATGATCTGGGAACCATATGGCAATAAATGGCGGTTTTTAACAGTTCAGTGCTGAGAGGTCTGTTGTTTGGGGATTCCCACGGGATGATTCGGCAGATATTCTTAAAAGGACACAGGAGGCCATGGGAGTTAATATGAACAAGTTTTTAGAAAACAGAATTTTTGCCCGAGGAAAAAAAAACCCAGTTAAGTTGCCCTGAGAGGATAGGTCATGAGACAGCAGCTTCACACTTTGGCATTTTGTGTTAAGTGAAGGTTTCCGTGATTTTGTAGCAATACATTTGGCCTACTCTTTTTTTTTTTTA
>NW_022111357.1:2338445-2366339 GCF_000313985.2 Echinops telfairi | reverse complement strand
TGTTGTTCCATGTGGGCTTTGTTGCTTCTGAGCTAGATGGCCGCTTGTTTACCTTCCATTTGGCCTACTCTTGGGCACAGCAGCTCAAACACGCAGGTAGGAGGTGGCGGGGCAGAGCCCACAGCAGTGGGCAGAAGTGAGAAACTACCTGGGCAGGCAGAAGGCCTGCAGGACGGGCTGGGGGCTGGGCTTAGCCGAGGGAAGGGTCACCCTGGTTGGTACTGGGCTGGAGAAGAGCAGCTATCCTGTTCACAAAGGAGCGGAAGGGACAGATGCCATCTCTTGCTCTTCTGAGCGTGCAAAGCCTCACACCAGGTGTTGGTGGCACTCACGGGGCTGCGAGCCACTCATTTCCTGGTGTGGCACCCGTCACCTTGCCCCTCAGCTGTGTCGGCTCTGCAGCCACAGCTCTGAGAAGTGCAGCAGGATGGCCCCTCAGCCCCTCAGCCCCTAGCACCAGGGCTCTCTCCTCCCCCACACCCTGCTTGACCCGCATCCTTCCATACAAGCAAGACCGTGACATCATGGGAGTGGTACCGAAAGCAGATGGCTAGTCAGGAAAAGACGCTGACGGACATGCATGAATAGAACCAGGCACCCCTTCTCCTTGCTGTCCGGCAGCTCTTCTGCCCGAGATTTCCCAACTTGCTTTAAGTGCCAAAACTCTCCCCACTTTTACTGGGAATTCCTTTAGATCATTCAACTATGTTCTCTGGGGTCTCTGACAACTTGATGTGAGCTGGACATAAGCTCGGCTTTGTGTGTGTGTGTGTGTGCGTGTGTGTGTGTGTGTGTGCGCGCGCGCAGGGGATGGCAGAGGATAAAAATGGCCTTTCGTGGTAAGCACTAAATACATCTATAAACAAATCTGAGCTTGGAAATGTCCCGCAGTGGAGCGGGGTGATTTCCTCCCCTCAGGACTGTAACAGTGCTGGGAGGCCAACCGTGACCGACGTCCGTGCAGGCAGCCCTTCAGTCCTCTCACTAGGTCACAAACCCCACTTATTTGAGGTTAACAAAAAGGTTTGAATTTGAGGGCTCTTTTATGTGAATGAGTACAGTGGATTACAAGTTAGGCTGCTAACCACAAGGTCAGCAGTTCTACTCCAGTAAAGAGATGCAGTGTGGGCCCCAGGGCCTGTCTGCTCTGTCTTTCAGGGTGGCTGCGCGAGCTGACCTGAAGGCGGGGTTTGCTCTGCTGTGTTGTCTGTGAACGTGTGGGGCCCAAGATGAGGCAGAGGCTGGTGGTGCAATGTCTCTGCTCATCTCCGCTCCTCACCAGTGTCCCTTGTGAAGGAAGCCGCGATAGGGAGGAGGGTCTGTCTGGGACTTGGGCTGAGTCTACTGCCATTATGCAGGCGAGGACGGCAGGGGAGCTGTGTGTTCGGACATGGCCTTCGTGCTCCTGGGGCCCAGGTCACTGCGAGTCGGCACTTCAGTAGGTGTGAGCCTCCCCCCTCCCCGCCGCTCACAACTGCCCTTGGAGAGTGCCGCCCCCGGTCCCCCAGGCACCTGACAGTGGAGTGGTTCTGGCTGGGGAGCTGCACACTGGGCATTTTGGGCTGCTGGTCTCCAGTAGCATTTTAGTAACTTGGTAGTAGAGGCAGAAAGGCACAGCTCAGGTGCCTGGCTGCAGTTGTCTCTGGGTTGAAAGTTTGCAGCAGTGGAGCTTCCCTGGAACATGACGGCAGGACCAGATTCAATGACTTCAAGGAACGCTGGGGCCAGAAGGCTGCAAGAAGCTGAGGGTCCAGAGGAGGAGTGTCGGGACCCTACCAGGCAAGAAGGCATGCCCTGCTTGAGCTCTGCGTGTAAAAAGTCTACTGTCAGTTCAACTCCCTTTGGGAGCACCCTGAGGGAACACACATCTGTGGGCCCCGGGCCTGCCCTGACCGTGTCACAGTGACCATGGTTAGAACCGCACATAGTCAAGGGAACAAGACCTTACAAGTTCATTACGTACAACAAACCAGTCACTGGTCAAGCCAGCAGGGCCCTCAGGAATCTCTTCAGCTAAACTCTTCACGGCCCATCAGGTCCAAGTAAGGGCCAGCACCCTGGGATTGGCCGGGGGTCGGGTTTCTTTGGGTTAGATGGCTACTTTGGAACTATATACCTAAGCTTCAGTTTCCTCATCTTTTAAATGGGCTTGTAAAGATGAAGATAATTCATGTATCACAGTCCATCTGGCAAACAGTATTACAGAAGTGTTAGCTCTGTTTACTATCAGGTTGTACTGCAGCTCCCTCATGATCCCTATGCCTCATTATAAACCGAGAGGGTGGCCCAGGACTTGCAATCCAGCCCCAGCTTAGTGATGGCCTGACTTGACCTGCCTGCATCCCTCCTCATCCTACGGGGAGGTTGATGAGTCCAGCCAAGGCAGGCCCTTGTGGAGCTGACCCGTCTACTCTGGCTTCCTGGAGCCACTGTGCTCACCACAATCTCGGGGTTTCACCAATGTGAAACCCTTTAGGGTACACACTGCACCCGAATATTGTAATACCCATGCAGGCAGCCTGTTCTTTTGGGGTGCCTGGAATTTAGAGAAAACTTACTGGCGGAGCATCTTGTCCAAACTTCTCATTTTATATATGAGAAAACGAAGACCTCGAGAAAATAAGTGACTTGCCCATTGGAGGCAAAGAGTTGAGGTTGTCAAGGATTAAAAAGACAGTGTTATCTATAATGATTTTTATTTATAAACAAATCGACATAAAATAAGTTCAGATGGTGGCAGGGTAGCTTGCTGTTGATTTGCTTACAAAGGAAGCAAATGAACAGTGGAGAGGGCGGAGCAAGCCCTCAGACTGGAGACCCCGCCCCTTCCCATCCATTAGGGCTTTCTTGGCCTAAAATCACTGGGCTCACTCTTGTGGTAGCAGTTCTGGTTGAGGCAAGGAGCTGGCGGAGGGGCAGAGGGTGAGAAGGGGCCTCCATTCCCACAGGTGAGGTTGGGAGCTGTGAAGAGCCCTGCAGGGGAGAGAGGGGAAGGGGACTGCACCCTCTCCCCCTCCCCTCCTCTCGCTGAGGCATGTGGTCAACCCCAGAGGTCCTAGGGTAGTGTTCTCTGAAAAGGGCCAGGCCCATCTGGATGGAGAGGGTCTCTCTGGGGCAGGGCAGTCATTCTCCTGTCTCTTGAAACCTAGGCTCTGAGACCAGGGCAGTATCAGCTGGAGGGCTTGCTCAAGTGCCAGAGACAATAAATTAACTGCAAGATCTTTTTTTTTGTCTTTAAAGTAGAGGTTTTGCACCATCAGTTTGAAGTCTGGGGAGCTGGTGGGGAGAAGTCAGGAGCTGTAGAGCATGGGTGCCACACTAGGCTTAGCAGATGGTGAGGGAATTGGGCCCACTGCCAATTCAAGACCCTGTTTTCCAAGGCCCCCGAGTTGGCTCCTTCCACTATTACTTGGGAGGTGACCAGTCCAGACCCTGGTGAGAGGCTGCCCGGATTGGAGAATGCATACAGGGCCCCTCAGAGCTGAGGCAGGGCTGAGGGGAAGAGCAGCGCCAGCCCCAGGCCCCACAATCTCCCCTCTCCAGCCCTTCATAGAAGGACACATCATGGCAGGAAGGTGGCAGTGGTGGTTCTGCACAGCCTCCTGGAGTCCTGAGGAGGCTCGGAATCCCTGTGGTGCCCGGAAGTGAGTGGACTGCCCTCCTTCACAGGGGATGAGCACCCCGTCTGTCTGGGGTGCACCTCCTTTTTCAGAACTTGCCCTGCTTCAGCCGGTCAATGTGGTATGAGAGCTTGAGTGCAGGCCCCAGCTTCAGCCCCATGTACTTCATGATCATGTCACTGCGCAGCAGAAGCAGGGCTTTGCCGTCGATCTCCTGGGAGGGGGGGTGGTATGGGACAGGGAGGTGTTTGCCATCAGAGGCCTGGTTGGTGTGACCACCCCAGGTTTCTGGTTAAGTAAGGGCACCCTTCCTTAAGTACCAACGACACCAAGTACCAGGGAAGTACCAATGACACCAAGTCCAACCAATCTGCTGTGACACTGAAGCCCACCTGTCTTCGTGCCCTGTTTTCTCCACCAACCCTCCCCTTTCAGACATCTGATTCTGAGCCCAGCTCGGGCTAGTCCTATGCTTCCTAAGAGGTAGTGCTCTCCACCCGCCCCTCTCTGCAGTCCGAGTACCGGCCACTCAGCACAGCTTCTATACTGACCACCGGTGACACTGGGACTCACCATTCCCTGAGCAGCAGACCTCTCTCTGGGAGCTGGGCATAAAGCAGCCCTTTACTAAGCAGCTATGGCAGCTAAGGCCTGATCTAAGAGCACCCTCCAGCCTAAGTGATGGGAGAGAATGAAATGATCAATGACCAGAGAGCGAGAGGAACACTCAAGAGGGGCCAGGAGGGAGTGGGTTTGAGCCCCAGTGAGGAGTGTGGTCACAGCAGGAGAGGAGAAATGGTCCTGGAATCAAAGGTGTTGGAGGCTCGCAGAGGGGTCCAGTGAGGCTGGAGGGTTGGGACCACTTGAAAAGGGGCTCCCTGCCTTGTGCTGAGGCCCCTGATTCTCTTGCCTAGAAAAATCTCATATCCCACATGAAAGTCAGGACCAGCCACAAGAACATAGCCCTCCCAGGCTGGGGAGGCCCAGTGAAGGTAAGCAGATGCAAGAACATGGGCTTCTGGGAAGAGAGGTGAATCCTGACTCTGGGACTGAGCTCTGGACCCCTGGCCCAGAATACAGCAGAATCCGATCGTGGACTGGAGGCCTAGAGCCAGGCTGTCCAATGGCTCTGAGAGGGCAGATTGTTATGGTGGCATCTGTGCCAGTGACACCAGGAATCTACAGTGATCAATACTGAGCCCAGGCTCTCTCAGAGTTTACAACTCACAGGAACAAGACTTCCAGGGTCTATGGGAGAGGTCAGAGAGGAGCACCTACATGTTTGCGAAAGAGGTCAGCGTGGGGTCCAAGCTGAGGGTCAGCTTCTCGAACAAACTGCATCACATCCTCTACTGTCCACGAGGAGGGGTCCCGCCCACTCAGTCGAGAGGCATCCCGGTTTTCCAGGTATCGGTCCGACCCTGCAGGACAGAAGAGCACCTCCCATAGTGGCGGGGACTCTAGTCCCCACTGTTCTCCTTGCTTTGCCCCCATGGCCCTAGAGGGGGTGGTCACAGTAGCGCTAGAGCATGAGCAATTGGACCCGAGCTAGCCTAAGGAGGGAGTAGTCTTCCCACAAAGGGTCTACAGAGCCTAGACTACCTTAAGTCAAATCTCTGTTCCTTCCGGGTACACCTGATTTTTGGAAATGGCCAGAAGAAAGTTGACATTGAGGCTGTGATTCAGATTAGGGAATAATAGGTACGGGATATTTGTGTTCAGTGGGAGCTGATTAGTTCTGGGGACCATTTCTAGAGAGACCCTGGCAGCTGGGATTAGAGCCTAGGAATTAGGGAGGAAAAAAGTGGTGGACAGTATCCCGAGTGAGTTGTCCTTCTATGTCAGCACCATAATTCAGATGCATCAATTCCTCTGGGTCTTCCTTATTCATTTACCTTACTCATATGCATATGAGGTGCTTCGAAATACCTTGGTTTGGGTAGGAAGCACCTTGGTCCTCAAGAAAATGACATCTCTGTTCTTTAACACTCCACGTAATAAATATGTCATCTGATTTCCTGACTGCTGCTTCTCTGAGCACTGATTGTGGGTTCAAGTAAAATGAAATTCTTGGCAATTTCAATCTTTTCTCAGTTTATCATGATGCTACCTATTGGTCCAGTTGTGAGGATTTTAGCTTTCTTCACATTGAGCTGTAATCCATACTGAAGGCTGCAGTTCTTAATCTTCATCAGCAAGTGCTTCAAGTCCTCCTCACTTTCAGTAAGCAAGGCTGTGTCGTCTGCACAGTGCAGCTAGTTAATGAACCTTCTTCAAGTCTTGATGCTGCATTCTTCTTTGTATAGTCCAGCTGTTTGAATGATTTTCTCAGGATACAGAATAAGTCTGGAGAGAGGATATAACCCTGATGCACACCTTTCCTGATTTTCAACCATGCAGGCTTCTGCCTCGTGGTTTATGTATTGGTTATGTAGGAGCACAGTTCTGGAATTTTGATTCTTTTCAATGTGATCCATAGTTTAAGAGCCCCACAGTCAAATGTCCGTGCACAGTCCACAAAACACAAGTAAATTTCTTTCATGTATTCTGTGTATTCACAGTACATATCACAACCTAAAATAATCATGGCCTACATTTATGTTTTTATTTTTTTAATCTTACTTTACTCTATGCCTAGCAACATAGATGTTAGTCACATTTACTGAATGACTAAATGATTATAGTATAGAATATTTAGTTGTATGTTCTCTAGGGCAGTGGTTCTCAACCTTCCTAATGCCGTGATCCTTTAATACAGTTCCTCATGTTGTGGTGACCCCCCCCCCAACAATAAAATTATTTTCATTGCTACTTCATAACTGTAATTTTGCTACTGTTATGAATTGGGCCACCCCTGTGAAAGGGTTATTTGATCCCCAAAGGAGTCTCGAACCACTGCTCTAGAGGGAGAGGCCTTGTCTCCCTCATCTCTACATCCTCAGCACCAAGGAACTGTCTCATAAATGGCTGAGGGAGAAGTGACTTGCTCTCAGCCAAGTACCAAGTGGCAGAGATGAAACACATGTGTGAAAGTAGACGCAGCCTAATCTCGCAGTATGTCCTTCAAAGGCTAGGCATCTCCTCCCATTTGTCTTCACTCTGGGTCAGGGTCTAAAAGGCTAAGCACACTGCCTGGCCCAGCGCTGTCTAGCCTTGGTTAAAAAAAGGCTTTGGGGTATTTAGCCCACTGCTTTCTATTCTACCCGAATTCATATCATAACCCCCAAAAGCAATCCCACAGAGCCAATCCAGTCAGCCACCACAACTCCAGACACTTTCCCCCTTCCACTCCTACCACCTACTGTCATGGTCATTCATTGATTCTTATCATCCTGGGAATGAATGAATCTGTCTCAGAATTTTAAACATTTCACTCTGTGATTTGAACCTCTTATCTTTCCAACTTCCCTGGGACTTACATTACAGCGACCTTTGGTATACCAACCTTTTGTTCTCCCCCATTCTTCAGCTTTCCACCAGTCTTGCTTTCTTCTCCACTCCACCCAGATCCAGTGGTGGATGATCTCAACTGCTCCCCGCAGAGCCCCACACCCATTCTCCTTTGTTGCCCTGCTAGCTCAGCACAAAACCTTCCTTCTCACGTGATCTTTTTTCACCTATTTACGGCATTGGAACCACAGAGGAAAACAATGGTTCTTGCAAGCTAGCTCACTAATCTCGAACATGGCTGGTTCACTGGTGCAGCGGTTTTCAACCTGTGGGTTGCAATCCCTTTGGGGGTCGAACGACCTTTCACAGGGTCCCCCAATTTATAACAGTAGCAAAACTACAGTTATGACGTAGCAACAAAAATAATTTTATGGTTTGGGGGTCACCACAACATGAGGAACTGTATTAAAGGGTCGCGGCATTAGGAAGGCTGAGAACCACTGCCCTACTGTTTCTTGTAAACCGTCTTCTTTCCCTGATCAATTTTCTTCTCTTATTTATGACTCATCCAAGCTCTTACTATTTCTCTGTTCCTCCCTCCTCTGCCCCCTTTCTTTTACTTGTGGCCATAATCAGTCTTTTCGTTTAGCCTCCTAACTTAAGGTAAAGCCATCTGCCTATCTGTGACCCCTATTCCTTTGACTAATCTTAATAGCTTCCTTTTGGAGAGCTTAAGTTTGTTTGTTGATAAACATCCCTAATGGGCTTTCAGTCTCAAAAGCCTTTTCTTAATTTACAGTTGCTCTAGTCACCATTTTTCTTTTATCTCATTGGCTTCCTGTGATGTCCCCAACTACCGCAATATTCTTTCGCTAAAATCACCAAGTAAGTGCTCATGAGTTCCATGAATGGCAGGATCCACAGATGCTTCCTCAGCCCTCCTTTACCGAGCCTTTGCTGCGCTCTTCTTCCGCGCCAGAGGATCACATTCGTTTGTTCCCTCACGTCAGACTGTTCTTGGTGTCCTTAGTAGACTCCTCCTTCTGTTCCCAACTCTTGGGCTCTGTTGTTCCTGGGAGTTTATCTTTGGCCAAGTGCTTCTGCATGCCACACATGTTCTAAGAAAATGGCTCTCATTGAACTACCATCTGGCTCTATGCAGATAAATTCCAGATGGTACCTTCAGCTAACTAAGCTTTAGATCTGTCTGCTGGATAGGAGGGGTCCCTCCCCTCCTATCTCTTACGGTGATGACATCACCATCCTCACATTCCCATGCTCATTCCTCATCACACTCAACTCTAGCTTAATTTATATTGTAAAATGTTTTCAGATCTCTCCTCCCAGCTTTCTTACTGCCCCAATACAGGTCTTTTTTTAACCTCTGGCCTGGACCCCTCTAGCAGTGGTTTCTCTAGCTTTTCTCCTCCTCCACTATCCTTAACATGGTGGTCAAAACACAAACCTGCTGATGTCTCATCTCTCATTAACACTCTCCAGGTCACTTCATATTGCCTACAAGATGGACTCTAAATGACTTCACAAGTTTTGAAGGTTCTCTATAATATAACCCTTGACCTGTCTAGGCATTTCTATTTGAAGTCCCAATATTAAATTTTATATTTAAGAATAACAAGACTGTCTCTCCTCTTCAACCCCTAAAGTGGCCATTCATATATTTACCCTGTAAGTCTCAGGCAAGATGTCACTTCCTCAAGGAAGCTTTCCTTGAGCACCATGCTTCTGGGTCCCTTCTTACTACGTTCATAGTTTCCACAGCACCTCCCTGTCACTATTCTCAGCTAATGCTTGATAATGATCTGTTTAAGCATTTGTCTTCCTCACAAGAGACTGCAAGCTCCATGAGAACAAAGCATGGTTTACTTTTGTATCTCCTTGCCATATCTGACTTTCAAGTAAGTGACTGATGAGTGAATGCATGGATGCCTCCCTGGCCCCTGGCTGTGTCCTTGGTTATTAGTTTCCATCATTCTCAAGTTATGCAGATTTCTAATGAACTCCAGATGCCTGCTCAGGAACATGTTCAGCTCCTAGATCTACCACCAGGCAGGGGACTACAGAATCAGGGCCTCTCTGGAAGCTCAGGAATGGAGCTCTGGTGGCAGAGTGGGCTATGCACTGAGCTGCTAGCCACAAGGTCGGTGGTTTAAATCCACCAGACACTCCATGAGAGGAAGATGAGGCTGTCTACTTCTGTAAAGATGCAAAGTTTCAGCAACCCACAGGGGCAGTTAGCTGTCCCTGACCTATAGGGTCATGATGAGCCAGTACTGACTTGATGACAGTGAGTCTGGAAGCTCAGGGATGGAAGGAGAGAAGGAAGAAGGCCCAGAATGTGTGCACACTTACCCCTAGAACATAGCCTACGCACAGCTGAGGCAGTGCCTTGTGGGAGGCCACAGGATGGAAGCAAGGACCGGTACCCAGAGGCCCGAAGATTTTGGGAGGTGCTGACAACAAGGTTGTTGGGATTCAAGGCAGAGTCCATTGGATCGGAGTGTGGCTCTAGCGACCGGGCCAGACTATTCCCCAAGACAAAGGTTTCACCTGGAAAACAATCAAACTGGAGTTAGTGTGGCCTGGAAAGCCTGCCCCAGGGGCCTGCTGGGGAGTTCTGTAGAGCGGAGTAAGCAGCAACAGGGAGAGGGAGGAAGCCCTCGGCGGGGACTCAGGTGGCCTGTGTACCATCCATGGTGGTGGTTCCCACTAAGGGACTAAGTGAAGCTCCCTGTCACTTTCTCAGCTTTGTATCCTTAGAGACTTTTCCTCTTAGACCAGAGACTATAGCTTCCCAAATTTATTTGGCCTACTGCCCCCATTTCAGAAAGAAACAAAATTACTCGGCGCTCCTCTGGTAATTAAAAAGGTTTTTATTACAACCCAGAACCCAGGATAAAGTACAGGTTTCTGTTTTTGCAGCCCCCTGGATCAGTCCAGTGTCCCCCAAGGGGCGGCATCATCCATTTTGGAAAGCTAGGGCACTAGATAATCTCCGAGGGTTCTTCTGTTCAGCAGATCCCATGCATTTCCCAGATCAAGAACACTTTATGAGCCAACACCATAACGGGGCCCTGCAAGGATGACAAGATGCCAGAGCAGGCCAGAGGGCTACTGCAGAAGACACACATTTGCTTAGATACGGGACGTCTGTTCAAGCAGAGGTGCTCTTGGACACCTGGCTACATCCTCTGTCTGCAAAGGACCTGCTCCCTTTGTACTTCCCTGTTCTACCGGTGAGAGCTTGGCCCCGAGGTCAGAATGTGAGTGAGAATTAGATCTGCCACTTAGCTGGCAAGTTAGTTACTTCCCTTAGAACCTCCACTTCCTCACCTGGAAAGACCCCCTTCCTTTGTTCCTAGGGGCTAGATCAAAAGAAAATGGTTAAGAATGCCCATGTGACAGAAATTTCACTCTGTTGTTTTCCCCTCAGGCCACGACCCACAACCAGATAGCAAGCAGGCCCCAGTCACTGCCTTGTGGAGCCTGCAGCAGCTCCCTTCTCCTGCCACAGCTCTAGCCAAAGGCAGCCAGTTCCTCAGCATTGGCAGAGCATTCTCAGCTTGGGGGTTGGGGGAGGGGTGGCAGGGGCGGGTTCCCTGGGTGCATAGCCACAGCATCATCATCCCTGTTCCTGCGCCTGGGTGTTGAGCTAATGTTTGGGATTCACTTAGGGCCTCTGATGAACACACAGCCGGGCACAAGTACGATGTGCATGGCAAGACAGTGTAGGGTCTTAGGACAACTTTCCAACACAGGCCGTCCCCGAATTACACAGGAGTTCCATCTGAAATCTGTTTTTAAGTCAAAATTGCACATAAAATAGTCGCATACAGGTTATATTTAATGTCAGTTTATCAAATGTGTGTGTATGTACATATACATATATATATTACTCAGTCACTGCCATCAAATCGATGCCAACTCACAGAGACCCTGTAAGGCAGGGTACAACTGTCCCTGATGGTTTCCAAGGCTGTAAATCTATATGCGAGTAGAAAGCCCTGTCTATATAATTGCATGTATTATATACTTATTTATATATTACATAGTTCATGCATAAGAAAGTAAAGGAACACTTCTAGGTACATTAAAACATATTTAACATAATATAGCAATATCAATGCTTTGATGTGTGTCTGAAAGTAGTAGCATGTTGGTATAATAAGCGGTATAAAAATACCAATATTAGGCGTCTAGTTCATACATGCATGGGTTTATTCCAAACAAAACGTGTTTACAAAGTCTTTGTGGCCAGTGGATGGCAGTGGACAAGTTCTCTAAGAAGACAATCAATCGAAACAGCGGCTTCTGAAGGGGATCTGCTGGGCTAGTTACATTCACAGTGGAGAGGTCAGTTTGGAAGGTTATGGCAGCTGTTCCCTGGGATCTCCCAGGCATCATCTTAGTAGATTTTCTCATGGAGCAGGCTGATCATGGGGTCTGTACAAAAAACGTTTGAAGAAAATCGAGAACTGCGCTGGTGAGAAAAGGCCAGGCACGTTGTACGGAGGAATCTGTTTTCATCACAACCCCGCGTCTGCCCCTGTGTCAGGAGCACGAAGGGCTGGCCTATGAGAATGTAGCTGTGCAATCTTACCCCATCCACCCTGTAGCCCTTCTCTTGCCCCTTCACACTTATTTTTGTTCTCAAAACATACAGACTGTTTAAAACAAACACAATTTGAGTCCCTTGAGGACGCCCACACTGACTTTTGACGTGGTATAAATGGAAGGACTCAGGTTCTTTGGGGGAGGGTTAGAGAAGGGCCGCCGCCTTCAGACGTGTATGCTGACACAACAGCTTCACATTCTTGGTATTTTTGATTCATAAAGGTGAATGTGATTTTTGTAGCAATACTTTTTGACTTGTTTATCCTCATACT
This sequence comes from Echinops telfairi, assembly GCF_000313985.2. Lineage (NCBI taxonomy): Eukaryota > Metazoa > Chordata > Mammalia > Afrosoricida > Tenrecidae > Echinops > Echinops telfairi. Next base: position 2,354,425 of record NW_022111357.1, on the reverse strand, counting down.
TTTCATTTCTTTCCATGTAAACCAGAAAACAATCCAGCAGCATCTTTCACGCACTAAACCACAGCCAGCACAACAAAAATCCCACCTCAAATTTTCAATCCACCAAAAAAATCTCCTAAAATCAAAAGCTGTGGGAAAATTAGGGTAGACTGCTACCTCCTGAAACATGACCTACTTTCTGGATATAAAATTCTGGTTTTGCTTCTGTTGGGAGCTTAGCATAAGGACTCTATTTAATGTGAAATAATGTTTGCCCCCTTGCTGCCAGTGTGTCACCCTGTGGAGGCTGCGTGCTGCTAAGACAGCTTTCAGACTCACGAACGCTAGGAAGGAAGCTCTGGCTTCTTCTGAAACTGCCCATACACCTACAGTAGTCAAGGCAGTGCCAAGACAGACAGACAGAACAGTAACAGAACAGAGAACCCAGAAGAGACTCATGTATCTATGGTCAATTATAATTTTGATCAAAGCTGCCAATAAGTTAACTTGTTTTTATTAAGAGGAGTTTCTATAGATTAAATATTTCAGTTAATGTGGGTTGGTAAATAGCACCCAATGGCAAAAGGATAACCTTTAAAAAAATCATTTTATTGTGGGCTCTTACAGCTCTTCTCACAATCCAGACGTCCATTGTGTCAAGCACATTTTACATATGTTGCCATCATCCTTTCCTAAACATTTTCTTTCTACTTGATCCCTTGGTATCAGCTCCTCATTCCCTCGACTCCCTGACCCCCCTCCCTCCCTCATGAACCCTTGAGAATTTAAAAATTATTATTATTTTCATACCTTACACTGACCACTGTCCCTTCACCCATTTTTCTGTTGTTCACCCTCTTGGGGGCAGGGGGTATACGCTGATCATTGTGATTGGTTCCCCTTTTCTCCCCCTACCCTTCTGGTATCTCTAATCTCATTATTGGCCCGGGGGATTTATCTGTCCTGGATTCGCTATGCTGAGAGCTCTTATCTGTACCAGTGTGCATGCTCTGGTGTAGCCAGATTTGTAAGACAGAACTGTAGTCATGAGAAGTGGAGGGAGTGGGGAGGAAGCATTAAAGAACTAGAGGAAAGTTGTATGTTTTATCAGTGCTACCCTGCACCCTGGCTGGCTCTGGCTCATCCTTTCCTTGTGACCCTTCTGTGAAGGGATGTCCAATTGTCTACAGATGGGCTTTGGGTCTCCACTCCGCCCTCCCCCTTGCTCCCATGAACCTGACTTTTAACTAATGCAAAAATTGCAAAATTTATATGCAAAAATTAACTCAAAATGGATCATGGACCTAAAGGGAAGATGACTTAAAACGGTAAAACTCCTAGGTGTGATCTCTATAAGAAAAATGGATAAAAATCAAAATAGATAATCAAAATAAATAACTTCTGCTCTTCTACAGACATTGTTACAAGAAAGAAAAAGTAAGCTTTCAGCTGTAAGAAAATACCTCAAATCACACAGCTGATGAAGGACTTGCTTCCGGAGTGTATTAAAAACTCAACAATAGCTCAATAGTAATTATCATCAACAAACAAAGGGACAAAATGAACAAAAGATTTGAACAGGCATTACTTCAGAGAAAACATAACCATTGCAAGTTAAGTACCAGGAAAGATGCCCAACACCATTATTCATTAGGGAAATGCAAAAACCACAAGGTAGCACTACCCCTTTAAGCCCTATAGATGTAGGGAGCCTGCCATCTGCATGGCCAGCAGCTCTGTAGGAGAAGGACCAGACTTTCTACTCCATCAACAGCCACTGTCTTGGAATCCCACAGGGGGTCACGATGAGTGTGAACTGACTCGATGGCAGTGAGTTTGGTGTGAATTTTTATATACCTTTGAGAATGGCTAACATTTAAAAGATCATACCAACAGTTGGTGTGGATGTGGGGCACTTGGAATTCTTGCACAATTGCTGGTAGGAATGTAAAATAGAACAACTGCTTTGGAAATAGATTCTTAAAAAGTTAAGCATCTGGGGTCTTAAAGACTTGAAGATAAACAAGCATCCATCTAGCTGAGAAACAACAAAGTTGACATGGAAGAAGCACACCAACCAGCCTGTGTGATCATGAGGTGTGGATGGGATTAGGTATCAGGCATCTAAGACCCGGAACAAAAAAATCATACCAATGTGAATGGGGGCGGGGGAGCACATGCCGAGTGGAGACTCAAAGCCCATCTGTAGACAATTGGACATCCCCTTACAGAAGGGTCACACAGAAAAGACGAGTCTGTCAGGGTGCATAGAGCACCAATAAAACATACAACTTTCCTCTAGTTCTTTAATGCATCTTCCCCCTCACTATCATGACCTCAATTCTACTTCACAAATCTGACTAGACCAGAATATGTACATGGGTACAGATAACCCTCAACACATGGAATCCAAGACAGATAACCCCCTCAGGACCAATAATGAGAATAAAGATAACAGGAGGGGAAGAGGAAGGTGGGGGAAGAAAGGGGGAACCGATCACAAGGATCGACATATAACCTCCTCCCAGGGGGATGAACCACAGAAAAGTGGGTAAAGGGAGACAGCAGATGATATAAGATATGAAAATAATAATTTATAATTTATCAAGGGTTCATGAGGGAGGGAAAAATTGATATCAAGGGCTCAAGTAGAAAGAAAATGCTCTGAAAATGATGGCAACATATGTACAAATGTGCTTGACACGATGGATGAATGTATGGATTGTAATAAGAGCTGTAGAGGCCCCAATAAAAGTATTTAATAATAAAAAAGAAAATACCATGAAAAAAAGTTAAGCATATATGTATAAATGATTCAGTAATTATTTCTTATATACAAGGGGTTTTCGGGAGAAAGGGCAAGAAAAGGGGAACCCATCACAAGGTTGGATATATAGCGCCCCCCCAAAGGGGACGAATAACAAAAATGTGCGTGAAGGGAGACAATGGACAATGTAAGACACAAAATAATAACAACAATATATAATTGATCAAGGATGCACAAGGGTGAGGGAGGGAGGGAAAAAAGAGGAGCTTATATCAAGGGCTCAAGTAGAAAATGTTTTGGAAATGATGATGGCAACATATGTACAAATATGCTTGATACAATTGAGGTATGGAATGTTATAAGAGCTGTAAGAGCCCCCAATAAAATGATTAAAAACAAAACAAGGGGTTTGAAAAATTAATGAAAAACTACAAGGGGGTCCCCCCCCAAAACGGAAAAGTCTCCGCTATTTTTCTCGCTAGGTGAGCATTGAGCACCTCGCTCTGTTCGTGCACCCAGCCTGGAAAGGTTCTCTCTGGTCACAGCTAATTTTTTTGTAAAAGCAGAATTAGTACCGCCCCCAAACCTGGAATTTCCCCCCAAAAGCTACGTATTTAATTTTTTTTCAAAACAACACTATCACCTTCAAAGTACTCTCCACTACACTTAATACATTTGTCAAATCTGTAATTCCATTCTTGAAAACATTTTTCAAACTCATCTGTTTAGATGATTAACAGCACCTCTCTCTCTTATGGCAAGAAAGGTAATATTACTTGACTACAATTTCGGTCCTTCTCCACAAAAATACTCCTACTTATTTATCTCATCAAACAAGGGCAAATTTGCAAGAATTTTGGTGGGAAGTCATTAGTTATCCACCTTACAGTTGTGATCTCGCCCCTCCTTTTTGCTTCTTAATCTTAAGAAAAATCTTTGAAGGATACCTAGACATTTTTTTTCAATTATTAATGTAAAAAAGAATACATGGACATGGCTAGATGCCCAGGACTCTTAGTTCTTTACAGATGGACTACATGGCTGGTATTGTTGCTTAAAATTTGTGAACTTGATGACATTGGAAGAAACCACCCAGTTTTATTGACACATAACTCATATATCATACAACAGTTCAGTCATATTAAAAAGAATTGTACAATCCCCACCACAATCAGCTTTAGAACATTTTCTTCTTTCTTATACTCATTGTTATTAGTTCCCAATGTCCCCCAACCTCCTCTGCCATACCCCAAGAAACCACTAATCCAATTGCTCTTTTTGGTTTAACCTATCCTGAATTTCATACCCAGAACTACAAACAAAACAAAACAAAAACCCTCCCAAAAAATACCACCAACAACAAAAAACCCAAGACCAATAATAAAGTAAAATAGAAAAATCTCAATGAAAGTAGACAATATTAGAAACAAAACTAATTAAAATGGGTCAAAAGGAAGATCAAATGATAAGGTGTTAAATTTTAACCTAACTTCAGCTGCAGTAATCCACTGTCCAGTGCACTCTGCATGGTAGCAAAGCTATTCAACATCCAAGGCTGTTCACCAGAGGCTTAATCCATGTGTGTTTTCTCTCTCTCTCTTTTTTTTTTGTACTGAAACTTTAAAATGGGCCAAGGGGACATGGAATGAAAAGACAACACATTTTAACCTAGCCACATCTGCCATAATCCACTTTACAACACTCTCTGTCTGATAACAAGCCAAGGCTGGTCACGTTTCTCGACTATGGCTGGGAGATTTACCAGACAGAGGTCCATGTGTGGACCCTGCAAATGGGTTTTGGGCTTTCACTGTCACCCACAGTCTTCTGCAAAAAAGGATCTTGATGACCTTTTTGCTAAGAAATAAACTTCATATTTAAAATTTTTATTTTGTAATTCCATTTCCCATGAACTTTTAAAAGTCCCCTAATAATTATCCCACAGAAATTTATATGCCTGTATATTTATCAAGTGAGTGATCAGATAAATATAAAATATTCACATACTGCTCACAGCAGCTTTATTCGTAACAGCTTGAAACAACCTGAAGAACCATCAGTAAGCATATAAATTATGGTGTCTCTATTAAATCAAATGCTGATAAACTACATACAACCACATAGATAAACCTCAAAACCAAAATACTAAGTAAAAGATGCCAGGCACAAAAGAACACATATTATGTAATGCCACTTATATAGAAAGCAGATCAGTGGTTTCCTGGAGATGGGGAAAGGGCGGCGGTGCGCAGTGGTGGTGGAACGGAAAGATCACAGAGGACACACTATCTTGATTATTGTGATTGTTACTTGAGTGTATACATGCTATATATGTATAGTGTACTTTATGAAAGTTACACCTCAATAAAGCTGTGAAAGACAGAGAAACATTTCAGAGGCATAAACAACAGCATTTCTTGGTAAGTGTGGGAAATGAAAGAAAGGGAGAAATCAAGAATGACATGAAAGTTTCGGCCACAGCAGGGACGTTGGCGTCTGCTGTCAAACTCTAAAAAACTCAAGCTCAGTCCCTCTTATCCTTACTGCTCAGTCTGGCTCTCGCTTCTATTAACACCCTACTAAAACTGCTCTCAGAACAGTCATCACTTTCAAGTCCCTAAATCTAAGAGACAGTCCTTGGTCCTTATCCTACTTGACCTATGGAAAGCAATCAACACTGACTACTCCTCTCTTATTAAAATACTCAGCTCCTCTGAAATATTTTTACAATCTTCTGATTTTATTCCTCTTTTCTAGCTACATCTTTTTCTCTTCTTTTGTAGTTTTCTCTTGCTCTGGCTGACTCTTGTTGAGAGGTGTCATCAAATTGGCTCTAGTTCATAGTGACTCTCCGTCCCATGCCATCCTGACAGTTGTTCTTCTAATCTGGACCATAACTTGGGGGAAGCACTGTAGAGAGAGCCTCACAGCTACAAAAGGTGACAGGAAAAGGTGTTAAGAAGTTAATCACAAGCAGGAATTTGGAACTACAAGTATTGTAACTATCCGGAAAATATAACCCTACCTTGAGGGCTCATCTGAGCTTTTATTTCTGATTTAAATATTAAAGACACAACTTAGACTCACTGCCACCACATTGATTCCTACTCATAGCAACACTACATGACAGAAAAATCTACCACTTTGTGTTTCTGAAGCTATACATCTTAATAGGAGCAGAAAGCCTCAACTTTCTCCCATGGAACAGCTGGTGGGTTTAAACCACTGACCTTGAAGTTAGTTGTAACACACTGAGGCACCAGGGCTTTTATTAAAGACCAAGATAATCTTTAAATCTGGGCTCCAAGTCTCTAGCTTTCTGTCTGGGCTCAGCCCAATCCATTCTCCCACAGTACCCAAAGTCACCTTTCTGAAACAATCTGATCATGCTACTTCTCTCCTTTGAAAATTCAAAGTGCCCTCCCAGCTATACGATACAGTGTTACGTTTAGAACATGGCCAACTCTCATGACTGAGCCTGTCTTCCACACCCACCTCATCTTTCTTACACTTCACATTTCAGCCATATTGACTCTTGGTGCTTCTGATATCGGTCATGTTTCCTCTTCCTATTCTCATGTGCTATTGAGTCAAAAGAACCATCCTTCAATATGTCCCTTGAGTCTGTGTCACGTGCACCCAACTCTCCTACAGCTTTATGTCTGAGCATGGATCTCATTTCTTCAGCGACGTTTTCCCTGACACACTCGGTTTGGGAGTTGAGAGTCCTTCTGTGCTCACCACATCCTTAACTTGTCCAATTAAAGCACACACTCCGAATTGCTTGCCTACTTATTCATATTTCTCTCCAGACTGTAAGCTCTGTGGGGACACAGATCAGTGCTCGTCATCCTGCAGTCAGTAAGTGGCTGGTTGACTGTCTGACTGAATAATGGATGAAACATTTTGCAATTAACCAGGAACACTTGAGTCATCTTAAAACTCTGGGGATCGCGCTGGGGATTTCTTAAGAAATTCCACAATTATTATTTGGCTTTCAGTCCTTGGGAATCTTGCGTTTTGGGCAAGAGAATGTCTTTTAACCAGTTCAGAAGACCTGGTTGGCAACAAAAATAGAGGCGCACAAGGAACTCATTGTCATGGGACGTATGAAACCTTTTCCCCATCAGAAAGGAACCTGGGAAGTCCTAGAACAATAGACCCAGAGGTTAATACTGGAAGGATTTAATTATGGCTAAAATGAATAGTGATGGGGGCCAGCTGAACGCACACACTGTCAATTTCGTAGCAAGCTAGAAGCAACTTTCTATCAATTACTCTTTATACGCCCCTCAGTTGGCCCAGTCGCTCTGAAGATGGGATTCTGCTCTGATATGGTCTCATCTAGGAAGACTTCCTGGATCTCTTTTTCTACCTTACCACTTTGTCCATCACTCTTGGCTCAACTGGAGTTCCTCTGGTCTGTGTTCTTTGCAAATAACATGCTCCCACTACACCTTCTTCTCTCCTGGGGGATCTTTTTTTTAATCGTTTTATTAGGAGCTCATACAACTCTTATCACAATCCATACATACATCAGTTGTGTAAAGCACATTTGTACATTCATTGCCCTCATCATTCTCAAAACATTTCCTCTCCACTTAAGCCCCCGGCATTAGGTCCTCATTTTTCCCCTCCCTCCCCGCTCCCCGACCCCCCATGAGCCCTTGATAATTTATAAATTATTCTTTAGTCATATCTTGCCCTGTCCGATGTCTCCCTTCACCCACTTTTCTGTTGTCCGTACCCCAGGGAGGGGGTCACATATAGTTCCTTGTAATCGGTTCCCTCTTTCCAACCCACTCTCCCTCTACCCTCCCAGTATCGCCACTCACACCACTGGTCCTGAAGGAATCATCTGCCCTGGATTCCCTGTGTTTCCAGTTCCTATCTGTACCAGTGTACATCCTCTGGTCTAGCCAGACTTGCAAGGTAGAATTCAGATCATGATCGTGGGGGCGGGGAGGAAGCATTTAGGAACTAGAGGAAAGTTGTATTTTTCATCGTTGCTACATCGCACCCTGACTGGCTCGTCTCCTCCCTGAGACCCCTCTGCAAGGGGATCTCCAGTGACCTACAAATGGGCTTTGGGTCTCCACTCCTCTCCTGGGGGATCTTTAAGAGCAAACAAAGACCGAGTCTGTTTGACCTCAGTCTCCCAGAGGACCTACAGTACAGGATCAGGCACACAGCAACGAGTCTATAAATGCTTGATGACTTTAGACAAAATGTTTGACTCTTTGAATGCCAACGTCATGTTAAGGAAGACAGGGAAAACTGGAGAACTGTTCTAGATTAAATGTAACCACAGAGACATATCAGCTAGATGCAGTGAATAATCCTTCACTGGATCCTGGGTTAGGGAGAAAAAAACCAGCTATAATGGACATTGTTGGGATTATTGAACTAATTTGAATACAGACAGTATTTTAGCTATTAGTACTTTATGTTAAATTTCTTAAGTGTGCCTGTTGTGTTTGGAGATAACTATAAACATATTTAGGGAAAAAGCTCCTCACCTGCAATTAACTCTCAAATAGGCTAGTAAATAACAACAAAAAAATACATATATTTAAAAATATATAGATATAAAAAACCACAACTCCCCAAACCAATCAAATTCATTGTCATCAAGTCCATTCTGATTCACAGTGGCCCTACAGGGTAGAACTGCCCTGTGGATCTCTGATACTGTAACTCTTCACAGAAGTGGAAAGACTTGTCTTTCTCCTGTGGAGTGGCTATTGGTTTCAAACTGCTAGACTCGTAACTCACTATCCTACCAGGGCCTCTTCTATGGATACAAAGGTATGTACATTTTCACTTAAAAAGGAGATAAAATAAATATGGTGAAAAGTCAGCAAGTGGTAAATCTAGGTGAAGAGTACATGGTTGTTCATTGTACTGTTTGCAAATTTTCTATATATTTGAAGATATTCAAAATAAAACAGAGAAGCAGTACTCAAGATGTAGATAAGGAAATTTAGTGAGATATGCAACCTACCTAAGCTTGTGGTGACTACCTGCTATAGTGGGTAGGCATGGTCACTAGGGTTAAGCTGTGAGTGGCAGGGGAGAAAGGCTGGCGGGAAAGTAGAGGCTGCAGGAAGCCCCAGATAACAGAAGTGGTATCTTCGAATGTCAATCTGGTAAAGTGTGTAGCCAGGCAGAAGGGCAGGAGTAAAAAAACACCAGACCCAAAGGGCAAAGTAAAAGAGCTTTGTACAGGTCAACTCTGCACAAATCAAAGTGACGCAGCAAATGTTAAATAGTCAGGGGTGAGGGGTGGGGGTGGGGTGTGTGCAAAGGATCCATAGGGAGGGCAGGTAGGTAGGCAAGCAGTGAAACAAGGAGCTCCGAGGCGTTAAGACATTTAGGTAAGGCTCTGGCTTGTCTGGGCAAAGTGAGTACATTCATTTCATGGCAGCAAATGGAAGCTAGGATGAGAGCAGTAAATTGCTGAGCACCCATGATAAGAAACGAGCCGGACAGAGCACAGGAAGGTGCAGAGAATTAGCTGCATTTGTCTGAAAATGCGGGGAGGAGAGTGTAGCAGCCACTGGCAGAATCTGATACCTGAGGCTTTGTGTCGGGCAGAGGTGGTGAGGCAAGGAGGAAGACAACTCCCTGGGAAGGCCATGCCCAGCCCTAAACTACCTTCCTGATTGTAGGCCCACAGGGCACATCTCTACCAGCCTCTGAATGCAGCCACCAGGATCTTTCTCAGTTCTCAAGGAGAGCAGGTCACGTGAGTACTCTGCGTTTCTGTCTCTCTGAGAAATCTCTCTACACGAGTAGCTTCACTCATGGCCATGCTACCCCTTGTGGAGTGGCAGGAAGCCTAGCTTTCAGTGGAGCGGTGCCGAGTGGAGTTTCTGAACGCCAGTAGCAGAGGGCATTTCAAGCTTGCCCTTATCTGCACCAGCTCCATCATATCCACTTCAGACTCTCAGAGAAACATTCTAATTGCCAGTGAGAATGCCTCTGTCTATCCCCAGAGATTCTGGAAAGCAACCCAGAGCAGATGAGGTGCAGAGGCACCTCGGAAGAAAATATGAGTCAGGGAGCTTTACAGGTAGGCTGCAGGCACCAGACAGATGGATCTTCACAGAAGAGTATTTGAATCTGCCCTGTATACAAGTCACATGGGTGCAGAGTATAGATGGAGGTGGGGACTAGGGAAGTGGGCACTTCTATGAGCACACTCTTTAGAAGTAGTACTTTTATTGAAAGTGATTCTAGTAAGCCTACAATGAAAGGACAGCAAGGAAGGTGGTGTTGGAGCAAAGCCTGGGAGAAGAGAGTCATACCAGTGCCCTTCCCCACGAGCGCTGCCCCATTAACAGACAGTACAACCTGTCCGTCCCTCTGGACTCTTTAAAAAGGCTCTCTCCTCCCTCCTAACAATGACCTACCTCACTAGTTCAGTGTCCAGCTCTCCTTCCCTTTCTGCCGCGCTGTGTCCTGGGCTCCAGGTCAGAGATGCGAAGTTCCATTCACTCTAACCTCTTTCGGAAGTGCTTAGTCACTGATCCGGCCACGTGGCGCCCGCTTTCCCATTGTGGGTCTGATATGTTAACTCAGAAAGTTATTTTCCAGCCCTCCAGTTAGAAACAGCAGGAACTTGAATTGACTTGCTAGACTGGCAGTGCTAGAAGATTTAGGGCCATGTGCCAAAGGAAACAGTGGATGGCCAATCACCAGGGAGCACATTTCTCAATCTGTAGCTTGACACTAAAACTTCCTGCTGGCAAGGGAGGTCTATGCTGGGCCTTTGCTGCCAGATTCACATTTGGAGGTGCACTGTGCCTTCGTGGTGGCTCCACAAGCAATTTGAAGCACAGAAGGAGAACTGCTAACTGCCTTTTCCTAGGGGAAGGCTTCATAGGGAAACAAAATCCCCAACAAAGAGTTAAGAGGAGAATGAAAAGTCTCAGATGTGGTAGAGTTAAGGAACTGAAAACCAGATGCCTGGATAGCAGGTCTGAGGCTGGCCTTGGGCCCGCCCTTAGTTTGCTATCCCAGCCCCACCACCCCCTTAGCCCAGGCCCCATTCCAGCTCCTACCTGGTAGGTACCTGTCGTGGCTGTGGCTGTACTCTGTGGCCGTGAGTGACAAGTGAGTCGTCTGTGTAAAAGGCTGGTTGCCAAACAGATTGTCACTACGAAGATTGTGGCAGAGCTTCTCCAGGAAGCGGAGGACGTAGGTGATGCTGTTGACCGCTGGGAGGTTGCGGGTGTGCTGCTCTCGGTCAAACACGGCTGCGGAATAAGTGAACACGGCTGGGCACACCTGCCAGCAGCAGTGGGCAGGAGTCTAGCCCACTACTTGCTACAGGTTTTCCTGGGTTGCGTAAAGTCAGTCAGTGACTTAGGCTTCCTCCTTGACTCCCTCCTTTGAGGGTTTTGGTTTTTTCCTTTAATGCCAAAGGTGCCTCGGCTTGTAATAATAGATCTGGTCAGGCCAGATTTGTGGCACCCTGGGCTCTGGAATGATTTCACGCCAACTGTGAAAACAACTGTGAACATAATTTTATCTTTTCTATCACTGGGCTGGGACTTGTCCGGGAAGTCTATTCATTTAAGGTGCCATTTCTACCAGGAGTGCACAAGACCAGAGAATCTAGGCAGAATGCAAAATACAGCATTCCCAACAAAGATTTGGGTTCATAATTTCCAAATGGTATAAGGGCAGTAGACTTTTGGCCACATTTGGAACTGTTCCATGTTTGGTTTTATCTTACTCCGTTATCTATTTATATTGAAAAGGCATCAGAAAAATCGGCGAGGCAAAGACCTATGTATTTTTCCCTGAGAGCAGCCAAAAGTGGGGAGGTTCCCTCAGGAACAAATTCTGGAGAGGTGACAGCATTTAGAAAGAGGTAGTAAAGAAAGCCATGTCCCTACAGATTGCTGCATAGTAAGAGAGACCATGGGTAGTCTGAGTATGAGAAGGGCCTTAGGACAGATTAGTCACCAGTGGTTCCCAACATTCCTCTCTGCCTGCTTCTACCTGGCAACAAGCTAATACTCCCTTCTCTGGGCCCCCAGACTACCATAGCCTGTTATAGAGTAAGGGTTTTCTGGATATTTGCTACAAGGATACAGCTTGGTTATTTATGGGGTCTGCCAGGTCAGCTGGGTCTTCTAAGACTGGACCCTGCAACTTCCTAGAAAAATTGGGCAGGGGAGTATGGCACAGAGTAAGATGCAAAAGCTGTTGGTCAGTCTTCACATGTTTGGTGGGTACAGAATAGGGTTTTGGACTTGAGAAAACAGATACAGAATCATGGTGCGACAGGAAAGTGCAAACAAAACAACTGCACAGCTGAATCAAAGACCCATAGCAAGAAGAGAGAAGGAATGAGCAATTCTTCCTTCCCTGCCTGGGATTCAATTCCTTTGTATCAGGGCTGGCTGAGGACTGGGAAGCTCCCTAAAGCCATGTGGGAGGCAGTCTGGAGGAACTGTCTTGCTATTACAATTGAGCCCCCCTCTTGAGCCTATCTCCTGGGATCCAGAAGGAACACATGCATAGATTTTCTGTATGGGAGAGGCTGAGCAGATGGGACAGGAGGCCATGTAGAGGCCCAGTAGAGCAGAGTCTGTGTGGGTATGCTACTTGGCAGAGGTAATGCATGAGACTTGGAGAGGCCCTGATGCTGAAGGTGGAGAATGAGCAATGGAGTATTCACTTCCACTTTCCTTTAGTCTATAGGTGTGATGCAGGAACCAGGGTGCACTGCCAGAAACCAGCCATTTGAGAAGGCCGGGCCTTCTGACTAGGTGGCTGTGACCAGTCCCAGGGTACTTACCTGAGATAACTTCACCGCCGTGGCCCTGTTTGAGGAAGCTGAAGACCGTTTTCTGGTGGTAAGCACAGTCGATGCAAGCCTGGACAGCTTGCTGCAACACCACAGAGGCGCGGGCTGGCCCGAAATGGTCAGGGAGTTGCTGGACCTTCTTCTTATCTAAGTGAGGGCCTGGGCTGCCGTTCTTGTTCAAATAAATACACACTGCAGAAGACAAAGAACCAAAGATGCTTAAAGCGTCTCGGGGCTAGAGAAATCAGAGAACAATGCTCTCTCTTGGCATTTACTCACTGGTCTCTGGTCTCTAGCAGGATCCCCAGCTGCTAAGCTGGTGAAATGTAGGAGGTGGAGGGTGGAGGCCAAGAAAAGGCTGTGCCCAGCTGCTGCCAGCCTACACTGTATGATCAACAGCTCTGGAAACACTGCCTACTGGACAACAGCCCAGATCAAAAGCCAAGGACAAAGCATACAATGTCTTTTCTGTGACAGAGAAGAGAAGCTACATAATTCCCCAATTGCATGTCCTTTTATATTCTCTACTTGGTTGTCTCACATGTTCTTTTCCTCTCTCTCACCGAATATGTGGGAAGGAGCTGTGGAGCCATGGCGATATTCTTGTGTGTGTGCGGGGGCATTGGATGTAGATGGTCATATTTCTGGGGAACATACTTTTACTTTCTGTTCTGGTCTCGGAGTCCCTTTGTACATCAATGTTTAGGCCTGAATATAGAAAAAGATTGAAATTAAAAAATGAAGGGTAGGTCTCATCTATATATTTGTTTTTTTCAGAGGTTACTACTGTTCACACAGCTGGCCACGCCTTGTTGCCACGCTCCGCCTGGTTCTGTGGAAAGGTCGAGGGCAGAGTGAGCACTGGAAAGAGGGACTCTGAAACAGGTGTTCCTTTGGTGTTTAGAGGGAATCCACGGCAGCCTGGTCAGCAATAGCGTTCTCTCCCCGATCTGCCTTGCAGGCTCCCACTTGAGAAGGGGGTTTACTCTTCTTTCTTCTAGGGTGTGGCTCGCTAACTGAAGTCGGGGAAGGAAGGCCACAATCGCTTGTTACTAAAGGGAAAACGAGGTCAGAGCAGCATCTGTGTGGGCTGAGGATGAACTGCTGGCCTCCTTGAGGCCTATCTAGAAAACAAGGGGCTGAGCCGGATGCGCAGAGAACTCTTTGGCCTTCCCTACCCTAATTCTAGAGGGACACGGCATGAAGAGAGGAAAACAGAAAAGATGGTGGGTGGTGTGGAGGAGCACAGGGAAAAAGAAGGAGGGAAAGGAAAGGGTAATGATGAATGGAATGTATACATTTAACTGTCCTCTTCTGAAATTCACTAAGATGATGGGGCGACAACATGACAGGGACAACAGGATGCTGGAAGTTGGAAAAGTAGCAACTGAATTAGCAGACCCAAGAAAGATGGATCTTAAATCATCAATGAACAAAGTAGTTTTATACAACACCCAGGCACTGACAGACTAGGTTCCTGTGCAGGTGAGTCTAATAAATGAAACAGAATTTCCATGTATGGTAACATGACTCTTGTATTGAAAACAAGTAAAAATGCAAGAACTCAGTGAGATAAAAGGGTAATGAAAATAAATGGAAACATATGTATATAACAAGACACTTTAAAGAATGTTTGTATCTGTTTATTCATAACCGCCCCAAACTAAAACCAGCCCAAATGTCCACCAACAAGGAAATAGATAAATACATTGTAGTATATTCATTTAATAGAACACCAACTTAGAGACAAAGGGAGGCACAATAGATACTTCTCAAAGATACTAAGTGAAAGACAACCAGACACAAAAGTGTATACATAATATGACTCCGTTTAAGTAATTTCAAAAACAACAACGATAAAAGAATCTATGGTGACAGAAGTCAGCATAAAGGGGGGAGTAGAAACTGACTAAAAGGCATGAGGGAACTTCTGTGAATGACAGAAACATCCTAGATCTTGGTTGATTATGGTTGCATGAGTTTACATTTATTAAAGCACGTCAAATTTGTGTGCTTAATATTGGCTCATTTCAGTACATGTAAATTTTGTTTCAATTAAACAAATATACAAGACAGAAAAATATAACTAGTCCAGTGATAACTAAAAAGAAAAATTCTACATGGACTGAAGAGTAAAATATTAAAGGTAAAAATTGTGGTGATGACTACACAACTGTTATGTTTACAACATTAACATGTATGATGTATGAGAATTATTTGTCAATAAAACTATTTTTTAAATTTATATTTTCTTACTGACACTAAAATAAGTACTAAGTAAATACATAAAGTTTCAACACATGGCCCCCAAATTCTTTGACAGTCCTCTCACCAAGCTCTGTGACACCTGACCAATAGATTGTGGTAGACATGATGCTATGGGTCTAGCATTGACAAAAGGGCAGTTTAAACGCTGAGTGAAGCAGTACAAGTCACCCTGCGCAAAGGTCCATGTGGAAAGAAACCAACTTGTCAGCCACACAGTGGACATGGATCCTCCTGTCCAAATTAAGCCACTACAATCGTCACAACACAGAACAGACTAGCTGTTTCTGTCCATTTTGTCCACTGTTGACTACAGCCACGAGGCTTAGTTTGTTTGTTACATAGCAAAAATGATTGGAACAGATCTGGTGCTGCAGTAACAAAACCTAACACACGAGTTTGGGGGCAGATCAGGACACAATCCAGACATCATATAGTTCAGTCATATCAAGAAGTGTTGTACAATTGCTGCCACAATCAGTTTTAGAACATTTTCTTTCTTCTTGTTAGTAGTTCCTCATTTCTTCCCAACCTCTTGCCCTCCATCCCAGGAGCCCTTAATGCACTTATTGTCTCCACAGAGACATCCTGGGTTTCACGAACAGAAAAACAGAAAATTACGTAACAGAGAGCTGAGAAGGCTACTCACGTTAACAAAATACAACAGAGATAAACAACAGTTTGGAAGAAAACAAGTATTAAAAAGTAGAGCAAACGGAAAACGTGTCAGAAGAGAGCCTATGGTAAGGCACTGGGAAGACCTTTAGAAGGACGAGAGAAGCTTAAAGGGCCTCTAGCAGGCGGTGAGGACTTGGAGGGAACTGACCAAAATTCTCAGCGTAGGGTTGATAAGTGGTGGTGGTATTAGGTGCCAGTAAGTCAGTTACGACCCACAGAGACCCTAAGCACAACAGAAAGAAATCCTGCCCGGTACTGCGTCATCCTCACAATTATTGTGCTTGAGCCATCAAAGTGACAATCCATCTCGCTGAGGGCCTTCCTCTTTTTCGTACTTTACCAAGTATGATGTCCTTCTCCAGGGACTGGTCTCTCCTGACAACCTGTCCAAAGTATGTAAGATGAAGCCTCACCATCCTTGCCTCTGAGCAGCACTCTGGCCGTACTTGTTAGACAGTGACAGAAGAT
>NW_022111357.1:2335386-2338085 GCF_000313985.2 Echinops telfairi | reverse complement strand
AGCTGGAAACACAGGGAATCCAGGATAGATAAACCCCTCAGGCCCAATAACGAGAGTAGTGATACCAGGAGGGTAAGGGGAAAGTGGGGGGATAAAGGGAAACCCGATCACAATGATCTACATATAGCCCCCTCCCAGGTGGACGGACAACAGAAAAGGGGGGTAAAGAGAGGGGGATGGACAACAGAAAAGGGGTGAAGGGAGACATCAGGCAGTGTAAGACATGAAAAAATAATAATGATGTACACATTATCAAGGGTTCATGAGGAAGGGGGTGGGAAATGAGCTGATTATTTCAAGTAGAAAGAAAATGTTTTGAAAATGATAATGGAAACAAATGTACAAATGTGCTTGACACAATGGATGTATGTATGGGTTATAAGAGCTGTACAAGCTCCCAATAAAATGCTTAAAAAATGAAGTTGTCAATTGCATTTTGCATTTAATTGTATCCACAATGAATGCTCATGCAATTAGCAGTCAAGAAATCAAATGACATGTTGCACTGGGCAAATCTGCTGTACAAGGCCTCTGTAAGTGTTAAAGAGCATGGTCCCCAGGGTGATACTGGCACAGTCTCCTCAAAAGGTGACTGAAGGGTTTTTGCCGTGGCTTACCAGCTTCCAAGGCACATCTTCCAGAAGGTAACACCTAGGCATTTTGTGCAGTTTCATCACTCAGGTACCATCATTCTTTTTATTGTTTTTTCAATTTTATAACATTTTATTTTCTTTAATGGATAAATTGCTTTTAAAATGAGTTGTGTGATCACAATAATTTCTAGTGCTCCCTCTCCCCTCCCGTATACATAGTTTGTACCCCCACCCCCTCGCCCTCCCCATTACCCACCTCCTACCCCTCCCTCCTCTATAAATCCTTGCATCTGTTCTTAGCCTTTACTCCTTCTGTGCTTCACAAACTGTGAAACCCAACATAAACAGTCGAAAACAGAAACAAAATTAATTGGGAAGGATAATAATACAAAGACCATCATCAGTATTTTAAAGGCCAGGGCAGACATTTTTGTCATGGAACAAGCAAGAAATACTTGCACCTAGAACAATTTTAGGTCAGGTATGGAGGGAGGTCAATGGACCAAGTATAAAGTTCAATCTGGTATCATCACGATTATAATGATCTCTGTCTGATAGTAAAGCTGTTCGAGACCCTTGCCTGTGGCTAGAGGGAATCTGCCAGTGGCTTAATCTGACTGTGGGCTTTGGGTAGATGCGTTTTGGGCTCCCAATGTCCTCCCTAGCTTTCTGCAATTTGGGTGTTTGCAATTTAGGCTCTGATGCTTTTCCCTTCGTCATATTTGAGTTTTGTTATTGTTGTCTTTGGATCACACAACTGGTGTGTGTCTTCCACATGGACTTAGTTGAGTCCTCACTTAGATGGCTGCTGGTTTGAAGACAAGCCTTTAAGACCACAGACACTATTCCCATTGATAGCCAGGCACCATCTGCTTTCTTCATCACACTTTACTGTAGCACACTTATCTTCGGTGATCATTTCATGAAGGTGCGTATCGAGCAGGGCCATGTGATCAGAACCAACAGCTCTTGGTCTGGGGATAAAGTGGGGGCCCAGAATCCATCTGTTTGTCCCTGGGATAGGCATGACTCAGGTTTATGTTGGCGGTCATATTCTGGCAAGTTCAAGTTCCCATAAGACCCACTACCCCAACAACAGCAGCAAACCAACTAGCAGACAACAAAAGACAAACAAAAACAAGGAAACTAAAGGCAGGAAAACAAAAACCCATAGAAAGAGAAAAGTAAAACTTGTCAATCAGCCCCCTGAGGCATCAGGTGATGGCACTGGTCACATCATCAATTGTCCCAGTGACACAGTACTCTGGACACTGTCGGTAGAAGGAATCTATGCAAGCACAGCTCCACTGTGAGTTGCACCCGTGAGTGGTTGCTTCACACAGTTCCATCTCCCATTTCATTGAGCTCTGATGACCTGGAGCATGGGGGTTGGTGCCAGGGGGAAAGCCTGGATCAACTCTTCCAAGCTCAGCTCCCTGCCCGGCAGATCAAACCCTGTCATGTCACTACGAGGGGCCATCAAGGTACTAATACGGTGATTCTGGGCACCTTTCCATTAGATGCCCACCAAGCCTGGGGTTCCCCCCAAGGTCCAAGGACTGTCACTTACACAGGTCTGGGACAACCACTCTCTGCTTCCCCTCCCATCTGAGTACCCAAGTCCTCAAGACTGCAACCCTTTACAGGAGTACAAAGCCTCCTCTTTCTCCCGATGTGCCTCTAAGGCAGCGGTTCCCAAACTGTAGGTTGTGACCCTTTTGGGGGTCAAATGACTCTTTCACAGGAGTTGCCCGATTCATAACAGTAGCAAAATGACAGTTATGAAGTAGCAATGACAATAATTTTATGGTTGGGGGATCACCACAACATGAGGAACAAGGGTCGCGGCATTAGGAAGGTGGAGAACCACTGCTCTAAGGGTTCTTTTGTTATTTAAAAATATTTTGAAGTAGATCTATGTGCCTATATTTACAGGTTTAGTATTAAGGTAGCAGAAGGACATTGGGCCTCCACTCAAGTACTCCCTCAAAGCAAGAATACTTTATTCTATTAAAGTGGCATTTTATGATGCTCACCTTCCCGTCACAACTGCTGAAGACAAAGCGGGTGAATAAGCAAATGTGGTGAAGAAAGCTGATGGTGCCC
>NW_022111357.1:2286644-2332946 GCF_000313985.2 Echinops telfairi | reverse complement strand
CTATATCTTTTCATGGCCGGGCACCATCAGCTTTCTTCACCACATTTGCTTATGCACCTGCTTTGTCTTCAGCGATCAAGTCAGGAAGGAGAGCATCATGAAATACCAGTTTAATGGAATAAAGTATTCTTGCATTGAGGGAGTACTTGAGTGGAGGTCCAATGTCCATCTGCTCAGGTACCACCATTTTTATCACCACCTTTGTGATAGTAGCACAGACCTTCTCCTGTTGCTACTTCTTACCCCTGGATTTGGCAGCTGAATACTTCCTCTTGTACAAGGATTTTCTGGAATACATAGCAAAGCAAGAATACTAGCCAATTCCTCTAACTAGGATGGGGTTTTGGCTACAGCGGGGCTTCCCGGTTTTGGCTACAGTGGGGCTTCCCCTTCTTGAGCTTTTGGCCCTTGATCTTAGTCTTAACTTTGCCACTGGCATCTACTTTCTTGAAGTCAAACCCTTTTCTCCTTGGTGTCAGTCTTCTTCTCAGTCTTTTCACCTGTCATCTTGCAAGATGGGAAAGAGACTTAAGGCTGCAGCTTCCGGTCTATCTGTTTGTTCTTTTGGCAGTTCATGGCATTTTTAATATTCTTTTCCAGCACCATACTTAAGATGCATCATATTTTTCCTTGGGTTTTTCTTGTTCAATGTCCAACTTTCACATGCATATGAGGTGACTGAAAATACATGGCTAGAGTAAGGCACATCTTATTCTTCAAAGTAACACCCTTGCTTTACAACACTTTAAAGAAATCTTGAGCAGATTTTTCCAATGCAATGTGTCCTTTGACCTCTTGACTGCTACTTCCATGAGCATTGATTGTGGATCCAACAAGATGAAATCCTTGACAACTTCAACCTTTTCTCCTTTTATCTTATTACTCATTGGTTCAGCTGTGAGGATTTCAGTTTTCTTTACTTTGAGTTGTCATCCACACTGAAGGCTGCAGTCCTTGATCTTCATCAGCAAGTGCTGACACTGCCAGCAAGCAAGGTTCTGTCATCTGCTTATCAAAGATTGTTAACAAACCTCCTTCTAATCCTGGTGCTGATTCTTCTTCATATAGTCCAGCTTCTCTGATTATTTGCTTAGCATATAGATTGAATAAATATGGTGATAAGATACAGCCCTGACACACATTTTTTCGTGATTTTAAACTATGTAGTATTCCCTTGTTTTGTTTGCACAAATGTCTCTTGATCCATGTGCAGGTTCCACATGAGTACAATTAAGTATTCTTCCCATTCTTTTCAAGGCTATCCATAGTTTGTTCTGATCCCCCCAGTCGAATGTCTTACCACTGCCGATGAATAAACAAGTCAACAGCTTCCTGGTGTTCTCTGCTTTCAGCCAAGATCCATCTAATATCAGCCATGTTAGCCCTTGTTTCACATCCTCTTCTGAAACTGGCTTGAACCCCGTCAATGTACTGCTGCAACCATTGTTGGATGATCTTCAGTAAAATTGTACTTGCATGTTATATCAATGACAATATTCTATGGTTTGAGCATTCTGTGGGGTAACCTTTCTTTGGAATGTGTATACAGATGGATCTCTTCCAGTCAGTTGGTGAAGTAACTGTCTTTAAAATTTCTTGGCATAGTTGAGTGAGTGCTTCCAGTGCTTCATCAGCTTGTTGAAACATTTCTATTGGTATTCTATCAATTCCTGGAGCTTTGTTTTTTTTGCTAATTCTTTCAGTGTAGCTTATACTTCCTTCAGTATCATTGGTTCTTGCTCATATGTTACCTCATGAAATGGTTGAATGTCGGCTAGTTGACAAGCCCAAAGTAGAGAAGGGTTTTCTTCAAGAGATTTTTGATAGCTTTTGCCTAATAAAATCACCCCAATAATATTAATAGAAAACCCCTAAAATTTCTAAGAGAATCATTCTGGTGGAAGCACTGTCATTTGAACCAAAAGAGACATAGAAGGTACAAAATAAAAATATTTTGGATCTCCAACTTTTAATAGGCAGGAAAATGAGTGAAATGATTCAGTGGGCAAAACCAAGAGCCATTGAAAACAACTCCCAGGAAGAAGAATTAGACCTTATTAAGGAGTTAGTTGGCAACGTGAACCCCTGTGGTTCAGGAACACTTCACAGTTTCTATACATTAATGACTGTGGTGTGTCTTCAGCTATTCTTTGATAGACATATTAGTATCTATTAAGTTATCCTAATTATACCTGTTCTACTACTGAATGTACGAGAAGCAGAAAACTTACTAGTCCACAGGTCTTCAAATCTTGAAGAATCACACTGTAGGAGCTATTATGGTGAAATTATATCTGACAAGATTTCATGTGCACTGGACCTGATATAGATGACATTCTAAACCTTGAGCCTCATATTATGAAGTGAGGAAACTTCTGATGGAAAATCTTGTTAGGGGAAGAATGAATTTTGCTAATGGAAACACGTAAATAATTTATGTCCAGAAAATGGACTGTTTGCTTCAAAATATGGTTCCAATCTTTTTTTGACATGCCTCTCATCAAAAGATGGGATTTAATTCCTTTCCTCTTGAATCTGGGATCAGTAGACTATGGTAGAAAAGATGCTATACTAATTTCAGGACTTAACCCTTAAGAAACAGACAGCTCGTCATGTCTCTGGGAATGCTTGCTCTTGGACCTCACATACCGTGTTGTGAGGAAGCCCACATTACTTATTGGAGAGGTCCGTTTGGAGAAGAATCAATAGTCGGTGTCAGTTTTGGCACCCACGTGAATGAGCTATTTTAGAAGTAGGAGCTCCTGCCCAGGAGAGTCACTCTAGCTGGTGCCAAGTGGCGCAGAGATGAGCTGTTTAAATCAAGTTAAATATATATAAATCTTTTTTATGGTATTAACTTGTTTAATAAAAAAACCTTCCCAATCTTGAGGTCATAAAAATATTCTATCTTATCATGCTTTGTTTTTCTAATGCATCCCTGAAATTAGAATTGGATGCTACTAACAAAACTCAGAGAACAACAACAACAACAAAATATCACGTAAAGACAAATCGCTAAGAGTAAGAAAGAATGCAAGTGTTTCTTAACTCATGCTGAGTCCATGAGAGCCTTTCATCAAGAGCCCTTTTGCAGGACTAGTTTTCTACAAAATATGTTCTGAGAAGTGCCATTGGAATAATAAGTAATGCTAATGAAAGGTGTGGAAGATACAGTTTAGGAAATTGAAGAAAGTTAAGCAAAAAGACAAAGATATTACGAGAGAAGGGATAATAATAGAAGGCCAATTTAAGAGTACTATCATCCAAATATCAAGTATGTCACAAAGTGTTAAAAAAAACAAGTGGCAGAAAATTACTGATGAAATAATTCTAGAAAAGGTCATGCAAATAAAGGATGGCATGGGTCTATCAAGCGTCTAGCATTAGAGATAAAAATGCTCACATTCAAGGTGACATTTCAAAATACTGGGTATTAAGAGAAACTTCAGAGAGAATAGACAGGTTTTGAACAAAGCCAAGGAAGTAAATCTCAGACAAAGGAAAGAGCATACTGATACTGACCCACCTTAGGGAAAGGGGCCGAGTTTGCATTAGATAATGACACCCCAGTAAAAGTTCTGCACATGGAAGCTCCATGTTGGAAACCCTCCCACATCTTGCTCTACAAGGGGATACCCATTTTTTTTCAAAGCTATGTATTTAAAGTGTTTTACAAAACAATCGTATCACTTTCAAAGTACTCTCCATTATACTTAATACATTTGTCAAATCATCTATTCCATTCTTGGAAACGTTTTTCAAACTCATTTGTTTGGATTGCTGACAGTTCCTCCATTTTTTTCTTCATCTCTTCTACATCGTCAAACCACTGTCTTTTCATGTTCCTCTTCACTCATGGAAACAAAAAGAAGTTGCATGGAGCAAGGTCAGGTAAGTAAGGTGTGTGGGGCAAGAGAGGCATGCTGTTGTTTGCCAAAAACTGGTGCAGAGATGGCTGCGTGAGCAGGTGCATTCTCATGGTGGCAAAACAAGTCCCCTGTCTACCACAAATCAGGTTTTTTGTTGCACACTGTTACGTAATCTTTTCAGAGCCTCTACATAGAAAGCTTGCTTAACAGTCTGACCTGGGAGAATGAACTCCAAATGCACTACTAGTCAACATTTTTGCCTGTTCGGGAAGTTGATAGATATAAGTTCACCATAATAGCTCCTACAAACGTCTAGAACGAGGTTTGTCATCAATCGACATTTCACCTGTTTTGAAATGAGAAAACCAATCATACACTTGAGTTTTTTCCCATAGCGCTGTTCTTGTAACCTGTGTTCAACACCACAACAGTTTCTACGGCATTTTTCCTGAGCAGGAAGCAAAATTTAACAGCTGCATGTTGTTCTCATAAATCAGCCATCACAAAAAGAGAGGTTCAAGTGAAATTACTTTTACAAAAAAATTCACTGTGACCAGAGAGAACCTTCCCAAGGAACACCACTGGGTGTACTAACTCAGAGTGAGTTGTACGAATGCTTGTCTAGAAGGAAAGCTCCACTCCACCCAGCCCAATTCTGTTTTTATGTGGGGTACCCCCTCGTATGCATCTTGTCTTTGTGATATGTATCCTTTAAAATAAAGCTATAAGGTAGAACTGGGTCATGGTAGTGTTTGCGGAGGGGAGCATGCAGGAACTAAAAGAATGATGTGTGGTTCTCGGTTCTATCCTGCACCTTGGTTGAATTATTCCTTCCTTATAACCCTTCTGTGGGGGGGGAGGGGATATCCAATTGGGCTTTGGGTCTCCACACCAAGCACCCTCATTCACATCAATATAGTTGTTTGTTTTGGATCTTATGATATCTGATACCCAATCCCGTAGACACCTCATGATCACACAGGCTGGTCTGTTTCTTCCATATAGGCTTATTTGTTTCCCTGTTGGATGGCTGCTTGTTTAATTTCAAGCCTTTAAGAACTAAGACCCTATATTTTTTGATAGCTGGGCACCATCTGCTCTCCTCATCACATTTGCTTATGTACCCATTTTGTCTTCAGTGATAGTGTCAGGAAGGTGAGTACCAAAGAGTGCCAGGTTATTAGAATAAAATGTTATTGTGTTAAGGGAGGCCTTGAGTAGAGGCCCAAAGTCTGTCTGCTTTCTTAATATATAAATACATATCTTAACATATAAATATATGTACATTAGCCTCTACAGTGAACCCTTGCCACTTCGCGCTTTGACTTCCGCGGCTTCACTCTATCGCGATTTTTGCGTAACAGTGCATGCTCTGTCATTACTGCCACTGATTGGCTCATACTGTACACGCTTGATGCCATAATAATATAATAAACAATAAATGATAATTGTAACATCCAAAATGTTTTACTGTATTTTCCCTTTTTCGTTTAATAAATTGGGTAATACGAGTGTAATGGTGACTAAAGGGTGTTTTTTCATGTCCTCTATGCTCTAACTACGAAAATATTTGATTTACAAATAAGGAATCCTACTTCGCAGAATTTCATTTATCACGGTAGGGTCTAGAACCGATTAACCGCGATAAATGAGGGTTCACTGTATACCTTTTATTATAAATTAGTATATTTACATATATACATGCCTACAGCTATAACTCTATAAATAGCTTTTATCTCCTATTTCTTCTTCTATTTCCTTTCACCTTCCTCTTATCCCACTATCATGCTCACCCTCCATCTGGCTCTTAGTAATTCCTCTCAGATACACTGCACTTGATTAAACCCCACCAGGCATTATACACCCTCCTTGCCATCAATTTTGGATCTCTTGTTCCCTTATCCCTGAGTTTGTTGGCTCCCCACTCCCTGTCCCTGGCCCCTCCTCCTTGCCCATGTCCCCTCCAGAACCACTGGTCCCGTTGTTTTCTCCTCGGGATTGTTCGTCCTGCCTGTCTTATATAGACAGACATGGGGCAAAAGAAAAGCAAAAACAGAAAAGAAAAAAATAGATAGTTCCAGGTCTGGCTGCTGACCCTTATGTATGTTTTCCGATCAAAACAAATCTGGCTGGACTGGAGTACACGTACTGGCACAGAAAAGAGCTCTGGACACATGGAACTCAGGACAGATAAACCCCTCAGAAACAGTAGTGGGAGCAGCGATATCATGAGGGGAGGGGGTGGCGGGGAGGGGGAAGGGGAAGATAGGGGGAACCCTTCACAAGGCTGGATATATAGTTCCCCCCTCCTTGCCCCCCTCCACCAAAGGGGACAAATAACAGAAATGTGGGTGAGGGACACAACAGACAGTAAGATATGAAATAATAATAACAACACATAATTGATCAAGGATTCACGAGGGTGAGGGAGGGAGGGGAAAAGAGAAACTAATTCCAAGGGCTCAAGTAGAAAATGTTTTGGAAATCATGATGGCAACATATGTACAAATGTGCTTGATACGATTGATGTATGGATTGTTATAAGAGCTGTAAGAGCCCTCAATAAAATGATTAAAATAAAAAAATATATAACAATAATAAAATAAAGCTCTAGTTTTCCATGAGTTCCACGAGTCATTCTAGTGAATTATCAAACCTGTGGGTGCAGTGGGAGCCAGGTGGGCAGAAATGTGTGTGAGGGCTAGGAACCCTGAGCTCACACTTGGTATCCTGAGGAGAACTCTTGAATTTGTAGCCAGCAAAAGGTGTAAAAGCCTACGTGTTGTTGTCAGGTAAGTGTTGGGTTGCTAATTACAAGGCCGTTAGTTTAAACCCACTAGTCTCTCAGTGGAAAAAATAGATGAGGCAGTCTTACTCCCATAAAGATTTGCAGTTTCAGGAACCATATAAATATCACTGTGAGTCAGAATCTGCTAGATGACAGTGAGTTTATGTCAATCGTGAGAGAAGTTCCAGGCTTGTGGCTAGCACCTGAAATTTAAGCCAAATTGGCAGTCTCTTGGACTTTTGAAGTTTAGCCTCGTTCTGGGTGGTTAGTGATGCAGAGGTGCTTGACTTGCAGCTGGTGTCAGTACAGAGTAGGAAAGGAAGCAGTGGGATTGGTGTGGTTTTCCTGGGCAAGTCAGTAGAATAACATAACGCTGACAAAGACAAAGTAATATACACATGCTGTTTAGATATATGAAGGTAAATGAAAGAATTAGTTGAATTGAAAGTGATTGGTTCTGGGGAAGTGGTAAGCAGCAGGAGGCTGGAGGAAGTCAGGTTGTTTCTGGAGAAAGTCTTGTTGGCTTATTGTTTCCTTAAACTGCAAGTATATATAACTGATCAAAAGTAAAATAATAAAGTTTTGCATAGTTAAAAAAATCAAAGGTTGTAATAAAGGATACAGTGTCACACAGACCCTTACATCTAAGATACTTTTTACTGTTAACATGTGAAAGACAATAAAGATAACTTGGACTCATTCTATTATTGTACAGATGTGGAAACTGAGGCAGAGAGAGAGAGAAAAGTGAAATTAAGGTTAAAGAGAGTGAGCTAGGGTCCAACCAGGAAACAATGATCAGCCAAGACTTCTATAGCCTTACAGGGGGTAAGATTCAGGTCAAATGAGGGACAGCAGTCTGTGACTGACTGCCAGCAGAGATCATGAGGCATGGTCACAAAACTGCTGTGAGTGCTCTGGGACCTGCCGAAAAGGCACCTGTGGCTGACTAGAATGAGGTGAGGTAAATGAAGCAGGTAAATATAGGCATCTAGTGGACATGTCATGAGGTTAGAAAATATAATCACTATTTTCACCAAGGTGCTCATTTGCCCTTACTTCCTCATCCACAGAGCTGAGGGAGAAAGTCCACTATTCATTAACATAATGACACTCTTGATTAAGCAAACTCAGTAACTGCTGGAGCTAGATACAAGTGGCATATTTGGAGAAATCAAGAACTGGTTTCTAGGCCCCTAACTAGAGCTGTGCACACTTACTACACAGAGGCTTTGTTGGTTTCTAAAGGTCATTTAAGGAAGACTATGGCTGACATTTCACTTCAAGCTCTAACATTTGAGCATTTGGGCCAAGACACTTGATTCTTTAAGAAAAAAACCATCTTTTTTTTTTTTTTAAACATTTTATTAGGGGCTCATACAACTGTTATCCCAATCCATACACACATCAATTGTGTAAAGCGCATTTGTACATCGTTTCTCAAAACATTTTCTCTCCATTTAAACCCCCGACATTAGGTCCTCATTTTTCCCCTCCCTCCCCGCTCCCCCCTCCCTCATGAGCCCTTGATAGTTTATAAATGGGTATTTTGTCATATCTTGCCCTGGAAAAAACCATCTTAATGCCCAGAGGCAGCATTCCAATTGCTTACATTTCCTTAGAAAAGAGGAAGTGTACACAGAGTAACTAGAGTAAGGTTTTACAGTTGGATCTTAATTTACATATATGCAAAATGTGCATTTTTCTTTATAGCTTACTTACTGGGAGGCTATCTATTTTAAAAGGGTAGCTCTGTATGAGTTACCTGAACAGATAGTTTATAAAATGGGAGCAGATACACAGAGCCCACCCACCTCATCCACCAGATTTGGCTTTGAATCAAACATTCATTGGCTGATCTCCAAAAGTAACCACTTCATAGCATCAAGATTTTCCACCATCAATGGTGTTAAAGAAATATCAGGCATTTCAGACATATTTGAGTGATGACAAAATTCACTGAGAAAAACACATAATCTCTGGAAGGGAGCACCCCTAACTAAGAAAGATGAATTCTATAAACTAGGCTAGAGATCTCCTGAAGTTAGCTCCACTTCCCACCCAGCTCTCTAACCCAGAGTTCACAGACCATCCATGAATGTTTCTTTACTTTGACAAGTTTCTCTGAGACAAATCACGAGCCAAAGACTCTACAAATGGACAGGGGGCTGTGATTATGGGTGTGAGGCAAGGCTAAAGTCAGACTCTAGGGTCTGAGACTTGCTGCAGCTGGTCCCGTGATCTGCTCTTACCTGTGGGGGCCTGCATGGCTGAGCTGGGGATAGTGGCAGCATCTTGGGGCACAGTGCTGGTGTCCGGTTCAGGGGTGCTTGTTGTTGGTGAGGTGGGTGGTGGGTTCAGCAAAGTCCGAGGTTTTCTCTGTCAAAATGGAGGGGGAGAAGTTTGCTACCCATGCTATGTAACTTGTCTTCTCATTCCTGTAGTCAGAGTATTTCACTCACCTAGGCAACAAAAATATCACTGTGGAGGGGACTGTTTGATCTTTAGTTTCCACATGGCATGGGTCCGGTGCTCTTCAAAGCCCTTTTTCTGAGTGTATGTACAAGAGGGCTCTGTAGAGCCAAAGCTTAACTTTTTTTTTTTTTTTAAACTAGATCCAATGTTATCACATAAAGTTCCAGATTTTTTACTGGTTGGGTGGGCAAAAGCAAAAACAGAAAAAGTATCGTTGTGGCTAAAATTTACCTTGATGTTTTGACTTTATGTCACTCTCTAAAAGTAGTAACAGCTTGTTCTCCAACTCTGTAAACTACTTCCCCCTGCTTACCTCTTCGGCTATTCTTTATTTCAGACTTTATACTCTAGTAATAATATCCAACTGTATTGCTTCTCTAAAAATCATGTGGTTTTCCTTGGTCTACATCTTTACCATAATAAACTGTCCCATCTGTCTGGCTTGTCTTTTTCTCTTTTGAATCTTACAAACTTCAGGGAGCTTTTCCAGACATTCCCTAATAATTATTGTCTTCTAAGACCTACACTTTGTATTGTTGCACATCACAATGTATTATCATTATATGTTAATACACTAATGTTCTCTGGAGTACTAACGCAGGGTGACGAGATCAGAGGGTTATTTCCAAGAAACAGTTTTGTTTTTATAAACTTTATTAATTTGGTTGTTGAGATGATATGTAGCAAAACACACAGCAGTTCAACAGCTTCTGTATGTTTACTGACACTGATTATATTCTTATCGTGCAACTGCTCTCACTCTCCTTCATTGGATTGCTCCTCTCTCACTATGAAAAGCTCACTGCTCTCAAGGTTTCTCTCACATTGTCTGAGTGGTTGTCAGTGTGATCACATACAGAGAGGTGTTAAAAGAGCACAATGGTTATGACAGGCCTTATTTACTAGTGGAGCTAAACTACTGCTCAGTTTTAAGATTACTGCAGGGAATAAATTTTGGTTTAAGGTGTAAAAAATGATCTCAGGGCAATTGTTTTAGTGGTTCATCTACCTTCCATGGCTCAAGAAAATCTGGAATCCATGAGAATCTTAAATTCTATTCTGCATTTTCTCCCTTTTAATCAGGGTTTAGAGCTTTCCCCCAAAGAATCTCTGGTCAAATTGTTCAGGAATGGTGGGCAGAAACTACACAGTCTTTCTGTTCTCCTGGCAAAGGCGGCCATTATGCGGGGAGGCAATAGCCTCATATACCATATCCTCCTGCTGTTCCCAATTTGCTTTCTTCCTCTGTTGTGCCAGATCAATAGAGACCGATTGTTGTGCCTTGGATGGCTGTTTGCAAGCTTTTAATACTCTAGGCACTATGCAATGAACAGAAACACTAAACATGTTATTAAGCCAATTAACTGGGCTGTCCCATGAAACTTTAACCATAAAGCTTCATATCAAAAAACACAAAATCCTATGAGGTGTTGGTATACATAAGCAGCCTTAGCAGCTACTCTTTTTTGATCATTGTTGTCCAAATGTTCAAATTATCAAACAAGTTTTCTCAATTCAACTTTTCAAAGTTAAAATAAGTCAACTGTGCAACCCTACTCTTAATCAATGTGATATTTCTACCACTGTTAACCTGCTGTTCTCCCTTCCCCCAATGGTAACCACCATGGTCTCTATACATTTGCCTTTTCTTGTTTTATTATATAAGTGAGGACTTATAATATTTGTCCTTCTGTGATTGAATTATTTTGCTTACCATAACGTCTTTATCCATCTATACTGTAGTATGTAACAAGACTTCATTTCTCCCATAGACTGAGTTATATTTCATTTTATTTATGTACCACTATTTGCTAAACTATTCATCTGATAGTGTCTAGATTGTTTCCATCTTTGGTAATTGTGAATAGTGCTGCAGTGTACACTGTTTTGAGTCTTTGCTTTAATGTTTTGGGCTACATACCTATGAATAGAACTGCTGGGTCATATTGTGGTTCTATTTTTAGCTTTTTGAGCTACAGTCACACTGTTTCCCACAACAGCTGAACCATTTTGCATTCCCACCAGTAATGGACAAGGGTTCCAATTTTCTCACATCCTCACCAACATTTTTTTTCTTTTTAAAATCTTAAGTCATCTTCGTGGAAGTAAAATGGTTATCTCATTGTGGGTTTGATTAGTCAAGAAACAGATTTTAAATAGCCTTTCTGAATGCTAGCAATGATCACCAGGATACAGATTCACAAGGGCTCAATGGTGGGAGCCATCCAAACGGATCTGCCTTATAGGAGAGTATTATGATAGCACTGAGGATAGCAGTACCTATGAAAGCAATCATGCAGCCCTCATGAAACACTACAAGCACACATGGTACATGCTTTAAAATTACTAAGAATGAAAATCTGAATAAGTAATAAGTCAAGGAAGATGAGTAAAACGAGTTCACTATCACCAATTGGATTTCTTGGGCACCCAGAAGAAAGAAGTCTGCTAATATGCAGAAGAAAACAGAAGTATTACTATTGATATAGATACATTTACACATTTTTAGATATATCACCTCATTTATTTTTACAGGTGAGAAAACTAGGGCTCAGAGCTTTACCCCAAGAAATACTCCCAAAGTAACGCAGCTGTAAAACACGAAGATCAGCTTTAAACCTAAGTGTTTAGTGTTTCTGACTTCAAAGTCTGAGCTCTAGTCATAAGATCATTAACTTCAGAATGAAGTATTAAGCTTGCAGGCAAAGAGGAAGACACACTACCCTTGTAGAAAGCAACAGGAAGGTATACAGAGGGGAGTTAGACAATCAACTGCCATGACATAAAATATAGGGTAAGATGATCATTATTTTGATAAAGAGGGTTGGACAGAAAAAGGACTCCAGTTACAATGTCTGTGACTGTCTAAGGAGGCAAAACAGAGGCAATCATAGAATAATAATTTTGATGGATCTTAAAAGTAATTTAATCCAACTATTTATTTAATACTTCAATTCCTCTCTCCCTGCAAACTTCTCTTGCATATTTTCATTCAGCCCTTGAGGAAATATCTCTAGTGATAAGGGTTTACTACTTCCATTATGGGAAGATTTAATGGGCCCTTTTGTTAGAACAGAACCTGTGTGAGTGAATTTTTGTATGTGGTTCTGGTTCTGTCTTGCAGCTTCACAAACAAGTTAGCATCCTCTTTACCCTGACTGTCCTCAAGACGTCCTCACAGAATATAAGCATGGCTTCTCTGGCCTCGGCATCCTCAGGTCTTTTAGCCTCTCCTCCACAAGAGGAGGATGAGAAGGGAGTAATGCAGACAAAAATGAACCAGAACCTCAGTTAGAAGGTAGTGGTAATGGATCAAGGGAAGCAGCATTATACACAAATATCAGCATGTGGCAACAATAATTCAAAGCCAATAAATAAGGGACAACTGACATTAGTAACATCATCAGTATCATCCATTCATCTGTCTGTCTGTCCATCTATCGTCCATCCACTCACCCATCATCCATTCATCTATCTATCTTAAATTTAGTGAATATCTCCCAAGAAATTGAGATGCAAAGCACTGTAAGAAAAAGAGGGAAGAAAGATTTGGTTCTTGACTTTGAGAAGCTCATACTCTAGAGCAACTGTTCTCAACCTGTGGGTCACGACCCCTTTGGGGGTGGAATAACCCTTTCACAGGGGTCACCTGATTCATAAGAGTAGTGAAATTACAGTTATGGAGTATCAACAAAGATAATTTTATGGTTGGGGTCACCCCAACATGAGGAACTGTATGAAAGGGCTGCAGCATTAGGAAGGTTCAGAACCACTGCCCTAGAAAGATTAAGGTCAGCTGAATCAGCTAGCCAACCAATAACTAAACATACAAGCCACAAACAAACCACCTGGGCAAGAATTTCTGCAATTGTGGAGGCAAGTCATCCATGATAGAGGTAAGTCATCCATGATAGGGCAGTATTGACCATGGAACTAGAAGATCTAGGGATAAATCTCTGTAGTCTTAACCTTTTATTAGTTATGTGACCTTAAAAGATGTCATTTCACATCTCTAAATTTCAGTTTACATAAAGTTAAGACTACTTATCTTCCAGGGCTTTGTAAAGGTTATATGTGCTATGTATGTGCCTAATACAGAGCCTCATACCAAAAGGCATTCAAAACACACACACACAAACACACACACACATACACACACACACCTTAAAGAGAGAGAAGACACATAAAAAGACGTGCATTTTCAGTCAATCTGCTATACTTCTTCACATACCTGGGTATCCATTCTGGGAAGGTTAACATGAAGCATGGCCTTCTTTCTATGGAAGAAGTCAGATGATAATCCTCTCAAATGTAACTTTCAAAGTTAAAATTTGTTTCTTCCTCTCATTATCGTATCTTGAATATTATCAACTAGCAAGTAAGCAGAGATGGCAACCCTGGAGATTCCTTTTAAGAGCTTACACAAAGTGGAGAATAGGGTCAGAAACACCCCTTTCTAAGATGGATGGATGTGGATGAGTTATCCTTTTACAATCTCTTTGTTCTTTCTGTAGGAATCCACATTTTTACCTACCTTACTGCCAGGTTTGGGACCTCTCTTCTTTGGAAATTTCAAAGGTTCAGCTGACTTAGATGGGGTAGAGATGGAATGGGAAATTAGGGTCTTGGGTGTCCGGCCCCGCTTCTTTCCTGGTTTACGCCCCTTCTGCCCTGGTTGATGCTCCAAGAGAGTTTTGGTGCTGCTGTGGGTGCTGGACTTCTCAGTGTTCACATCAGATGCAGGATAGGAATTCTTTGGAATCACAACTGCAAGAAAAAGACTCATTCTATTACCCCCCACCCCACCTGCAGTCCCATCCCAGCCAGAAGAAAAAGGACTTGTCACTTCGGCTCAGGTAACAGAAGCTCGTTTCCTGACATTTGACCCAAATGTTAGATCAATCTTAAATGAGAACTGAAATTAGACTGGCTAGAACTGGAGGTTCTTAATTACGTATGTCTGGCAGATAAGAGAGAGAGAGAAAGAACACTTGTTTTTTTTTTTCTCTCCAAGTCATCTAAATTGAGTTGAAGGCATATAAACAAAGTCACGGCTCAGAGCTGGCTGCTCAGAGTTGGAATGTCTCTTAGAATTCTACTATCCTCTCCTGCTAGAATGAAAACTGGAGGCTCACACGAGGGAGGGAGGAAGTCATACCATGTGAAAAACTACTGTTTTGAAACTGGGCTCTAACAACAAACCCAGGGATTTTCTATGTCAATCTACTTGGCATTTTGGTGTGATTACTGTAGTGAGTAGTGAAAGATATGGCAATGTAAATCTGATAGATTCTCTCCTTACCTTAAAATTCTCTGCTTCCTATTACCTTTCATCTAAAGTTCAAATTTTTATGCTGATATTCAAGGACTTTTGTGACTTTGTCCATCCCTGCTCTATAGTTATGTCATTCCCTATAGTAGATCTACATTCTAGCCCCACTGTTTTGTGAGCACCATTCCTTCATGTGTACTGAACACTATTCTTCTTAGGCATCTCAATACTCAGTTTCAACCCTCATCTCCGGATTGAGGCCTCTGATTACCATCCAACTAAGTTGGTTACTCCCATGTCAAAAGTTGTCTTATGTACAAAACTTATGTACACAACTCTGTTAGAACAGTTTAATTTTACCCCAGTCATTTGTTTCTTCCTTCAATGGCATATTATTTTGAGGAAAGAAATAGCTAATTCACTCCACAAATAGCTATTGAGATAGAAGGGTGAATAAGCTCTGGAGATAGAAGAGTGCATAAAACACAGTCTTCACCCTCACGGACCTTATCTCCTACTGGAGGAGGCAGAAAAAAACATACACTATAATATTAGGTAATGCTAAGTGCTATGATTAAAAGAAAGGTATAGAGATAAAATGATAGAAAGGTAGAGAGCTAAGGAGGTGACATGTGCACAGTCCTTACAAGGTAAATTCTTACAAGGACAGTCCTTACAAGGCTTTCCAAGAGAAAGCCTGCCAAATAGAGGAAATTAATAAGTGCAACATTCTGAGATAGTTAGTGCAATTGAAATTAGCAAAGTGGAAAGTAGAAAGAGTTTAGGCTAGAGTGGGTGTTAGAATAAATGTGAACTTATTCAAAGTCTGAAGGGTTCTGAGAAGTGAAAATATGTATTTACAAGGAACAGGCTGGCTGCTCTGTGAGGAGAGCAAGAGCAGAATTAGGGAGGCTAGTTAATGAATTAAAGGAGGCTGGTGGCATAGTGGTTACTCTGGTAACCTAAGGGTCAGCAGTTCTAGCTGCAGACCTTGGGAGAAAGACAAGGCTTTCTACTCTCATAAAGAATTACGATCTCAGAAACTCACAGGGCAGTTCTACTCTGTCCCACAGGGTGGCTGTGAGTAGGAATTGGCTTGATGGCAGTGAGTGTGAGTTAATCATTATCTCACTGCTTAATCTCCAAAACTTTCACCGCTATTGATTCCAGCTCACAGGCGTCCTATAGGACAGGGTGAACTGCGCTTGTGGGTTTCTGAGACTAACTCTTTACAGGAATAGAAAGTCTCATCTTGCTCCTGCAAGAAAGCACCAGGTGGTTTCAAATTGCAGACCTTGTGGTTAGCAGCCCAACTCGTAACACACTATGCCATCAGGGCTCCCTTTCTCAGGACTTAGGGAGAAGAGAATGAGGAGCATTCATGCTCCCATACTGGATGTAACAGACTGTGGCAGTGGAAAATTGCTGATGCAACAGAAAAGCCAAGTGAATTGTTTTAAAAGCTGTTGTAGAGTTGTAGAAATCACGAGGGTTAGATAAACTGAAAATCCAGACATGGGAGAGGCCTTCTGAGGTAGTTGGCATTGTATTTTTTCCCTGAGGGCATTTACTAATATGGGGCATGAACTGAGCTTTGTTTGGCCCAGGCAAAAGGCTCTACTGGGGAATAGAGAAATCTTAAGAGAGGCTTCATTGATAGGTGGAAACATGAGGCGCCTCATCAAGTACAGCCAATTTCCCCCATAGGATATTTGCTAAGTTGTGGATGCTGCAAAGCTAGGCTAAGAGCTTCTTAAAGACAGAATGAAATCTCCCGTACTCTTGCAGTTTCAGGCAGCAAGATCCTGTTAGGAAGAGATTAGCGGAAACAGCTGTTCTCATCTTTACAAATACATGCCATATTTTGAAACTGTAGAGAGTGAGATGAAAGAACTAAGCCCCCAAAACTTTTAAGGATAGGACAATTTCTTAGTCTTTCAGGGATGGGAGACAGAGAACCGCTAGTTTTTCAGTCAAAGCATAAGTGGGCACATGTTTTAAAAAAAGTGACAACAAAAGGAATAATCCAGCCCTGGTCTAACTTAATCCATGAGTATCTTGAAGTGATTATGCCCTCAACCTCTTAACCTTACAGAAGAGTTATTTGATGGAAGACATAGGTAGGAGTTTTGACAATACATTTTTTATAATACCCAGGACATAATGAAGAATTATTAAGTACAAAAAGGAAGAAAACAACCTAATTGGTAATTGAGAAAATATAGGCGACAGGAGATCCATATATGATCCAGGAAATGGAACAGATTTTAAAATAATAATTAATTCGCATGTTAAATAAAATATAAATGTGAAAAAATATATAGATAATTGGAATCTATAAAAAATTGAGTGGCCATCCTAGAAATGAAAAGTACAAAACCAGAAATTAAGTAGTCTCCGGATGGATTTAAGGGCAGGCAAGATTTAGATTCATCAGAATGTTGTGTCCCAGAAACCCAGAAAGTGTTTTAAGAAGGTGAATCATTATGCTGGCTGTACGAACGAGATGCTGCTTCTAATAGAATTCTCCTGTCTTGCCTCTATGTCCACCAGAGCAAACCTATCTCTTGGTTAAAGACAAGAACCTAATTCTAGTAACATACCTGGTGAGCCGAGGCAAGAGAAATAGAGAATATTGGGGAGGGGCATTCTCTGCCATGATATGATGGGACCAGGCAAGAAGATGAGTGGCCACTAGAATCCTTTTTATTTTCATTTAAAAAATCATTTAATAGGGGGGCTCCTATAGCTCATAACAATTGTATCAAGCATATTTGTACATATGCTGCCATCATCATTTTCCTAACATTTATTTTCTATTTGAGCCCTTGGTATCTCTTTTTCCCCTCCCATCCTCGTGACCCCTTGATAAATTATTATTGTTTTCATAACCAGAATCCTTTTTAATTGTGTGGCTTATCTTCCTCTAGTCAGAATTCAGTTGGACCCTAGAGATAAGCTTTTACTTTGCAGACCTGGTAAGACTTTTTTTTTTTTAAAAGACTTTCTTAAAACATGTTCTTCTTTTTAAAAAAATCGATTTAAGTAGACAGCAAATGTGTTTAGAATGATGATGGCAACAAATATACTTGACACGATGGATGTATGGATTGTGGTAAGAGTTGTATGAGTCCCCAATAAAATGATTTTTTAAAATTCAGTAGCTAATTTCTATTTTTGACAATTTTGGGACAAGCTGTAAATCTTGAATCCCACACTACCTTCCAGGGTTCTAGAAATGTTGATGTGGTCTGGTGGGGCTCCATGTTCAAGATAACAATTCTTTTTCATAAATCTGCTATACATCTATTTTTTGTAGGAAATTTTTGATCAAATGAGAAAGGTGGATGTTAATCAAGTGACCCACGTTAACTATATCAAAGAAATTGCCAGATATGGAACAAACTGACATCAGTGTCTCTTGATGTGATATACTGAATATATTACATCATTTATGTAGTGCCAAAACCCTGAACCAGAAAAACCCAAACTGAGGTAAATTCAACAAAACAATTCACCTAGTATGTTTCACAAATTTCAAAACCATGAAAAAATTTAAAAGATAGAGGAACCATTCCAGATTCACAAGACTCAAGTGACATGCCAACTAACATAATATATGGTCCTGTATTAGCATCTTAATTTTTTTTTACTTATAAAGGATATTAGTAGAACAATTTTAAAAATCATATATTTGGTAATCAGAACCAAATTCTGATTCATGTGGCCCGATATACAATAAAAAAGATATTGCCTGATCTGGCATCATCCTCGCAATCTTTGCTATGTTTGAGCCCATTGTCGCCTCCACTTTGTCAATCCATCTCATTGAGGGTTTTCCTCTTTCTCACAGATCCTCTGCTTTACCAAGCATGGTGTCCTTATCCAGGGACTGGTTCCTTCTGATAATATGTCCAAAGTATGTGAAATGAATTATCTATCACCTATGCTCATGCCTAATGAACATTTTGGCTGTACTGCTTCCAAGCTACATTTCTTCATTCTTCCGACAGCTCACAGTATATAACATATGTTAATACTAAAATATTAATATAATTTATATAATACAGTATATTAATAAATCAATCATACCAACATTTAAGTAATATAATAACATATTTCTATTAACTATATGACATTACTAATTAATAAGATACTACAGAATATATAGAATAAATATTAGTATATAATATTAATTATATCATAGTAATGTTCTCTGTCAATACCATAATTCATATATATCAATCATTCTTTGGTATTCTTTAATTCACTGTCCAGCATTTGAATGCATATGAGGAGACTGAAAACACCATAGCTTGGGTCAGGTACACCTGACTCCTGTATGTGATATCTTTGCTTTTTAACTTTAAAGAAGTCTTTTGCCCAATGCAATGCAACACTTGATCTTGACTGTTGCTCCCATGGGTATTGATTGTGGATCTAAGTAAAATAAAATCCTTCATAACTTCAATATTTTCTCCATTTATTGCAATGTTGCTTACTGGTCTAGTTGTGAGAAGTTTTGTTTCCTTTATGTTACAT
This sequence comes from Echinops telfairi, assembly GCF_000313985.2. Classification (NCBI taxonomy): domain Eukaryota; kingdom Metazoa; phylum Chordata; class Mammalia; order Afrosoricida; family Tenrecidae; genus Echinops; species Echinops telfairi. Next base: position 2,314,000 of record NW_022111357.1, on the reverse strand, counting down.
AAAGTTAATTCTGAAGGCTGCAGTCTTTGATCTTCTTCAGTGAGTACTTCTGCCATCTTTGCTTTCAGTAAAGGTTAAGCCATTTACCAGGAAGCTAATGACGCTTCCTCCAATCCTGATGCCTTGTGCTCCTTCATACACTCTAATCTCGAAGATTATTTGTCAGCATAGAGAATAAATAATTTTGATGAAAGAATACAACTCTGACACACACTTTTTCTGATTTTAAACAACACAGTATCTCCTTATTATGGTCTAACAACTGACATTTGGTCTCTGTACAGGTCCTACACAAATATGTTACATGTTCTGAAATTCCTATTCCTCATAATGCTAGCTTTAACTTGTAATGATCTACATAGTTGCATGCATGCCTTTGCATAGTCAATATAACACAGGTAATATATTTGTTATTCTCTGCTTTCAGTAAAGATCCGTCTGACATCAGGAATGCTATCCCTTGTTCCAGGCCCTCTTCTGAATCTAATTAAAATTTCTGTTGATGTACTGCTACAATTTTTTAATGATTTTCAGAAATTTTTTACTTGAATGTGATATTAATGGTATTGTATGCCAATTTCCACATTCAGTTCATCACATCTCTTTAGATTAGAGACAATTATGGATCTCAAAATCAGCTGGCTTGTGGTTGTCTTCCAGATTTCTTGGCATAGACAAGGAAGCACCTCCAGCATTGCATCTATTTGTTGAATCAATTCAACTACTACTCCATCAGTACCTAGAGCCTTTTTATAAACCAATGCCTTCAGTGTAGCTTGAGCTTCTTCCTATCATTCTTCCATTTGATTTAGCTATTCTGCATTCAAGAGGATGTTTCAGAGTCACTTCTGACATTTTATCTTAAAAAACAAACAAACCAAAAAACCAACCCTGCCTTTTAAAAGACCATTCACTCTCTATGTATATGTCATCCACCACTCATCTGGTCTGCAGTCATTAATGCTCAATGCATCAAATCGATTCTTGAAATAGTCTCTAAATTCAGGTGGGATACTCAAAGTCATATTTTGGCTCTCATGGACTTGTTTCACTTTCCTTCAACTTCAACCTCAACTTGCATATGACCAATTGATGATCTGATCCACAGTTGGTCCCTGGCCTTGTTCTGGCTGATGATACTTCTCCATTCTCTTTCCACAGATGTAGCTTATTTAATTCCATGTGGTAGGGCCCATGTGTACAGTTGCCATTTATCTTGTTGAAAAATGGTATTTTCTGTTTTGAGAATGAGGACAACTAATGTACAAATGTGCTTTACACATTGATATATGTTTGGATTATGATAAGAGTTGTACGAGCCCCCAATAAAATGATTTTTAAAAAATTGAAAAAAGAAAAATTGTATTTGCAGTGAATGAGTTGTTGATCTTGCAAAATTCTATCATGTGACATTAGGTAATCTCTGATGCCAAGTGTGGCCTATAAAAGTCTTTTAAGTCTGAATATTTAATTGAGCCCAGAAAGACCCCATGGGAGATATAATCATAGGCATTATCTAGTAAATCTGAAAATATACATACCAAGAATTCCCCATGTTAAGTAAACTCCAAAAAAATTCCTGCACATGTATACCAGGATACACACACACACACACACACACACACACACACACACACACGAATGCTCTTGGCAGTGTTATTTACAGTAATTGAAAACTTTAAATGATCTAAATGTCTGTTACTGTTGGTGGCTCAAACCTACCAGCCTCTCTTCCGAGGGAAGATGAGACTGCCTGCTCTGTAGAGATGTATAGTTTTGGAAACTATTTGTAGGGTTGCTATGGTTAGAAATTCACTAGATAGCAGTGGGTTGGTTTGTATACACTATAATACTTTAAAACTTTCTAATTCCTAATATGGAGATAAGAAGAGATACAACCCACATAAGTGAAAGCATTTGGGGGGTCTATAAAAGAAAATAAAATTTTCCTAACAGAAAGTTGTTTTTCTTCTCTTTTATCTTAACATAAAAAAAAATAGACTAAGTTTAAAATCTCTGAACAAAGAGTAAAAGGCAGTACAATGGACCCATTCTCTGTAAACTTCTCTTCACCAGCCCTTTTCCTGCTATCCCTCAAGTTACATAAACTCACACCAAATAGAAAAGTTTATGATGCCAGTTGCCTCAGAGGTTGTCCTTCTCTGGCTTGAAAGATCTAGACTGAAGAAACAGTCCAATAATATTTAACATTCCTGAAAAATCAGGTCATGTGGGGCTTGTGTGAACAGTTAGCATGCTAATTGAAAAGCTTTTTAATAAATGGATTTTCTTAAGCTATCTCAGGGGACTGCAGGATTTAGAAGTCCTTCCGAATAGAAAGCTTTGCTCTATTATATTCTAACTTAACTATCCTACTTCAAAAAAAATAAACTAGGGTGATGTCAGGAGACCAGGAATCTAATTTCAGATCTGTTCCTTATGATGTGACCTTGAATCTATCATTTAAGTGCAATATTTTCTTATTTTTCCAAATGTAAATGACAAAAATAATTTAATGATCACTTCAGAGATGATGAATGATAGAAACATACTTTACCCAGCATTGATAAATAAAAGCAAACAACTGCCATCGATGTGACCCTTCAGGAATGGGTAGAAGAACCCTGTGGTTTTTCATGACTGTAACTCTTTATAGGAAAAGAAAGCCTCTGCTTTCTCCTGAGGAAAGAGGATAGGCAGGTGTTTTTTGGGCAAAGGAGAAAACAATATCCAACAAGAGGGAGATGGGTGGGGTGGTGGTGGCAGAAACAGAGCAACACAATGAGTTGTTGAATATAACACTGACAATCTGTTCTGTAAACCTTTACTTAATTCACAATAAAGTTTTTTTAAAAAGGAAATATACTCACATTTAGATGTACTAAGGTTAACAGAATTAGACTCTAATTAACAACGTAGTTTGTCCAATTTTCCACAGATGGGCCCTGGGTCCCCACTCCACACTCCTCATTGTTCACAATGCTATGATTTTTTTTCATTCTTTGATGCCTGATACCTGATCCCTTCGATGCCTTGTGCTTTCACAGGCTGGTGTGCTTCTTCCATGTGGGTTTTGTTGTTTCACAGTTAGATGGTTGCTTGTTTATCTTCAAGCCTAAAAGACCTCAGACTCTATATCTTTTGATAGCCAGGCACCATCAGTTTTCTTCACCACATTTGCTTATGCACCTGCTTTGTCTTCAGCAATCGTGTTGGGAAGAGTCGTGGGGAGGAGATGAGCCAGCCAGGGTGCAGTGTAGCAATGATGAAACATACAATTTTCCTCTAGTTCCTAAATGCTTCCTCCCCCACCCCCACAAATATCATGATCCCAATACTACCTTGCAAATCTGGCTAGACCAGAAGATGTACACTGGTGCAGATAGGAACTGGAAACACAGGGAATCCAGGACAGATGATCCCTTTAGGACCAGTGCTTAGAGTGGAGATTCCAGGAAGGTGGAGTGAGGGTGGGGTAGAGAGGGGAACCAATTACAAGGATCTACATATAACCTCCTCCCTGGGGGATGGGTAACAGAAAAATGGGTGAAGGGAGAAGTCGGATAGTGTAAGATATGACAAAATAATAATAATTTATAAATTATCAAGGGATCATGAGAGGGGTAGGGGGAGGAAGGGGGAAAATGAGGAGCTGATACCAAGGGCTCAAGTAGAAAGCAAATGTTTTAAGAATGATGAAGGCAACAAATGTACAAATGTGCTTGACACAATGGATGTATGTATGGATTGTGATAAGGGTTGTATGAACTTCCAATAAAATGATTTTTTTTTAAAAACCCTCAGGACCAATAATGAGAGTAGCAATATCATGAGGGTAGGGGGAAGGGGGAACCGATCGCATGGGGGGAGAAAGGGGGAACCGATTGCGTTGGGGGGGGACACGAACAACAGAAACATCGGCAAAGGGCGCCAGTGGATGGTTTAAAATATGAAAATAATTTATAATTTATCAAGGGTCTGTGAGGGTTGGAGGGTGGGGGAGGGAGGGGGAAAAAGAGGAGCAGATACCAAGGGCTCAAGCAGAAAGAAAATGTTTTGAAAATGATGGTGGAAACAAATGTACAAATGTGTTTGATACAATGGATGTCTGGATTGTTATAAGAGCTGTAAGAGCCCCCAATAGAATGATTTATTAATTTAAAAAAAGAAAATGGGACATTTGAATGGTAATAATGTGATCGTTTTAAAACTTGTACTCTTCCCTGTCCTCAACATTTTCTAGGTTTCCCACTTTTTCCTTTATCTTCCCACCCCCCTTAAAATACTGTTGTTGAAGGGTGTGGTAATCCTTTAGCTTACAACGTCTCCAAAGTTTTTTTTTTTCCTTCAGAAACAAAAACCATAAGGTGGGGGAAACTCTTGAAATTCTTCGCAGTATGACTTTGTAGGGACAATCTTTAATTCTGCTTATACTGACCTAAGAGAGCCACCTAAGGATAAAGTTTAGAATTACTCTAGGTCTTTCTGGGTATGCATCTTGCCATGGGCAGATGTATGAGGCTCTCCAAATTATATGCATGTGGGTGCCTTTAAATGCCCCAATTTCCCAAGGAAATTTTCTCCTTGAAGTTTTGATTCTGGCATTTCTATCTTTCTCTTCTACCTCAGGCAGTCATAGGCGCCACAGTTCCTACAATGCCTCTGGTTACCCTTATCATTACACCACTCTGAATGACCTGTAAGTTGGACAAAATAGAAAAGCACTTTGCTGTAGCTGGAACGATAGTAATTTGACTGATTTGAAAAGGCAAACACCATACTCTTAATATGGTGTGCTCTGCTCACTTCACAACTAAGGACTAAGATCCCAGGGTGGACACACTTAAAGCCAGGAACCAAACAGAGCTTGAGAGTAGTGCTCAAACCAGTATCACAACGAGTTTGAATCTTCCTACTATTCTAATCTTTCCTTAAACTGCTATGATCCCTTAACTTTTCATCAGTTTTCACAATGTCACTATTGTCATTTTATGTCTAATTTTTGATGTGCATGAAAGCTTCTTACTCTTATTTCCTATTTACTCTATTTTTACAAGTGCTGTTTCTTACCAAACTGTTCTAAACTTTAATTTGCATGATGACCTCATTAATCTAATTATATTTTGCCTAAATACTGTATTAACATAACTTCATACCTTACAGAAGAGGAGAAGAGCTGATAATTTTCTAATGATTTCAGTATATAAGTCTTGGCACAATTAACTATACAATTTCAACAGAACATACTTTTCAGTGCTAGATAGAAGTACTACTTCCAGCAGAGCAAAATCTAGGAAATGTCATATGAACGTCTTCCACGTGCTTTATTTGTTCCCTCAAATTTGCCAGTGGGCCTTGATGGATTCACTTCTGGTAATACTTGGGACTCTAATCATTGCTCCTTGCTCGATTCCTGTACTTGGCTGCTCCCTGATTATACCTTTAATACTCAGCTTTAGTGATCAGCCTAAGTGCCCCAAGGACTTGATTTTCAGCATAGACCTTAAATATACTATGTGCATTTACTCCCCTAGGGAATACTGGTAGTGCTATAGTCACGATTCTGGGAAAAGCCTGTTTACAAGCGACAGCTTACCTGCGGATTTGTAGAAATGGGCAAAAACTTTGACGTCTGTATACTTTACAACAATTTCTATTATAATTAGGAAAGTTGTAATTGGTATGTAACAACATTGACCCCTTAGCTCAATGGCTCTGTCTGTTCTGCCCAGAAATATGCTGGAAGCTGAAAAAAATGCCATGCTGATGTTGTTTTTATGGCAGAAGGTTCTTTTTTTTTTTTGACTTTTTAAAAAAAATCATTTTAGTAGGGGCTCATACAACTCTTATCACAATCCATACACACATCAATTGTGTAAAACACATTTATACATTCATTGCCCTCATCATCCTCAAAGCATTTTCTCTCCACTTAAACCCCAGGCATTAGGTCCTCATTTTCCCCCTCCCTCATGAGCCCTTGATAGTTTATAAATTGTTATTTTGTCATATCTTGCCCTGTCCGATGTCTCCCTTCACCCACTTTTCTGTTGTCCATCCCCCAGGGAGGAGGTCACATATAGTTCTCCTTGTAATCGGTTCCCTCTTTCCTACTCACTCTCCCTCTACCCTCCCTGTTTCGCCACTCACACCACTGGTCCTGTAGAGATCATCCGCCCTGGATTCCCTGTATTTTCAGTTCCTATCTGTACCAGTGTACATCCTCTGGTCTAGCCAGACTTGCAAGGTCGAATTTGAGTCATGGTAGTGGGAGCGGGGAGGAAGCATTTAGGAACTAGAGGAAAGTTGTATTTTTCATCGTTGTTACATCGCACCCTGACTGGCTCATCTCCTCCCCAAAACCCCTCTGCAAAGGGATCTCCAGTGAAGGCAGAAGGTTCTTGACTGAGCATGCAAAATTACATATTTTTGAATGTACAGATTTGGGTCTATACAGCAAAGATCTTTAAAAACATAACACTCTTTAGACTTAGTTTTGTATTTCTGTGACTCTAACTTAAGGGTAAGAAGGCCTAATGATACCATGATTAAGTGCATACCTACTAAAATCCACCAGCTGTTCTAAGGGGAAAAAGACCTAGCAATCTACTCTTGCAATGTTTTCAGACTAAGAAACCTTATGGAGCAATTCAACTCTGTACTACAGGGTCACTCTGAATCAGAAATGACTTGATAGAACACAACAAGATATAGTTCTCAGCACTGAAAAAATATATTGTAAGTATTTTTACAAGAAAATTCGAAACATTACAATATGAGAATGATCAAGGAAACAATTGTATATCCATGCAACCAACTACTATGCAATTATTAAAAATGAAGGATATAAAGACTATGTAATAACACAGAACAAGGCAGAAAACTGACAACTAAGCAAAAACAATATAAATTATAATATACAACATGATTAAAATGCAATTTTTTGGCATCCCTGGGTGGGCTCGAATAAAATTCTCTGTAAGTAATGAAAATTAGAATCAAATATATATTGAAAAGGCAACAAAAAGGATATTGGGAAGTTCAGGCTAACACACTGGATCTAATGGAAATAATTATATGAGCTAATCTCTTGTGCCTTATTCCAATTACTGACTAGATGATTTATCCAAAATAAAGTCTAAGAAGTTTGAAAGTTGAAAGGGAGCTTACAGACCAGTTAGTCTAACCTCTCTTTCTTTTTTAATGGCCAGGGAAACCAAATATATATATATATACATTTGCCTTAAGGTTTCTAATGAAATTAATGGCAAAGTTGGAGCTAAAACTATGATATATGATTTTTGATGAAGCTAATTCATGACTCTTCACCACAGTTTATTTATCTGTAAAATATGTAATATTTTATTATGGGTTACTATCAGAATTATACAAATTACATATGATGGTGAAGAAATGGTGTGGGGGCTTTGTCTGACCTCCAGCTTCAGTAGGGATGATAGGAGACTCAGCTCAAGGCCAAAAGCCACAAGGCTAAAGTCAGATATGCCTCCACAATCATCCTTCTCTGTGTAATTCTGACACAAATCATCCTTAATATGGCACTCTCCTCTGCTGGGTTTGATAATTTATTGTTAATGGCCACACAAAACTCACAAAGAATAATCACAATTACAGAGGTTTGTCAGAGAAGCTAACAGGTTATAAGAACATCATACATGAAGAAAGCAGATCATTAAAATGACAGTACAGAAAGAAAAGATCAAAGTGGATGCTAGAAAACACTCTGAAACATGCTCTTGGATCACAGAATAGCTAACGTAAATGGAAGAAATTATGGGGTAAAAGAGCTGGACAGAAAATTTCAAAAGGCAGCTCAAGCAAACAAAATGTTATAATAAAATGTACAAAGACCTACGTTAGAAAATCAAAAAAGATGAACATACATAGCATATCTCAAGCTGAAATAACTTAATTAAAAATCTAAGCTGTATGCTGCAATATTGAAAGATTGTATGGGCAAAATATTTAACAATACAGGAAGCATCAAAAGACAAGGGAAGGAGTAGAGAGTCACTGTTCTAAAAAGAACAAGTTGACATTTAACCATTCTACGATTTCAGGAGAGAGCATATGATCAAAAACCAATGGTTTTAAAGGGTGAAGTGAAGGTGCACTGAAAGCATTGTCAAAAATCAAAAGCACTGGAAGCACTCATTAGCCTATGATAATATATTTGGAAAACAGCTACCTGGCTAACTGATCAGAAGAGAACTACATTTGTGCCCATTCCAAAGAAATGGAAAGAATACATAGTCATTGTACCAAACAGAACTAGTAGATACTCCACCGTTTCAGGAGGTAGCAAATAAACAAGAAGCAATGGTGTTGAAGGAAGAAGTTCATGCTGCACTGAAAGCATTAGCCAAAAACAAGGCTTCAGGAATTGATGGAATACCAGTTGAGATATTTCAACAAGTCGATGAAGCACTGTAAACACTCACTTGTCTATTTCAGTAAAGTTAGAAGACAGCTACTTGGGCCACTGACTGGAAGAGATGCATACGTACACCCATTCCAAAGCCAGGTGATGCAATAGAATGGAAAAATTATACAATGACATTGGTATCATATGAAAATAGAATTTTGCTGAACATCATCCAACAAAGGTTGCAGCAGTATGAGGGGGTACCCCCACCCCAGCCAAAAACAACAAACAAAAATGGGAAAAAGCTCCATTGGGCAGAGCTTTCATAGTATGCATTTTCCCCAGGCAAGCATTAGGTAACTCGCTCTGAGTTAGTGCACCCAGTGGCATCACTTGGGAAGGTTCTCTCTGGTCGTAGTGAATTTTTTTTGTAAAAGCCGTTTCACTCGAACCTTGTTTTTTGGCCAATTCAAGAGTCTAGTGTGTGGCTGTGAAATTTTGTTTCCTGCTCAGGAAAAATGCCACAGAAACCTTTCTTATGTTGAATACAGCTTACAAGAACAGCGCTAGGGAAAAACTCAAGTGTGCAAGTTTTCTCATTTGAAAAAAGGTGAAATGTCAATTGATATTAAATCTCGTTCTGGATGTCTGTCAACTTCCTGAATGGACAAAAATGTTGACTTGCAGTGCATTTGGAGTTTGTTCCACCAGGTTAGACTATTAATCAAGCTTTCTATTTAGAGGATCTGAAAAGATTGTGTAATGGTGTGCAACAAAAAAGGACTGATTTATGGCAGAGGGGGCCTGGTTTTGCCACCATGACAATGCACCTGCTCATGTAGCCATCTTCAGTGAGCCAGTTTTTGGCAAAGAGAGCATGCCTCTCTTGCCCCACACACCTTACTCACCTGACCTCGTTCTGTTTGATTTCTTTTGTTTCCATGAATGAAGAGGACATGAAAGGTGTGTTAGTATAGGTTGACTAGAGAAACAAATTTATAGATACTCATATGTGTATGAGAAAGAGCTTTACATAGAGTAATTGCACATTAAGAAAACATCCCAGCCCAGTCCAGATCAAGTCCATAAAACCAACATCAGTCCATATGTCTAATACCAATTTATAAAGTCCTCTACAGACTAATGAAACACATGCAATGATGCCGAATGCAGAAAGATCACAGGTCAGTGAGTGGGAAGTCTTGTGGATCCAGTGGTGTTGTAAGCATCTCAGTGCTGGCAGGAGTCTCCACATGGCTCCTTCAGCTCAGGGCACTAGGGTAGTCCCATGTGTCTTGTCAGCTGCAATGTCTCCCAGGGAGTCAGCATGTGTCCCACCTCCAGCAAGCTGTTTATCTCCTTAGCACCTGCAAATGGGCTAATCAAGTTACAACCTGATTGACAGGCTAGACTCCACTCCTTCACTCTTAATCCTTTCAAATTGACAACAGAGCATGTAACTACCACAAAAAGGCAGCAATTTGATGACATAGAAGAGGTGAAGAAAAAAAAAACATGGGCGGTGCTGTCAGTCATCCAAACAAATGAGTTTGAAAAATGTTTCCAATAATAGAATCACAGATTTGACTAATATATTGAGTGTAATGGGGAGTACTTTGAAGGTGATAAGGTTGTTTTGTGAAAAAAACATTTAAATACATAATTCTGAAGGAAGGGGAAAAAATTCCATTTGGGGGGTTGTATCCCCTAGTACATAGACAAGTTATTGGCAGAGGTTCAGGGGAGAGTCAGAAGATGATGTGGAAGAAGCTGTATGATTGCTGATATCAGATGGATTATGGCTCAAAGCAGAGAATACCAAAAAGATGTTGACTTGTGTTTTATTGACTATGCTAAGACATTCGACTATGTGGATCATAACAAACTATGGATAGCTTTGAGTAGAATGGAAATCCTTGAACACTACATTGTGCATATGCAGAACCTGGTACATGGATCAAAAGCAGCTGTGCAAACAGAACAAGAGAACACTGCATGGTTTAAAATCAGAAAAAGTGTGCATCAGGGTTGCATCTTCTCACTATACTTATTCAATCTGTATGCTGAGCCAAATCATCAGAGAAGCTGGCACATAGGAGAATGTGGCATAATGATTGGACCTTAGATATGCAGATGACAGCCTTGCTTGCTAGAAGGAGGACTTGAAGCACTTGCTGATGAAGATCAAGGTTTGCAGCCTTCAGTATGAATTACAATTCAATGTAATGAGATCAAAATCCTCACAAGTGGACCAGTAAGTAACATCATGATAAACACAGATTGAAGTGGGCACAGATTTCCTTTTGCTTGGATCCATCATCAATGCTCATGGAAGCAGCAGTCAAGAAATCAAACAAAAGATGAGTTCCATTTAGGTAAATCTGCTGCACAAGACCTCTTTAAAATATTGAAAAGCAAGGATGTACTACTTTGAAGATTAAGGTGTGGCTGACCCAAGCCATGGTATTTTCAAATGCCTCATATGCATATTAAAGTTGGACACTGAATAAAGAAGACTGAAGAAGAGTCAATCCATTTGAATTATCATGTTAACAAAGAATATTGGACATGCTATCAGGAGAGGCCAAACCCTGGAGAAGAACATCATACTTGGTAAAATCAAGAGGCAGCAAAAAAAGGGAAGACTTTCAGCAAGATGGATTGTCACAGTGGCCACAACAATGGATTCAAACATGAACAATTGTGAGGATGGCACAGGACCAGGCAGTGTTTTGTTCTGTTGTACATAGGGTCAGAACTGATGGCATCTAACAAAAACATTTTGAACTTCATGTATTTATATATTTCCAGGTAAGTTTTAAAGATTTCATTCAATTTTTAACAACTACATATTTTATAAGTACCCGCTTATTTTATAATGCACATAAACCTTTTAGTACTATTCATAAAGTACTTACTTTACCTATCATTATATGAAAGTGATACAGTGGGCATGTGTGGAGCTGCTAACTACAAACAAGGTCAGCAGTTTGAAATCACCAGCCATTCCAAGGGAGAAAGATGAGGCTATCTATTCCTGTAAAGAGTTAGGGTCTCGGAAACCCACAGGGGCAGTTCTACCTTTGTCCTATAGAGTTGCTAAAAGTCAGAACTGACTCGATGGCAGTTGAGTTTTTGTTTTTCTTATTATCTTATAAACACCCTATCTTCTGAGAGTGAACCCAAATAAACCTTGTGGAAATAGATCATTTTACCAGGCTTCTCTTTCTTTATAAAATAAGAACGTTAGACTATAAAATGACTCAATGTGTTAGTCTGGGTACTTTGGAGAAACAAATCCACAGTGACTCGTGTATAAGAGAGAGTTTTATGTAAAGAAAATGTGCATCACGAAAACATCCCAACCCAATGCTGCCCAAGCCCACAAGTCCAACATTAACCCATTAACCCAACACCAGTCCAAAGTCCTCCACCTCACAAAACAGAGGCAATGATGCCAACTGCAGGAGGAAAGCTGAGTCAGTGAACGAACAAGCATCTCAGCACTAGCAGGGGTCTCCACAGGGCTGCTCCAGCACCCAGGGCTGCATCGGGATAGATCCATGCAGCTTCTCCTTGGGGATGTCATGTAAGAAGTCAATCTTGCAAGCTGAAGCAGGGAGCTGCTAAGGCAGCTGCACCCGGTGCAACCATCACAAAACAAGAGACCCAAGAACTACAAAGGCGAGGCTCACCACCCATTTATCCCTCCGCCTTTCAATTAGCCCCACATGTGATTATTGGCCAGGCTGGCACAATTAACTAATTCACTCACATTTTTTGAGAACTTAGTATGTTCCAGCTGCTGTTCTACTACATGAAATCTTTTACCACTTACAATAATCCTTTTGCTAATAGAGTTAATGCAATCATCACCAACTGCCCTCGAATCAACTTTGTTGTTGTGATCGTAGGCACTATTACTGCCCTCAATTTATAGATGAGGTTAAGGTTAAGAGAGGTTTCATAACTTGCTCAAAGTCATGCAACTAGTAAAACTAGAAAAAGGTCTTCTTTCCATTTGGAAAATTCTATAAGAATTTTAGTTCTAAAAATGTTATCAATCTAAATAGGATATAGTAGAAGCCAGTTGAATCAGTAACAATTCTTCATGCCTTATAGCCTATTTGTCTATACCTAATAAAACTGTATTTCTTGTTGTAGGTAACATACTGGCAAACACACAGTAAAAACTCAGTATGTACTTTTAATGCATTTGTTGAATTTTCAATTTTCCAAATCATGCCAAGTATTGGCCAACAGAATTTACTGGGAAAGTCAAGATAAAGAAAATCTAATTATTTGTCAACATCAATGTGGAAAAGGCAATATAAGCTTTTTTTAGGGGCTCTTTAGTTATAAAGATAATTTCTTTTATTTGAGATACATTAACATAATTCTGTATGTAACAACACACACACACAAACACAAACAAATAAAAAAACAAGTGTGTGATGGTATATCATCTTTACAAAGTACAAGGAACCAGAGAAGCAGGCTAATGCCATGCAAATCCAGGTGGTGTGAAAGAGAGAGACAAAGGACCAGCGGCTGTATGAGGAGGGCTGAAAATTGCAGGTGCTAACAGTATCGTTGGGGGTTCTTACCCAGCACCCCTAGATTAATCTTCCACAATTTCCTTTTATATCCATAAAAATTAAAATTATTAGAAATATTTCAATTGCCAGAGCTGGCTGCACAATCAAATGTACAGGTGGTTCTATTCAATTGTAAATGACTTCATATGTGAGGGCAACTGTATTTTCTGGCCTGGAAAGAGGACTTCTCTTGTCAGTTCAAAGTACTGTGAACTGCCAGAAGAACAAACAAATCTATTTTGGAAGAGGCACAGCCAGAAGGCTCCTTAGAAGCGAGCCTGGTGAGATTTTGTCTTGGGTACTTTGGACATGTTGTCAGGAGAGACTAATCGCTGGAAAAGGATACCATTCTTGGCAAAGCAGAAGGGCAGGAAAAAAGAGGGCCTTCAGCAATAGGCTCAAGTATAACAATTGTGAGATGATGCAGGACCAGGCACTACTTCGTTCCATGGTCGCTGTTGTCAGAACCTACTTGACAGCACCTAACAAGAACTCAACCCCCCACAGTGCCCTCAAGCTGATCCTGATTCATAGTGCACCTAGGATGATCCTAACAAGAATAACCACCACATGCTTACATACAAACTTCATTTGAGGCGTACAGAAGGAAAGTCAGATACAGTAGAAAGAACACAAATTTTGAAGTCAGAAACCCATGGAGAAAGTCCTTGGTTCATCACACATAATAGATATAAACCTCAGGTAAATCATTTAAGCTCTCCACATGATGACTATTAATAGATTTAACTGAGATAAAAACTTCAAATACAGGTATAATAAAACCAAACTCACTGCCATCAAGTCTACGCTGTCTCAAAGCAACCCCATGTGGGCTTCCAAGACTGTAACTCTTCCCGGTTGTAAGAAAGCCCAATCTTTCTCCAGCAGAGCTGCTGGTGGTTTCGAACTGCCCAGCATGCAGATCATAGCCCAACGTGTAACCACTAGGGTTTCTCATTATAAGTACTATTATTTCACTAATATTTAGTCAATTCCAACCCACAATGATCCTCTAGGACAGAGTAGAACTGTGCCTGTGGGATTTTGAGATTGTAACTCTTTACAAAAGTAGAAAGCTTAATCTTTCTCCTGCTGAGCAGCTGGTGTTTTTAAATTATTGACCTTGGAGTTAGCAGCCCAACAAATAACCCACTACCCAATTTTGCTTGCTGAAAATGAGGAGGACTTACATAGCTGTAGTGTGCTTTGTATAGAGTTGTTAACCACAAGGCCAGCAGTTCAAACCTACTAGTTGCTCCATGGGAGAAAGATTTTAAATGTCTCAGAAACCCAAAGGGGCAGTTCTACTGCAGCCTATAGAGTCAGTAGTCAGAATCAATTTGATAGCAGTGAGTTTGGTTTGGAGGTTTATTAAACATTATATTAAATAGTACTATGAATAGTCATTAGTTTAATCTAGTATTAAACAGCTGTGCTACAGATTGAATATAACAGCAAGAGATAAGGTAAGATAGATGACTAGATACACGGACATCACCAAAGAACTACAGAAACTGATGAGATAAGAGTTCAAAAGCCAACAGAGAGAGTTTGTCCTTAGTCAATGATGTGAATTCTAACTTACAGCCCCTAAACTGGGAGAAAATAAACTTATGTTTTCCAAAGCCATTGGCATGTAGTATTTCAAGTAGCCCTGATAGCACAGTGGGTTAAGCATTGTACTGCTAACCACAAGGTGTGAACCCACCAGCTTGCTCCAGGGATAACGATGAGGTTGTCTTCTCCCATAAATCTTTACACTCTCAAAAACCCAATGAGCAGTTATATGCTGCCATACAGGGTCCCTATAAATAAAAATTGACTTGACAGATGTGGCTTTGGTTTGGTGGTATTTCTTTATATCGCTACTTGAGAACTATGACAAGCAGACACATAAAAGCTTAAATATCTTTCTGTGATCTAGCTTGGTGAACTACATTATTTTTTCAAGGAAAAGTTCTACAGGTATCTTCTACACCTACAGTTATAATCTAAATATTGATCATCTATACATATGTGAATTCACCCCTAAGGTAGGTTTGTATTTTTCTATAGAATAAATATAATTCATATTGATGTTGAAGAATATTTATCATGGGAAAAATTGATGAAAACTTCTCCTGAGGAAAACATTCAGTTGATTACAATACAGATACTTTGATAAAGAATGGTAAAAGTGATTTTCAAACCTCATCATTGCCAGCTATCCTAGTAGTAGCAAGTTAAAATCAGAAAATCTACCAGAAATTTGCTATATCTAACTTGTCCACTGTGTTCTGAAGTTTAGTTCAACTCATGCTGATTGATACTAAACAAGGAGTATATTAAGTATCCACTGTGACCACTGGAGAATATAAAAACAATCCCTTATCTTAAATGTGTCAGGCCGCTGTTTCCCTTCTCCAAGGGAAATGAAAGGTGCCACTCCATTCTGTATTAGTTAGTGCCTAATTCACTCTAGGCACAACTTGTAAACTGAAGTCAATCAAGAGAAGAGAGCCTAAGATGATGAAGAGGTTAGAAACTATTTAATCTCAGAAGTACTTGAAAAAAAATAAGATCTAGAGAAACATGGGTACCAAGAGCTACCTAAAAAGGTTCCAGGTGAAACAAGAAACAAACACCAATTTTGACATTGAGGAGAGTAGTTTTCATATTATAATTTAAAAGTTCATTTTTAGCCCTTAGATCTCTAACAAACAAAGGTGCTCTTTGGAAAGGTGACAATCTATCCTTGGAAGAATTTAAGTAAAGGTAACATAGTACTCTAAAATTTTAATACTAATTAGGTGAAAGGTTGAGTTAGATGGTCTTTACAGTTTTCCTCTAGCCTGAGACAATGATTCTATGACCTTTTACTTTCCTGACTTCTAATCTTTCATAGTGACCAATTGAATCTTAGCCAAAATTATGTCTAGATGAAAAAGAGCACAGTAGAGAGCCTTACTCAGAAGTCGTTCAATATTGGGAAGCTGTTAAGTTTATGTGGTAGATACAAGTTTTCAAAAAATCTAATATTTGCTTGCCAGCTTGGAATTTTTGTTGTTGGAATTTTTTTATCTGCAGTACATACTAACTGTTTATCTTCCTTTAAATGACTGGCACATGTAATTGATTTCTGAGAATATGCCTACCAAATATAAAAATTAGTTGTTATTCCAAGTAAAGATGATGTCCATAAAAAAAGAGGCTCTTTAACTAGCAACTCAATCATAAAAGTACATTTTAGTGAGACAACCATCATACTTGGATATTTTAAAGATGGAGAAAGTGAATTAACTGAAAGTAGTTACAAAATTTGCCAAAGAACACATAGCTAGAGCTATGATTTGAATAGAGATCTTTCTGTCTCCCAAGTTCATGCTCTTTCCAATATGAAAAGGATAAACCAATAACATAAGCATAATGTAAAATAAAAAGGATTAAGAACTAAGTATTCCTAATTATAAAAACTAAAGGACATTAAGGTATATTGCCTTCTAGGTTTCTATAAGAGGTCTTTAAAGTCAGGTTCTTGGCTAGCCACAACAAGTCATCAGAATTTTCCTCTCTCCAGCACCAACACAGCATAAGAATTGAAAATGGCTTTGTAAAACATAAACCCAGCTTGTGTGTATGTGTGTGACATATGAGAAAAGTACACTAGAAATAAAAAACAAACAAACCACCCGGGGAAACCCATTTGGTTTATCAGTTTTTTGACTAGGACCTTGTTTGCACTTACTGCAGTCTATCATTGGCCTTGGCACAGTAATTTAGAGGATGTGTTCTTTATTAGCTTTGCTCAACTTGGCTGGTTTCAGCTATGTGTTGCCAGCTGGGCTGAGGCCAAGATTGAAACTACACTCCTCCAAATTCCAGTTCACTTAATAAAGCATGGACTGCCTCCTGTTCCCATCTAGTTAACACTTTCTACTCCAGCCCCACCTTCCATCCTGACTGATTCCCACAGCATGGGTAAAGGAATTCTGCAACTACACAGACATTTCATGTATTCCCAGGGACTTTAAGGCTGACGACATGCAGAGAGAGGGGCAAACAAGACAATTGAACACATGCATCATGTTCTAACAATCCAACTTCAAGTCTCATATTATTGACACACGAAGGACTTCAGTTGCCTTCGTTAATAGGTGGGCAGATTCAAGAGCAAATCCAGTAAGTGGGGTGGGGTGGGGAGGCTTTCAAAGAAGATGGTTTGCTACTATGTCTGGTCAGGCGTAGGCTTCTCAAGAGAGGGGCCATGAAAGCACATGGGAAAGCACCTAGTCGTCAGTCACACAAACAGTCAAATATGCATATTCCACTTTCATTAGCAAGAGACAATAAACTAAAAAAGCTTATAATCAAACACCAGCCTTCTTTCCATGTCACCCTCATAGCCTCCTGGTTTTGTTTCCTCTCACTTTCTTTATGTATATTAATATTTATAATTTATAGTTTTCTTTTAGTAAGTCACTACTGAGATTCAGAAACTCTCATTTATAATTGAATTATTTCCTCAAAAATTCATCTAGGGAATTAAGGGAAAAAATTAATGTCATAGAGTTTATATAACTGATTTTCAATCTGAGTTTCCCAAGAACCACATAAATTTATTTAAAATAGATTTTTATAAGTCAGTATGTACTGATGTTGGTACATAGTAGGCGTTACAATAAAAGCTTGCAAAAACAAACAAAAAACCACTGCATGAGTTCTATGTGTACACACACACACACACACACACAAAACAGGTGTAGCCAAAATTGTGAAAAGCCTAAATAACATTTTGCAATTTCTATGAGCTTAAGATGCCAGTTGTTTCACTCTACATTCCAGAACTGTTACTATTCTCAGGCATCTGGGGCTGGTGAAATCCGGAGAAAGGGCTGGGTAGAGCAAACGGAAAGCTTGGGGAAACTGGAAGAGAGGTACGGGCAGGATTTTCTATTCTTTGGGCAGGTATAATTAGAATCAGTGGAAGAACCCAGATCCTTTGCTTCATAATCTGTGTACACTTCTCATCTCCCCACATTTCTATTTCTGTTTGTGCACCAAAAGGAAACAGTCAAGAGAAAACTGGTTATAGAATACTGGTTGATTGCACAAACTTCTCATAAATGTTTTTCCTGAACTCTGTGTGGAGTTCCCTTTTCTTGGGATGTTTAGGTATCTTAATTCAGAGAGGACTTAACATATGGTAGCACCTCCTCTGAGGTACTTGGTGCTGTGCATTTGTACTCCCCATTTCTCATTCCAGCCAGTTGGCTGACCGGGGAGGTTGGCACTTCACTAGAACCTCCACAGTTCACACGAGGCTCCACTACAACTGCTCAGCAGTTGGATAAATAAAGGCCAGAGTTGCCAGACATGATCATATTGTAGGGCTAAAGCTGCAGTAATTTCCTGAATAGTTGGGATAGAGAATGTGTGTATGTGCACATAGAGGGAAGAGATGATATATTAAATAAAGGTCAGTCCTACAGAACATGTAAGGGAAAATAACCAAGTGGCTGTCTTCATTAAGGACACCAAAGATTTTGCTTCACTTACTTCATATTAACCAATGTTCTCAGACCTTTTCTGAATAGTTAGTGAACACACCTCAAGAGTTTAGATCAGAGGGGAGCATATTAGTCAGCATAAGTTTCCTGTACAGAGCATATTTTTCTGATTGCTGTGGCTTATTAGAAAAGAAAGTAGGTGGAAGAATGATTCCAGGGCAGAGATATACATATGCTTAGTGACAGGGAGGTGATGACTATAAGTTATTGTTAGATGCCATCCAATCTGTCCTGACTCATAGTGACTCTTATGTATAGCTGGACTCTACTGTCCAGCCCAGTGCCACTCTTACAATCTTTCCGAATTTTATGCCCCCTGTTGCAGCCACTGTGTCAATCCATTTTGTCAAGAGTCTTCCTCTTTTACATTGACCCTCTACTTTATCAAACACACTGTCCTTCTCCAGTAACTGGTCCCTCCTGATAACGTTAAAGACCATGAGATGAAGTCTCACTGGAATGCGTCTAAAGAGCAGTCTGACTGGACTGTTCCAAGACAAAATTGTCTCATTCTTCTGGCAGTCATAGTATATTCAATCTTCTTCACCAGCACCACAACTCAAAGATCAATTACTCTCCAGTTATCCTTTTTCTTTGTCTAGATTTCACATGCATATACAAGATGACTGAAAATACCATGGTGTGGGCCAGGCCTCCCTCATTCTTCAAAGTCACATCTGCATAAGTGGTTTGATTTACTGACTGCTACTTCAATGGGCATTGATTTGTGGATCCAAGTAAAATGAAATTCTTAACAAATTCGATCTTTTCTTTGCTTATCATGTTGCTTATTGGCCCAGTTGTGAATCTTTGTTTTCTTTATGCTAAGGCTGTAGTCATTGATGGTCATTAATAAACGCTTCAAGAAATCTTCACTTTCAGCAAGCAAGTTGTGTCATTTGCATTATTGAAGTTTCTAAATCTTCCTTCAATCCTAATATGTTCTTGCTCATATCCAGCTTCTTAGACTATTTGCTCAGCACACAGAAAGAATAAGTATATAAAGTACACAATCTTGATGTACACTTTTCCTCATTTTTAAACATGCAGTATCCCCTTGTTCTGTTCAAACAATTAACTGTTGGTCTATGTACAGATTCCATATGAGCACAATGAAGTGTTCTGGAATTCCTATTCTTCCCAATGTTATTCATAGTTTGATCCACATGGTTGAATGAAATAAAATATAAGAATTCTGATCTTTCTGGTATTTTCGGTTTTCAGCCAAGATATATCTGATAATAATGATATCCCTCATTCCAAGTTCTCTTAAGAATCCTGCTTAAATTTCTGGAAGTTCCCTGTCAGTATACTGCTGTAACCAATTCTGAATGATCTTCAGCAAAAGTTTCCGTGGGTGTGATCTTAATGATACTGGTCAACAGTTTCTTACTTTGGAATGGGCACAAATATGGTTCTCTTCCATTGGTTAACTAAATACCTATTTTCCAAATTTCTTGGGTAGGCAAGTGAGCACACTTCCATTGTTGATTCATTTGTTAATACATTTCAAATTAGTCAATTTATGGACCTAAATAATGGAACTATTAATGGAATGAATTTATTAACTGTATCATTAAAACCCTAGTAACTGGCACATAGTAGCTATTCAATAATATTTGTTTAATAATTTCATTTCTATTCCTCATCATATAAAGCCATCATTCAGACATTGTGCGTTTAATGAAAAATGTGAGTCACTCAGAGCTGATATAATTTTAATAGCTATTTAAACAAGTGTTCTGTTTTTTAAGTTTTGGAAACTTGTTGGCTAAAAATAAGAAAGACAGCAAAAGAAGAAATGCTGAATTAAGAGAGCTGAACAGATATTTCAAAGTGCAGTTTTACAAGACAATGTAAGGTATGTTAATGAAATGTACAAAGATCTGGAGTTCGTTTACCAAAAGGGAAGAGCAAGCTTGACATTTCTCTAGCTGAAAGAAGTAAAGGAAAAAGACCTTGAAATTCAACACTGAATGATTTCATCGGCAAAATATTAGACAAGGCTGCAAGTATCAAAAGAAAATGGAAGGAATACACAGTCACTGTACCAAAACAAATAAAGAAATGATTGATACTTCACTATTAAAAAAACAAACCCCCCCAACCCGTTGCCATTGAGTTGATTCTGACTCATACTGACCTACTGGACAGAGCAGAATGGCTCCTTAATGATTCCAAAGGTTGCTAAGTCTTTACAGGAATGGAAAACCTCATCGTTCTCCTTCAAAGTGGCTGGTGGGTTTGAATCTTCTAGTTAGCAGCTTGATGCTTAACCCACAGCACCACCAGAGCTTCTTACCCAATCATTTAATAAAGTAACATATGGTCAAGAACTGATGGTATTAATGGAAATCAAAGCTGCACTGAAGATTGGCAAAAATAATAAAAAGGCTACATGAACTGATAGTTTTTTTTGAATGGATACAAATATGGATCGCTTCCTGCAAGTTAGGAGGCTCATTAACAACCTACACAGACAACAGCACTTTGCTTGTTGAAAGCAAAGAGGACTTAAAGCACTTAATAATAAAAAGAATACAGCCTTCAGTATGGATCATACCTCAATGTCAAGAAAACAAAAATCCTCACATTTAGATCAATGAATGTCATGATAAATGGAGAAGAGAATGAAGTTGAAAAGGATTTCATTTTACTCAAATCCCCATCAACGTTCATGAAAGCAGCTACCAAGAAATCAAACAATGAGGAAGGGGGAACTGATAGCAATGATGGATGTATAACCCCTTTGAGGGGGACAAATAACAGAACTATGGGTGAAGGAATACATTGGATGGTTTAAGATGTGAAAAATATATGTATATAATTTATATACATATGGATGGAAGTGTGGGGGAGGGAGGGAATAAAAGAGCTGATATCAAGGGTCTCAAGTAGAAAGAAAATGTTTTGAAAATGATGCTGGCAGCTCTGTACATTTGCTTGATGTAATTGATTTGTGGATTGTTATAACATCTGTGATAGCTCTCAATAAAAAGATCAACTTAAAAAAATCAAACAACATATAGCATTAGACAAATTTGCTACACAATAAAAGATGTTACTCTGAGTACTAGGGTGTGTCTGACCCAAGTCATAGTATTTTCAGTGAACTCATATGTATGCAAAAACTGGACAATGAGTAAGAAAGACAGAAGAACCATTGATGCATTAGAATTATAGTATTGGCGAATAATACAGAATTGGAATTTCAGAGGAATCAACAACTTTGTTTTGATAGAAATATAGTTGGAATGCTCTTTGGCAGTAAGAATGTGTGACTCCAGTGTCCTAATGGCACAGTGGATTATACATTGGCCTGCTAATCTCAAGGTCAGCAGTTTGAAACTACCACCTGTTATTTGGGAGAAAGGTAAAGATTTCTACTCCCCTAAAGATTTAATTGTGTGGTATGTAAACTGTATGTCTGCAAAACTATGAAAATTAAAATGAAATTAAAAAAATAAAAGAATGTGTGACTTCATTTCACATATATTGGACACCCTATCAGAAAGTACTGGTCATTGGAAGACATCATGCTTGATAATGTAGTGGGTCAATGTAAAAGAGGAAATACTCAATGAGATGGTTGGCACAGTGAGTACAACAACAGGCTAAAAAACAGAATGATTGTGGATAGCACCAAACTGAGCAGTGCTTCATTCCATTGTACAGAGTTGCTATGGTGCCGAACTGATTCAATGGCACCTACAAACACCAATAAAGGATACCACTGATTTATCACAGAAGAAAAGGGCAGGTAGCAAATAGCTAGCATACAAAATTTCCCTTATATAGGCAGAGTTACATGTGGGTGGAGGGCACAGGTAGGTTATAAGTGAGCTAACTCATCTGGAACTACATAGGAAAGTTACAGAAATTACTTTTCGGTTTTTCCCAAGGTCATAAAACTACAGGTTTACAGAGATGGAAAAGCCCTTGAGGACCATCTAGTTCAACCTTTCATATGTAGGAATAATTTGTTCTAAGACACTGAGATAGTTAAGGTTTATTGTGCCAACCTGGCTGATAAACATATGTGGGTATTAGTTGAAGGGTGGAGAGATAAATGGTTCAATGAGCCTTGCCTTTTGAGTTTTTGGGTCTCTTGCTCTCTGATAGTCAGACCAGGGTGCAGCTGCCTTAGCCAGTTCCCTGCTTCAGCGGGCAAGGCTCACATCCCTGAGGAGAAACCACATGGACCTACCCTGATGCAGTCCTGGGTGCTGGCGCAGCCGCATGGAGACCCCTGCCAGTGCTGAGATGCTTACACGCTCACTGATGCGGCTTTCCTCCTGTAGTCGGCGTCATTGTGTGTGTTTTGTGAGATTGAGGAGGACCTTGTAGATTGGTGTCGGACATATGGGCTAATGTTGGACCTATGGGCTTGGAAAGCACTGGGTTGGGATGCTTTCTTAATGTACACTTACCCTTTATATAAAACTCTCTCTTATATATATATGAGTTTCTGTGAATTTGTTTCTCTAGTCTACCCAGACTAACAGACACAAAACAAGTTTTTGGTCCATTTAGGACTAGAATTCAGTTCATTTCTCTGACATTATACCACACTTTTTTTTTCTCTCTCTCTCTCCTCTTTCCTATCAAGATCTGGTAGTCAAAGTTCAGGGTTAAAGGGATTTGGGGAGAGCACAAAGGAGAATGGGGAGACTTGTGAAGGAAATATTGATGTTAATCTTGATAGTTGACTGTACCAAAAGATCTCTATGGTCTTCTCTGTAGACTCAGAAATCAACAGATTTTTCCCCCCACAGATCTTTATCACTTAATTCTCCAAGCTTTAGTTTTCCCATGAATGAAATGTTACCCGAATATGATGATGTCTAGCTCAGTTATAAAATGTAAAATGATATAATGTATTTAAAAGAATATAGTATTTCCCCGTTTGCTGCAAAACAATCTAATCTTATTTTAATTTTGTAACATTTGCACACAAAATGACCAGAAGGTGAGAAGGAGTGTGGCGATAGTATGATTAGAAAGATTTACACAGAGAGAACATCTTGTTTTGTAAAACTGAATTGAGTAACCACATTTTTCTACAGTATGTCACTTGCTCCTTAGCCAGGGTATTGAGGTGGCTGGATCTCTGCTATTTCTGAAAACTACACAGTGGATCTTACTGAGGGTAGAAGCGGAGGAAAAGGGGAACTGTTGAACGAACAGCCTGGCTAGTGAATGATGACTAAAGGATGTAGAAACGCCATCTGCTAGAAGGTCTCTCTCTACCTTGTGAGCCTGGTACTTCCAGTCATCTGCTAAACATCCAACCATAGTCTCCAGAGACGTATAAAAGAAAAGTGCAACAGGCAAATTCCTCTGGAAGCATCAACCACAGAGTGAGTCATATTTCTTATGGTATGTAGTCAGGAAAGAAGGAATGCATATACACAATTCCTGGACACAAGGATCCTCAACTCTTCTGGCTCTGGAGAATAGCCTAACTACACTAGGAGATTTACCAGTTGGAATTGTGGAGAATTCTCTAGGCAGCAGTGTAAGAATGTGAACCAACTAATTGAATAAATTCTAGAATACCGAAGAGTTTCATGTTTTGGCTACATGTAAAACAAAAATGACTCCACAACCACTGCCAAGGCACCCTTATTCTTGCTGTTATCACAGATCATCATTCACAGGGCTTGCAGGGGTGAGAATGGATTTCCCATAACAATCCCGGGGCACTTGTTTGTTGGAGGATAGAGAACAATGTCACTTTTTTGAACCAAAAAGTATGTCTTGTCCCACCTGACACCAACACCAACACCAACTTACCTTAACCTCAGTGCTATTATGCCAATGCAAGTTACTACTGTACAATCTATGCTCTATAGATTTAATTTTAACAACAGGTGTATTGACATATGAAGGGACTTGATAAAGATAAAGCTACACTGTAGATGCATTACTTCTTCTATTGTTAAGTAGTGTCTTAAAATAGGGTACTACATTTTATTAATTCAATAGTAGATGGGTATGTAGGCTGTTTTCATATTTTGGCTATTATGAATAATTCCATAATGAACATTCAATGCACATAGTTCATGTGGTCATGTTTTAAATTCTCTTGTATATATAATTAAGAATAGAAATTCTAGGGTTCTCGGACACATGGTAACTCTAAATTTAACCTTCTGAATAACTTCCAAGTTATTTTCCAAATTGGTTGTAGCATTTTACAATCTCCCCAGTAATGTATGAAGGTTCCAATTTCTCCACATCCTCACCAACACTTGTTATTGTCATTCTTTTGATCACTGTCTTACTCATGGGTATCAAGTGGTAGCTCACGCTATTTTGGTTTGTATTTCCCTAATGAATAATGAAGAAGACCTGGTGGCATAGTGGGCTGTTACCTGTCTGGTCAGATCAATTTTCCTTAAGAAAAAAAAGTCCCATCTAAAGACATTCCTCCTCAAAAAGAGGCAGGGAAACTTTAGGGAGTAATATATACTCATTATCTTGATTCCAGTAATGGTTTCACAGATATATTCATAAAACACAATTTCTCATACGTGAGATTGTACATCTTAAATATGTGCAGTTTATGTCAATTGTAGTTCTTGTTTGCCTAAGGTGCTGTCATGTCAGTTCCTAATCATAGCAATGCTATGTACAACTGAATGAAACATCTTCCAGTCCTATGCCATTTTCACAACTGTTATTATGTTCAGACTCATCTTTGCAACAGCTGTATCAATCCATCTTGCTAAGTGTCTTCCTCTTTTCCATTGCCCCTCTACTTTACAAAGCATGACTAGTCTCTATGGATTACATGTCCAAAACAATAAGGAGTATTTGGGCTGTACTTCTTTCAAAACAAATCTGTTTATTCTTTTGGCAGGCTATGATTCTTTCAATATTCTTCATAGCACCTTAATTCAAATACATTAATTCTTCTTTGGTTTTCTTTATCCAATGCCTAACTTTCATGTGCATTTGAGGCGACTGAAAATACCATGGCTTGGGTCAGGTGCAACAAAGTCCTCAAAGGAATATCCTTGCTATCGAATACTTTAAAGACATCTTATACAGCAGATTTGCCCACTGCAATGAGACATTTGATCTTTTAAGTGCTGTTTTCACGAGCAATGATTACAGATCTAAGCAAAATGAAATCCTTGACAACTTCAATATTTTCTCCATTTATCTTATTGCCATTTTTTAGCCATCTTTTTATTTTTAATTCATTTGTGGTTTTATGTTGAAGAGGGAATTCTTGCAGGGAGCATACAGTTGAGAGCAGTTTCTTTTTTTTGAGAGAGTAGTTTCTTAATCCAATCTTACAGTGTTTTTTTAAACATTTTATTGGGAGCTTTTACAGATATTATTAGAATCCATAGTTCCATTAGACCAGGCATAGTTGTATAATTGTTGCCATCATCATTTAGAATCCATTTTCTTTTTTCTTGAACTCCTTGATATCAACTCTTATCCCTTCCCTCCCACACCCTACCACCCTGAACCCTTAATAAATTATATATTATTATTATGTGTGTGTTTTTGCCGTAACATACACCATCCAATGAATCCATTCACCTCAAATTCTGATGTTTGTTCCCCTCGAGTGAGGTTGCACCAGTGGTTCTCAACCTTCCCAATGCTGTGACACTTTATTACAGTTCCTCATGTTGTGGTGACCCCCAACCATAAAATTATTTTTGTTGCTAGCTCATAACTGTAATTTTGCTACTGTTACGAATTGTCATGTAAATATCTGATATGCAAGATGTATTTTCATTGCTACGAATTGAACATAATTAAAGCATAGTGATTACAAAACAATATGTAATTCTATATTGTGAAAGCTATTTCTAGTGACAAATAAATGAAATTTTGTCTTGAAGCATGGTGTAGCATGGGTAACAGCTTTCAGGCTGGGTACTCATATGTGCGAGTATCTGCATATGGGCGGACCCGCCTGGAGACAGATAGAGGAGCAGTCTTGGAAATGTGTTTTCTGATGGTCTTAGGTGACCCCTGCGAAAGTGTCGTTTGACTCCCAAAGGGGTCATGAAAACACAGGTTGAGAACCGTTGTGTTACACAGTCACGGTTGCTATCAGTTCTCCCTTCCCCCCTTCCCTCCCTCCAGGAATCATTACTCCCATTACTGTTTCTGATGGGTTTATCTCTCTTAGACTAGTACATATGCAGGCCTAGCAAGATTATTGAGGTAAAACTAAAGCCATAATACTGGGAGAAGCAAAATTTAAAGAACTAGAGGATGGTTATATGTTGCATCACTCTACTGCACCCCGGATGTATCGTCCCTTCTGTGTAGCCCTTCTGGGAGAAGACTGTCTAATTATCATATAGGTGGGCTTTGGGTCTCCACTTTGCCTATGCTCGTCAACTTGATTGCTTGTTTTTGAACTTCTGATACATATTCCCGTCGATACCTCATGATCACACAGGCTGGCATCCTTCTTCCATGTGGCCATTTGTTTCCCTGCTAAATGGCCACTTAACTTTAAACCTTTAAGACCTCAAATACTATATCATTTAATAGCTGGGCACCATCATCTTTTTTCACCACATATGCTTATGCAACTATTTTGTCTTCAGCAATCCTGTTGGGAAGGTATCATACATTGCCACATTATTAGAACAAACCGTTCAAGTACTTTGGTAGGATTTAAGTAGTGGCCCAAAGCCCATCTGCTTCCTAGTTGTATTAATACACACACACACACACACACACACAAACACAAATACACCTATCATTATATGTTTACCATATTACCTATCGATTCAATTGTGAGGATTTTAGTTTTCTTTACATTGAGTTGTAATCCTTTTTTTT
>NW_022111357.1:2261579-2285612 GCF_000313985.2 Echinops telfairi | reverse complement strand
AAAAAAAGTACTGATTTTAAAAACTAGTAACTTAAAACAGCCACACAAAAAAGAAACATGGTCCCCAAACATTCTTTTCCTTCTGAAAGTTTTATGATGCATTGTTGTCATCAACCAGTCTTTCACTATAGAACTTAAATGGCCAATTGAGACAAACAGTGCTGAGACCGTTCTTCCACCCCTGATTAAGACTGGAGTGGCAGGTGTGATGGGTAATATTCATTTAGCCTTCTGAGCCTTTTGGGCAGACTTGGTGATCTTGCCAGCTCCAGCAGCCTTTCTGTCCACTGCCTTGATGACACCCACAGCAACGGTTTGTCTCATGTCTCGGACAGCAAAACGACCCAGAGGAGGATAGTCAGAGAAGTTTTCCACACACATGGGCTTGCCAGGCACCATATCAACAATGGCAGCACCACCAGACTTCAAGAATTTGGGGCCATCTTCCAACTTCTTGCCAGAACGGCGATCAATCTTCTCTTTGAGCTCAGCAAACTTGCAAGCAATGTGGGCAGTGTGACAATCCAGCACAGGTGTGTATCTAGCACTGATTTGGCCTGGATGGTTCAGGATGATCACCTGAGCAGTGAAGCCAGCTGCTTCCATTGGTGGGTCATTTTTGCTGTCAACAGCCACATTGCCACGGCAAACATCTTTGACAGAGACGTTCTTGACATTGAAGCCTACATTGTCCCGAGGCAGAGCTTCACTCAAAGCTTCATGGTGCATTTCAACAGACTTCACTTCAGTGGTAACAATGACTGGAGCAAAGGTGACCACCATACCAGGTTTCAGAACCCCAGTTTTCACTCTGCCTACAGGGACAGTCCTGATACCACCAATCTTGTAGACATCCTGGAAAGGCAGGCGCAGGGGCTTGTCACTTGGTGGGTTGGTGGCAGGATGCAATCCAGAGCTTCAAGTAGTGTAGTCACACTGGCATTGCCATCCTTACGGGTAACCTTCCACCCCTTGAACCAAGGCATATTAGCACTTGGTTCCAGCATGTTGTCACCATTCCAACCAGAAATTGGCACAAATGCTACTGTGTCAGGGTTATAGCCAATTTTCTTAATGTACGTGCTGACTTCCTTAACAATTTTCTCGTATCTCTTCTGGCTGTAGGGTGGCTCAGTAGAATCCATTTTGTTAACACCAACAACGAGCTGTTTCACACTCAGTGTGTAAGCCAGAAGGGCATGCTCATGGGTCTGCCCGTTCTTGGAGATACCATCTTGAAATTCACCCACACCAGCAGCAACCAGTCAGCCTGTGATGTTCCTGTAATCATGTTTTTAATGAAGTCTCTGTGTCTGGGGGTATTGATGATGGTCATAGTACTTGCTGGTCTCAAATTTCCACAGGGAAATATCAATGGTGATGCCACGTTCCCGTTCGGCTTTCAGCTTATCCAAGACCCAGGCAGACTTGAAGGAGCCCTTTCCCATCTCAGCAGCTTCCTTCTCGAATCTTTCGATGGTTCTCTTGTCGATCCCACCACATTTGTAGATCAGGTGACCAGTTGTGGTGGACTTGCCAGAATCGACGTGTCCAATGACGACGATGTTGATATGGGTCTTTTCCTTTCCCATTTTGGCTTAGATTTTTGCGATGGCTTTCACCGACACCTATATTCTGGTGGCAAACCCGTTGCGAAAAAGCGAGTTGTAATCCATTTTGAAGGCTATAATGCTTGATCTTCAGCAGCAAGTGCCTCAGGTCCTCCTTACTTTCAGCATGCAAGTTTGTGCCACCTGCATATCAAAGGTTGCTAACAAGCCTTCCTCCAATTCTGATGTTGCATGCTTTTTCATATAGTTCAACTTTTGTGATTTTATTCTCAGCATATATACTGAATCCGCATGGTGAGAAGATACAACACTGACACACATCCTTCTTGATTTTAAACCATGCAATATTCCCTTGTTCTGTTAACATAATTGCTTCTCGATCCATGTAGAGGTTCCATATGAACAACAAGGAAGTGATCTGGAATTCTCATTTTTCTCATAGCTATCCATGTTTGTTATGATCTACACAGTTGAATGCCTTTACATAGCCATTAAAACACAAGTAAACATTTTTCTAGTATCCTCTGACTTCAGCCAGGATCCATCTGATGTCAACAATCATATACCTTGCTCCATTTCCTCTTCTGAGTCTGGCCTAAATTTCTGGAGGCTTCTTGTCAATGTACTGCTGCAACTGCTATCAGACAATGTATAGCAAAATTTTACTTACATGGGATATTAATGACATTGTTCTATAATTTTAACATTCTTTCTTTGGAATGAGTACAATTATGTATCTCTTCCAATCAGGTGGCCAGGTAGATGTTTTCCAAATTTCCTGGCATAGGCAAGTGAGTGCCTCCAGTGCTTCATGGATTTGTTGAAACAGGTTAATTGGTATTCCATCAATTTCTGGAGTCATTTTTTTTTCTTTTTGCTAATACCTTTAGTGAAGATTGCGATTTTTTCAGTACTATTGACTCTTGGTTATATGCTACCAATTGAAATGGTTGAATGTTGACTGGTTCTTTTTGATAGAGGTACTGTATTCTTTCCATTTTCTTTTGATTCAGTATCATTCAATATTTTGCCCATAGAATCTTCCAATATTGCAACCCAAGGCTTCAGTTTTTCTTCAGTTCTTTCACTTTTAGATCTGCTGAGCATGTTCTTCTTTTTGGGGGGTTTTTCTAACTCTATAAACTGCAGATTGTTCTTTCTCTAGGTGTTTCATTATAGCACTTTGTTTTCTCAAGCTTCTCTTTGAAATTTTCTGTTCTCTTTGACGACATCATTTCTTCCATTTGCCTTTGCTACTCTATGATTAAGTTTCAGCTTCTCTTCTGACATCCATTTTGATCTTTTCTTTCCTGTCTTTTTATTGACATTTGCTTTCTTCATGTATGATGTCCTTGATGCCATCCCACAGCTAATCAGGTCTTTTATGATTTGTTTATGCCATCAAATCTGTTCTTGAGATAGTCTCAAAACTCGGGTGTGATATATTTAAGGTCACCCTGGCTTTCATGGACTTTTTTTTCATTTTCTTCAGCTTCAACCTGAATTTACGTATGAGCAATTGATGGTCTGTTCTACAGTCAGCCCTGGGCCTCACTTTAGCTGCTGATATTGAACTTTTCCATCGTCTCTTCTTATAGATGTAGTCAATTTGATTTCTGTGATTCTATCTGGAGAAGTTCATGTGTCCAGTCATCTTTTGTGTTGTTGAAAAGAGGTACTTGCGATGAAGATGTCATTGGCCTTGCAAAATTCTATCATGTGATCTACATATTACTAATGTCATTATTTTCCAACTACTGTTCTTTCCTATTTGGTTCCAACTTTTGCATTCCAGTGGCCAATAACTATCAATGAATCTTTTTATTTAAAATCATTGTATTGGGGGCTCTTAGAGCTCTTATAATAATTCACAGCTCTTATAACAATTGACACATCAATTGTATCAAGCACATTTGTACATACGTTGCTATCATTATTTTCTAAACACATTCTATTTGAGCCCTTAATTATCAATGAATATTGATCACATGTTTAATCAATTTCAGATTGAAGATTTTGTGGAATTCAATTTTTTTCATTGGTAACTTTAACAGTTGGTGCATATATTTGAATAGGTATTGACTAGATTTTCTTATATATGGCAAGTTATTATCCTATCACAGACAACATTGCAATTCAAGATAGATCTTGAAATGTACTTTTTGATAATAAATGTATTGTCATTCTTCATAAATTTGTCATTCTCAGCATAGTAAATCATCTGATTTTCTGATTCAAATTGGAAAATTCCAGTCTTTTCCAGTTTTCACTAATGCCTAATTGATCTTTGCGTATTCCATTTTATTTCTGGTGATTTCCAATTTTCCTAGATTCATATTCCATATGTTTGCAGCTATTTCTTCTTTTTGAGTTTTGTCCCGTCAACAAATGAAGGTCCTGAAGGTTTTAGTCCATCCATATCATTATGGTTGACTAAGAAGGCAGCTCTTCCTAAGCCATAATTTGAGTGCCTTCTGACCCCGAGGGGCACATTTTCTGGCAGTATATCTGCCAACGGTCTGCTGCTATTCGGGAGATGTTCAATATCTGACAATGTTTTGCTGCTATTCATAAGATTTTCAATGGCTAATTTCTCAGAAGTGGACACCCTATTTCTTCTTCATCTGGAAGTTCTGCTGAAATCTGTTCATACTGGGTGACCCTGCTGGTATTTGAAACACCAGCGACATAGCTTCCAGCATCACAGCAACATGCAAGCCACCACAGTATGACAAACTGACAGGCAGGTGGTGGTAATGTCAATTATACCTCAATAAAGGATCCCTGGGTGGAAGAAACAATTAAGCAATGTACTATTAGCCCAAAGAATGATGGTCTGAACTCACCCAGAGGCATCTCAGAAGAGAGGGGTGGTGATCTATTTCTGAAATGTCACCACGTTGAAAAGCCCAAAAGGGCATGATTCTAGGCTGACATATCTGGGGGTGGCTGGAATCAACTGCTTGGCAACTAGCAATACTTCAAAAAATCTATTACACAAGCTCCCTTAAACTTCCACATCTTCACTGTTACTATCTTATCATTCTAACTTGTTTTATTTCCTTAGGAGAAGTTATCTTATCTCTATCTCTAGAAAATATATGTCTCAAATTATACTACCGGATACTCACTCATCACTGACCAACATGGTTAGATTCCAAATCTCAGGCCATGATGTAAAAATCAATGCTATGAAAATATGGAGGGTGACCACACCAGGCCACAAAATGGAGGATTACTTAACTGTCAAACCACTGAGAATCATCACCCAACCAAGCTGATACATAACTTTAACAGCTAGTGCTACACTTAGTTGTCTGTTGCCACTGTGCAAAATCGTTTAAAAGACTTTTTGCTACTCTTGTAAATGTAAAATGTTAGATAATGATACAGCTGATAAATGAGAAGTAGCTGAATTTATTTCTTGATTTAGATGTTTACTGCATGTGTTCACTGGTAGTGGTGGTTCAGTGTTAGAATTCTTGCCTTCTATGCCGGAGACCCGAGTTTGATTCCCAGACAAGCTACTTCACACAGCTATTCCCCTTCTGTCAGTGGAGGCTTATATGTTACTATTATACTATTACATGGAACAAGATTCAGTGGGCTTTCCTAGAAAGTATAGGAAGAGAGGCCTACTTCTGAAAATCCGCCAATGAAAATCAATGACCTGATTCATAACCAACCAAAGGGATAATGCAGGTCCCAGTAGCATTTCTTTTCATTCTGCATGGGGTCCTCATGAGTTGAGGCCAACTCAATAGCAGCTAACAATAAAAACATTCCACTACAACAAGTGCCATGATAGTAACATTGTTCATCCTCTCCACTGTTGTATCATCAGCCTTGTTCACAATAGGTGTTCAATAAATATTTGGCTAACTGAATGAATGAATTCCACAGAGGTTAACAAAGATACCCTCCAACATTCATTTGTTCACATTGACTAGAACTTTTAAACAGAAAGAGGATAAATTTATTACTATTTTCTTTTTAAAGAGAGCTATATAAAATTTTTTTCTGAATTATCTCCACCATCATGATCATTAGAACTATCATCTATTGTTCAAGTAGTCTGTGGCACTACTTTAGTACTTTCTACACATGCTCCCCTTTGGTAGGGATTATCTTCTAATGATGGAATTATAATAATTAAAACTATTATATAACATTTATTGAAAATTAATAATACACATAATAGGATATACAATAACTATAACAATAGCAGGAATAAGACAAAGCACAGATATCATTTGCTATTTGCCAGATGTTATGTGTAAGCACTTTAACCACAAAATCTCACTTATTCCTCATAATAATTTTATGAATTTCTTTCACAGACAAGAACTTTGAGATTGAATGAGATGATTTAACTGCCCAAAGCCACACATCTGGTAAAAGGGAGAGCTAGAACGCTAACTCTCTTCTACCTCACGTCTCAGCCCATGCTTTCCATTTCCCACAGTACTTTTTAAGCATTTTACCACACAAAGTTACTCCAGCTCATACACACAAAGCTAATAAAGCCTGAGGAAGAGGTCTACCTTGAGAATGAGATAAACACTTAAGGGGATAGGAACCATAGTACCAGATAAGCCAGTTGCTTGAGAATATTAGAATATTGACAGCAAGGAATTTTTACATTATTCCAAGTTCTATGTGTCATTTCATTTGACACTAAATTCTTAAGAGTTTTTAATTAGGCCTGAGAGGCCTAAAAATTGCTGGCTACTGCCCCTCTCTGCCTACTAATGAGGGTAATGAGTAAATATGCTGAACACGAGACTCCCTTATCATTCCACAGATGGGGCCTTTACCTTTTGTGCCAGGAGGCTGCAGGTTGTCTCCAGTCATGGAACACCAGCCCACAGGGAAGATGTCCCGGGAATCGAACCGGCACCAGTAGTCAAAGGCCCCTCGCCATCCATCAAAAGTGACAAGCACCTCTGAGCCTCGGACCTCCCCAATCGTGGCAGGGCAGATGAAATGAGGGTTCTTCCTGTCCACTGCTTCTAGCTTCATTCCCATTTTGAAGAAGTTGTGGGAAGGAGAAGGTGGTTCCTAGATGAAAAACAGAAGTTACAACTTGAGACACAAATAGATAGGCTATGGATGCCCACAGGTTGCATCCATCTTAGGCAGATGATTAAAAAGTGGCTGGTATATAAGATTTATAATGGAAATTTAGTATTTCTTTTAAATAAATTTCAAAAGATGCCAATGTATTCCTTTGTTAATCTTAACATTTTCACTGACATCTTTGCTTCAAATGTGTATTTTTTGAAAGAAATAAAAGATTACAAATAGTACTGAATCCTCCGTGCTCCTCCTGCAACCAATTTCACTTCTACTTACAACAGTGTACTACCCATGTATGATTTTATACTTTAGTCTGTGTGTGTGTATACACACACACAGGCACACTGGGCTTTCTACTCCCATAAACAGTTATAGTCTTGGAAACCCACAGGGGTTCCCTATGAGTTAGTATGGACTCCATTTGCCTGCTTTTAAAATGTATATAAATGGTATCATATTTACATAACATTCTATAACATTTTTATTGCATTTTTCAGATTTACCTATATTGATGAATTTAGTTCTAATTTATTTTAACAGGTGAATTACATGTATTCACATAATTCATTACTTTTTTGAAGGACATTTAAAGTTGTTTCCAGTTTCACTAGTTCAGAAAAGTTTTAATTAAGATCCTTGTATTTGTTCCTTTATACTTTTCTCTACTGTACCCTTTCCAGAAAAATAACTGACTCACACCGCTAGGACAATTAAAAACTTTTGTATTATAGCCCACAATCCAGGATAAAATGTAGACATATCTGCTTTGACAGCCCTGTGGGATACCCCCAGTGCCCCCTAGGGGTGGAACATTGATGATGCATATAGTATAGAAGTAGGATTCCTGGGCTGTAGGATGGATAGGAGTCCTGCTAGTACAGTGGTTAAGCACTGACTGCTAACCAACACATCAGTGACTTGAATTCACCTGTCACTTTGTAGGAGGAAGATGTGGCTATCAGCTTCCGTAAAGATACAGCCTTGGAAACCTTACGAAGCAATTCTATGCCATCCTACAGGGTTGCTGAGTTAGAATAAACTCGATGACAATGGCTTTGTATTTTGGTTTTAGGAGAAATATATAAGGACCCCTGGCGGCACAGTGGTTAAGTGCTTAGTGGCTAACCAAAAGGTTGGTAATTTGAATGCACCCTGGTGGTGTAGTGGTTATGCATTAAGCTGCTAGCTGCAGACGGGGCGTTCTACCCTGTAAAGAGTTACTCAGAAACTCACAGGGCGGTTCTACCTCGTTCTATAGGGCCACTGTGAGTCCGTCTTGACTTGATGGCAGTGAGATGAGTGAGCAGCTCTGTGAGAGAAAAGTGCGTGTGATCTGCTCCTAGGAAGATTACCGTCTAAGGACTCTATGAGGCAGTTCTCCTCTGAACTATAAGGCCCCTATGAGTTGGAATCGACTCTACAGCAAGGATAGATAGCTGCATTTTTGGCCTTCCTAAATACTGTTAAACTGTCCTAAAAGTGATGGGACACTCTCATCTGCAATTCTCATCTGGAGAATTCCTGGATGCTGACTTTCAATAGAGCAAGTGTTCAAGTATACCTCCCACTCACTAGTCTAATCCTTTGGTTTTACTATCTAATCGTGCATCAACAACAAAGTCTTATTAAATGTGTACCTGGCATAAAACGTATCCGTAATTTGTCATTCTTCAATATTGTTTTGGCTATTCTTTCTCCTTGATATTTCAAATGAATTTTAAAATCAGCTTTTCAAGTTCGGCCAAAAAGCCCCATTAGGATTTTGGATGAAAATGCAATGTATTTATAGGTTAACTTACGAAAAATTAACCTTTGCATGATATTGAACCTTTTCGTACAAGAATATCATAGCCTTTTTCATTTGTTGTTTTCTTAAATGTACATTTATTCTTTAATATGTATATTTTAATTCCTCTACAAATATCTCATACTAAGTAACATTTCTTTTGGCTACATTATTTTATTGCTATTATAAATTGGGTCATTTAAAAATTTCATTTTCAAATAATATATTAATAAAGAAAATAGTTTATTTTTACAAAGAAATCAATTGATTGGATACTGATTGATTTGCTTATGCGAATTGAAGCATTAATCTTTTGTCTGCTCCCTTTATCAATTATTGAGAGATGTGTATCAAAAATTTCCCTAGCAATTGTAGAGTTTTCATTTTTTTTCTATGAATGCTGTCAAACTTGGTGTATATACTTTGAGGCTATATTTTTTAGGACTATATACATTAATAAGTACCATATTTTCATATTTAAGGCACATGGGAATTGAGCAGTTTGCAAAAAAAAGTTGTTCCTTGTTTGCATAAAATACCGTACTGTATATACTCAAGTATAAGCCGAATCAAATATCAGCTGAGGCACCTAATTTTACCACTAAAACTGCATTAAGAATGTGCTGAAAAACTTGACTTATACTCAAGTATATACGTTTATCTTTTTGATGAACTGTAATTTATTATTCAGAAACTACCTCTTTAATGCTTTTTAGCATTCAAGTCTCCATTGTCTGGTTTTGGTATTTGTAGCACCAACTTTGTTTTGATAAAAGTTAGCCTGGTTTATGTTTTATATTGTTTTCCTTTCAACATGTTTGTGCCATATTACTTTAGCAGAGTATTTTGTAAACAGCATACAGTTAGCTCTAAAAAACAAAAACAAATCGATATCTAACTGAATTCATGAGTTTAAGTTCATTTTTTATGCTAAATGGTATATTTAGATTATAGTTATCTTACTGTCTACATTTCTATTTAACCTGATTTTTCATGCTTCTTTATCTCCTTCTCAATCAACTGAATTTTCTTCCCTTTTACCACTTCATAGATTCACAAGTTAACTACTACAGTTACAGTCATTCAGTAAGTTCTCTGAAGATTTTAGCTTCATACTTAACAAAATCTAAAGTTCTTAATTTTTTCTGATCTCAAAAACACAAAAACCTTTGAATATTGTAACTCATTCTTAAGGTATATAAGTATTCAGTAATTGAGTTTCACACTGTTATCCTGCCAATTATTCACTTTGTCATTATCATTGGTTTACATACTTAAAGACAATGCTGTATTAGCTTTACTCGTATGTTAAAATAATCTTTCCTCACATTTACAACATCTTGCATCTCAATCTTATTTTCTAGTTTCAATATCTTATTCCTGAAATGTACTCAAGTTATTCTTTCGCTGAATGTTTATAACCACTCAAAAGCTTTGTTTGAAAATATCTTGATTTTACTTTCATTTTTAAATATTATGTCCATATAAAGAATTCTGAGTGAACAATTGTGTTTTCAGTACTTTCAAAGAACTCAATCCATTATCTTTTGGTGTGTACTGCTGCTGTCAAGAATTTGACTGCTCGCCTAAATGAAACCTTTAGAGAATTCTATTTCATAGCTTGTTCAGATCTCCTCTTCTGCCCTTAGTTTTCTATAGCTACACAGTGATGTTTAAGGTGTCTTTCATCTTTAATAGACACACTGGAATAGTCACAGTCACTATTTAAAAAATATTCCCTTTCTCTAGTCTTTCTAATTTACCTTCTTGGATTTTCCATTCAGCAAATATTGGGTAATATTCACCTTGTTTTTCACCTTATCTTTAACATTTTCCATTTCTTTTCCTCTCTGTGGACCATTCTTGGTAATTTCCTTACACAAGTCTTACGTTTGATAATTCTTTATATTTGACTAAGCTGTTTATTTTTTATTTCAATGATAGCTTCATTTCTAGAAATTCTATTAGCTTCTTTTTCATATCTTTTAAAATATAGCACCTTTATTTTCTTAAAATCCCCTTATTTCCTTAGTAATTTTCAAATACTTTATTTATAATCTCTAGTAAATATTTATATTATCTCAAAGTCCTTGAAGCTATAACTTTACTGTTTACTAAGTCTA
The DNA here is from genome assembly GCF_000313985.2 of Echinops telfairi. Classification (NCBI taxonomy): domain Eukaryota; kingdom Metazoa; phylum Chordata; class Mammalia; order Afrosoricida; family Tenrecidae; genus Echinops; species Echinops telfairi. Next base: position 2,275,053 of record NW_022111357.1, on the reverse strand, counting down.
CTAATTCTTTATCATGTTAGACTGTTTTGGTTTTTTTTTTAAGGGTTTTGTACTTAATGGATGGAGAGCTAATCTTCAGTGGTACCTTGCTGGGGGAATTTAGATTCAACCTTGGCTGAAAGTATATCCATTTTGATGGTTTAATTTCTATAGGTACTAGGAAATAAATCTTTGGGATTCCTAGACAATACATGCACGATCTCTAAACCCAAGGCTTACAAGATTTTGTGGTATCAGAAGAGATGACTCCATTCCCAAAGCTCAGGCAAAAAATTCTTTGTCATCATTATAACAATCTTCTCATTAAGGGGTATAGTTTTGAGGGATATGATCTATTTTTTATGTGCCAATCTCAAGTTTATATTTCTGCCTTGCCTGGACTCTAGATCTAATCTGTTGTCCAACTGTATGCAGTTAAAAAACAAGATCTCTGGAGAATAAGACTGGCTAAGTCGCCAAGACAGCTGTGGGTCTATGCACACCATTTAACATTATAGTTCTCTTTCTTCATTTTTGGCTTCTGTCTGGAAATTTTTAAAAAACTTTCTTGTATGGGTTTCTAAAACTATGAATCTTTACGGGAGTTGAAAGCCTCATCTTTCTCCCATGGAGGAGCTGGTAATTTTGAAATGCTGACCTTGTAGTTGGCAGCACAACCTGTAATCCACTTCATCATCAGGCTCCTAGTATAAACTATAGAAAACTCCATAATCTAGAATAGCTTTTTTAGCTTTAATTATATTTTATATGTCCTATTAACAAAGTTTAACTTCATAATCACCCTGTAAAGCAAACAATATCCCATTTGTATGAGATCAAAAGACATTTAACAGTTTGCCCCAAGTGAACATTGTTTATTATAAATAGAGTAAGGTCCCAGAAACTAGGAATCCTAACTTAAAGTCTAATACTAGTCCTTTATAGATAAACAGCTATTTCACAAAAGTCTTTTGTAAAAAAAAAAAGCCACCTAGTTTCTGAGAAAGCACCCTCAAGCAATAAATATAAACTAAAAGCTTACTAACTGAGAGTATTTGACTATAAGCAGTTTAAAGCTGGTGATAGTTAGATTCTTTCAACTATAACGAATCTTACCTTGTGGAAAATCCTGATAGGAGCCATCTCTGCTCCATTTAATGTCTTCAAAAGAAACATAGGCCAAGAGGACGCATTCAGTCGAAATCCTGCAGGGTGAGAGATGAAAAATATGTTTCAATGGAAATGGTGATACAAAGTTCTCCTTTTAGAATTCAGCTATTATCGTGACAACCTACACTGTGACAGTCACTATCATACACTGGCAGGAATTAAAAGTAAAAAAGAAGAAATGCCTCATTTGACAGATGAGCCCTAGGAGGCACTGAAGAGGGAGTGTTGTCTAAGGTAATGCTGCAAAGTTAAGTAGTGGGATTATGCAACGCTTGTTTCTTGACACCTAGAAGCTTGCCTAAAAAACTTTTCTTGAAAAATCCAAAAATGATGTGAAATAGATTTAAGAGATACTTAGAAAAAATTTTGAGAGTAGAGTGTGAAAGTGAATGTAATTTCTTTTTTAAAAAATAAAACAAATATTCCAAATAGTATTTTTGATAACTAAATTTTTTGGTTTATTATAATATAAACATTTTCTTTCTCTTTTCTGTTACACACACAAGCACAAGACATAAAAAACTTTCTTGACATTGTTTACTTTAACTCTGGATCAAGAATCATGAAGATGGAAGAAATCAGCCTATCAAAAAAGAGGAAAGAGGAAAAAGAAGCTTAGAGAGATTGTCTACAATCATTCAGCAAGTAAGAGCCAGTAAGTACACTATTTAGTTAGTGAATTATAAAAATATAAGCAAATCTACTGCAAAAGTTCCCCTTAGAGATGTCAGACAGTGTAAGATATGACAAAATAATAATTTGTAAATTATCAAGGGCTCATGAGGGAGGGGGTAGCAGGGAGGGAGGGGGAAAAATGAGGAGCCGATGCCAGGGGCTTAAGTGGAGAGCAAATGTTTTGAGACTGATGAGGGCAATGAATGTACAAATGTGCTTTACACAATTGATGTATGTATGGATTGTGTTAAGAGTTGTATGAGCCCCCAATAAAATGATTTAAAAAGAAAAGTTCCCCTTAAAGTGTTCTAAAAGCAATGAGGTTACTTTGAAGACTGTTATGCCTACCTCAGGCCATGGTATTTCCATTTCCTCATATGCATGTGAAAGTTGGATAATGAACAAGGAAGACTGGAAAATTAATCCTCTGAATTATGATGTTAGGGTAGAGTATTAAATGTAGCATGGACTGCCAGAAGAAAGAACAAACTTGACTTGGAAATAGTGATCCTTCATTTCACGTGCTTTGGGCATATTATCAAGAAGGATTCATCTCTGGAGAAAGAGGTCATGCTTGGTAGAGAGTTAGTGAAATCAAGGAAGATTCTCAAAAAGATACAGCAACAATGAGTTCAAATACAGGAAAGATTGTACAGGATCAGGCAGTGTTTCACTGGGTTGTATACAGGGTCACTGTACATTGGAACCAACACAACAGCATGTAACAATAAACCAGTAGTTACGTGTTTCTATTAAAGTGCAGTGTTTCCTTCAATTTGACTTCAATCTCTCCATTCAAGAACCAAATTCGAGTGGTTTTTAATAGTCTCCTAACCAGCCTACGCTCTCCCATTCCTGATGAAATAGGAGCATCAAAACTGCAGAAGTGGAAACAACAGCAGCAATAGTATTTGAAATGAGTTCTAGATACTGTGTCAAAAATTTCACATTAATAACTTGATTCTCAAGACAACCTTATGCATTTATTAGATATTATTATCTTCATATAATACATGATGAAAGAGGCACAGAAATATTGTTCCTTAGTAGACCTTGCCTTGAAAAAGAAAAAAAGGAATTGGGAGCCACCTTGCCTACAATTTTACAGTGAGAATATGGTAAAGACAAAATTGAAATCCAGGCAATCTGACTCAGATGGTCCCACTCTTAATCACCAACCAAACTGCCTCTATAAGCAAGTCAAATAAAAAATGAAGTCAAGAGAACTAACATCCCAGATGACTTAACTTTTAGTCTCAAAGCTGGCTAAAGTAAATCCAGCCTCCCAAGTTCAGAGATTTCTTGAGATAGTGCATCCACAGCAACAATGGTGATCTCAATGTAGATACTCCTAGCAATTTATAATTGTGATCATTTACTTTACTTGGTTAGCTTTATTTCCTTTTGAAAATGAATCCTCACCCAAATTTCAAATGATTCAGTGTGAATGCCAATCATATGGCTTGACTTTTCTGGTTGCAGGGTGAAAATTTTAAGCACACCATTTAAGAGCATCAGATTCCCCTAAACTAGGGGGTGTGTATGTATCTTTGTATGTACGTATGTACTCCAAATTGGGCCAATTATCTCCAGATACAGTATGGATATTGGAAGAGAGTGTCTCTCTTCCTCTCAGATAATGACTAGAATATTTATACATTTGACACTGTAACAAGAAGAACAAACTTATGAATAAAGCAAAAGTTGAGGAAGAGATGGAAAGACATGATACGGAGGTCTTTAGAACCCTATCTTTAGACACATCCAACCTCAGATAAAACCTTGGGTTTTTTGATGAGATAATAATCCATCCTAATTAGAGTATCTTTGAGAGTAGCTAGGGGGGGAAAAAATCACCTGCAAAGGAAAACCAGTAAGAATAAGCACAGACTTTTCAGCAGAACCCATTAAGACAGTGGAATGACATATATAAAAGACGGAAACAAAAATACTGCCAACTAAGAATTTTATATCCAGCAAAATTATCGCTCAAATATGAGAGATAAATAAGGGGATTTTCAGGCCAGGAGAAATTACAGGAATTTATAAAAACAAGACTGGCATTACAAAAGATAAGGGGAGCACTTTGGACAAAGAATCAATAACGGCAGCAGATAAACCTGAGATCAAGACAACAACATCCTGAAGTCAAGATACTTAAAAATAGTATTCAAAATAAAACAAAATTATAAGACAATATTGAGATATAGAGACATCAAATGACAATGAAGACAAACGCAAAGAAAATCAAGGGAAAACTGTAGATACAAAACATTCTAATGAAGCGAAAAACAAGTAGTATGCAAGAGATAACAGACTATTTTAAATACTGGAAGAAAATAAGTAACAGGATAACCTTAAGAAAATGGAGGCCTTCCTGCGCAGGGGCTATGGAAAACAGAGTGTACCACCCAACCACAGAGGCAGACCCGGGACCGCCAGCGGCACTCGGAGTGTCCTGGGCGGCTGCGTCTACCCGGGCCTGGCTTGCAGCTGGTGAGGGGGCGGCTGGGGTTGCGCCGCCCTGGGAGTCTGCTTCCCAGGAGTGTTTCTCGCCTACCGTGTGCAACAAGTGGCCACTTCCACCTCTGTTCCTTCCCTTTCCTTCTAGGGAGGGGCTGGGTCACCTCTGAGCCACCTCCAACTCTCCAGGGCGCCCTCACCCCTGGATTGCCCCACGCCTGGGTCCCCAGTGGCCACCCTGCGTGTTTGGAAGGTTCAGGAAATGCGTCCCAAGAGACCTGAGGCAGCCACTTAAGACTTCCACTCATCCTTCGAAGGCGACCTTCTGCCCGGCACCCAGTTGTTAGTCTGCGTTATCAGTCAAAAGAGCCTGTATTTAGACTGCCATGCACTTTTTGTTTATCTTTGTCTGGACTTGCGGTTTGCCTGTTGTGAGCCCATGGGGTCGTTGAACTGTGGCAGCATCTTCCCTATCGCCCACGGCATAGAGATGGGTGTCAGCCCAACTCTTTTATCTCCCAAAAGATTTATTTTCACTGGAAAACAATGGCTTTCTGAACAAGCAGTATGTGGGTATGAAGGAGAAAGTCTTCGTCTGTAGGTCTTTGTCGGTAGCAAAACTAGGATGTATGTTTCTCTTTCCCTTTCTTGGACATTCATTTTACTAGAAGCAATTAAGGTTACTTGAACGCCTGTTGTTGAAAATAGTAAAACTCATTGTGGTTTGGAAATGTTAGCGGGAGAGAGCAATCCCTGGAACAGGACGTCATGCTTGGTGAAGTGAGGGGCCGTGAAATTGAGGAAGGCCCTAGCCAGATGGATTGACCCAGTGGCTGCAACAATGGGCTCAACTTAAGAACAATTGTGAGGACAGTCCAGGACTGGGAAGTGTTGACTTCTGTCGTAAGCGGGTCGCTATGAGTTCGGACCTGGCTTGATGACACCCCAAAGCAACTAACAGCAGTGAGGTTTACTTTGTAATCCAATTCCCACATGTATTGACTTCATCTTTTCTGCCCTAACTTCTGCCAGAGGACCAAAAAAAAAAAAAAAAAACCAGAATGAAAACAAATCTAGTGGCCTCCAGTGGAATCTGACCCAGAGCTGTTATTAAAGCGTAGAGAGCCTCACCTTTCTGACGAGTTTGAACAACCAACCTTGCAGTTAGCAGTTAAATGCATATAACTCACTACTCCCCCAGGGCTCCTTGCAAGACCAGTTTAGAGAAAATCAGAATGCCTAGAATCTATAGGTCTTTAAAAATAATTTAAAAAACAAATTTAAAAAATCTGCCTCAACTAAAACTAGCCCATTGATTTCCTTGGATAGAATTTAAATTCTCAGAGCAGATAACTAGAACCTATCTTCTGAGAACTCAGGTGACCTATTTTCACTGAATAGAAAAACAGCAAAAAAAAGAAAAAGAAAATGAAAAATAAAAGGAACCAAAATAGAAAATGAACCCATAATCAGTGCTCTTGGAAGCTGCCATCAAGAGGTCAAATGATGGACTGCATTCAGTAAATCTGCTGCACAAGACCTCCTGAAAGTGTTTAAATGTAAGTAGATTACTTTAAGGACTAAGGTGAACCTGACCCAAGCCATGGTGTTTTCAATTACATCATATGCACATAAATATTCAACATTGAATAAAAAAGACTGAAGAAGAATTGATGCACTTGAATTATAGAGCTGGAGAAGAATATTGAAAGTACCATGAACCGCCAAAAGAACACACAAATCTCTCTTGGAATAAGTACAGCCAGAATGCTCCTTAGAAGCAAGGATGGCAAGACTTTCTCTCAAGTACTTTGGACACGTTGTCAAGAGAGACCAGTTCCTGGAAAAGAGCAGCAAAAAGGCGAAGACCCTTGACAAGATAGATTGGTGCAGTGGTTGCAAATGGGTTCAACATAACAATTGTTGAGGATGGTGCCAGATAGGTAGTGTTTTTTAATGTTATGCATACGGTTTCTATGAGTTGTAACCAACTTGATGGCATCTAATCACAATATGTATTGAATGTTTACCATGTACTAAACATTTGAAATGCAATTTTCCACTCAACTTGAATTTATATCATGATAACAGCACTATTATTACCTGTAGTTTGCAGAAAAAGAAATCACACTCAGGGATGTATCTTATCCAAGGTCATAATAGTCGGTGAAAAGATACATTTTTCCTCAATCAGTTTTAATTATTATGTTTAACTATCTCTAAATATCCAAATTCTTTTAATGTTTTTTTCCAGTTTCTCCCCCCAAAATTTCTTTTTAAAAGCCTATAAAGATCCAGTTCTAAAGAGTTTTCATATGTCCCAAGATTTTGGAACCACTGAATTGTCTAGGGTCCAGATGTTAAAACCAACAGTTACTTTATGAAGCTCTGAATTTAAAGGTAGATTCAACCCCAAACCAAATTCATCACTAATTAAAGGGACCCTATAGGACAGAGTAGAACTGCCCCATAGGGTTTCCAAGGCTATAAATCTTTACAGAAGCAACTGCAACATCTTTCCCTCACGGAGCAGCTGGTGAATTCCAATCACGACTATTAGATAGGCAACAGAGTGCATTAATAACTGTGCCATTAGATCTTTTCCAATATGAGGGTCCTCCAAAAATTCACGGAAAAATGAAACTGAAAGATAATGAAAAATTTCCGTGAACGTTTTGAAGCTCCCTAACATAGATCAGGTATGTAATTTCATTATTCATGTCCTCTTGAGGCAGGTAACAGAACAACATTCACTAACACTGCCATTGTTCTAAGGAAATATGAAGGCTTTCAAAGGTTCTTGTGAAACGATATTAAAATATTTTTTCACAAACTTTTTGAAGCCTCCTCACATAATAATTCCAAGCTTTGGGGAGGTCTTAGAATCTATGGATGACAAGATTATTCTGTGGAACCCCAGCTCACATGACCCTACTCTAAGAGCTTTATGCATAAATATATGTAGAGTAATATGCCACTAATTTAGGAACAACTTAGGTCAACTCACTTCTATTTCTTTGTTTTTGTACTCCTACTTGCCAGGTGAGTTACTGAACTACATTAGTTTTCCAAACCTCCAATTTACTAAGGAATAATGTAGTGGTTATGTACTGGGCTGCGATCCCCATGGTCAGCAGTTTGAAACCACCAGTAGATCCATGGGAGAAAGACTGGGCTTTCGACTCCCATAAACAGTTACAGTCTCAGAAACTCACAGGGGTTCGCTATAAGTAAGCATTTATTCCATTAGTAAGTTTGCTTTTTTGTTTGTTTGTTTTTTAGTTTAAGTGCACTATCCACATTTAACCCCAGGAAGAGAAAACAAAACGTATTCATAGAACTGGAAAACAGGTGCTAAAAAAATGGTCTTCCTTGAGGAGGTAGTGAGTATATACCTTGATAGTATCTGGGAAGGACTTGAGGTTCCTTCAATTCTGGCAGACTCTCATTACCATTATCCAGCTATGCCATACCCCATACACGTACCCAAACCACAGTTAATTCAGGCTAATTTAATTGGGGTGGAGTTTATGACTAATCTTAAAAGAGGCAATCCATAGATGTAAATAGATATAGATAGTTCTTGCATCAATCAATGCCAAGAGTTTTACTTCAAAGAAGAGAAAAGTTCAGTGAATTTTTTTAATTATAAAAGAAACATTTAAGCCACCTACAGTAAAAAAGCACTTTTCTATAAAATTTCATTTTTCTTTCTCCACAAAATTTTATAATAGCATTCAAAATTTTGTGACAAGAAGTGAGACATGCATCGTTTATAATCCCCCTTCGCATTGACAAAGGAGCACTGGTAATGTTGTTCGTTACCCATTTAGTATTGAGGAAACAGATGGACAGTGGGCCCCTACTCAAGTACTCCCTCAATGCAAGAATACTTTGTTGTAATAATTCGGCAGTCTGAGATGCTCACCTTCCTGACATGATCGCTGAAGACAAAGTGGGTGCATAAGCAAATGTGGTGAAGAAAGCTGATGGCACCTGGCTATCAAAATATTTATCATCTGGGGTCTGAAAGGCTTGAAAATAAACAGGCAGCCATGTAGCTGAGAAAAAGCAAAGCCTACGTGGAAGAAGCACACCAGCTGGTGTGATCATGAGGTGTCGAAGGGATCAGGTGTCAGGCATCAAAGAACAAAATATCTTATTGTGACTGAGGGGGAGTGCAGAGTGGGGACCCAAAGGCCATCTTACAGAGGATGTTCTTAAATGCTTCCTCCCCGCCCCCCCAACTATCATGATCCCAATTCTACCTTACAAATCTGGCTGGACCGGAGGATGTACACTGGTACAGACAGGAACTGGAAACACAGGGAATCCAGGACAGATGAACCCCTCAGGACCAGTGGTGAGAATGGCGATATCAGGAGAAGGGGGGAAGAGATTACAAGGATCTACATATAACGTCCTCCCTGAGGGACAGACAGCTGAGAAGTCAGTGAAAGGGGACGTCAGACGGTGTAAGATATGACAAAGTAATAATAATTTATAAATTATCAAGGGTTCATGGGGGAAGGGAAGCGGGGAGGGAGGGAGAAAAATGAGGCGTGGATACCAGGGGCTCAAGTAGAAAGCAAATGTTTTGAGAACGATGAGGGAAACAAATGTATAGGAGTTCTTGACACAATGAATGTATGTGTGGATTGTGATAAGAGTTGTATAAGCCCCCAATACAATGATTTTAACTAAAAAATAAATAAATGGGAGAAAAAAAAACTAGTCAGGAGTGACTTAATGGTAGTGGGATTGGAGTTCCATGAAGGCTATTTAGCAAAGGAGATTGATCAGTGACAGAAACATACAAAGGGGCCCTTTCATGCCAATGTATTACATTTAAAGCAGAAATGTGATTCATTTTGTTGAACAGCCAGCTCACACTGGGTTCCAAACACAGTTGACTAGAGGTCTCATGAGACGCCAAGTTTCTGCTCTAGGCCAGCATTTCCCAAACTTGGATAATGAAATTCCTTGAGAATCATTAGAAAATACATCAGTTCCACACCTTGGAGTTCTGATTGAACTAATCTGACACAGGCCTAGGCAGTGTGGCTTTTAAGAACTTCCTAGAAGGATCTCACAGGAAGCCATAGAACTATTACTCCAGAGCCCTGTTTAATTTGAGCTTAATAGGAAATTGTGTGTACACTTTAACATTAACCATTGAAAAGTTGATTTTTTAAAAAGATAATAAAGATACAGGCTTGACTTTGTAATATACAATATGTACTATGTAACATGTTGGGAGAAAATGGGGCTTTCTGCTTCTCTAAAATTTACAACTTCGAATATAGAGACAGTAAAAAAGGAATGAAAAAGAAATGGCCATAACCGCGAGTCCTAGAAGAGCTCAGTAATAAGAGGGGCTGTAAGGGAAGATGGGCAGCTTTGAAACAGTGTGAGAATCAGCTTACCTCACCATCAATGTTTGTTTGGAGACGTCCCCAGGGGAGTAATAGCTTATGTGAACATACCGAAAATAAACTTATGGTTCCCAAATAGATCAATTTCATTAGTGTTGGGGGAGCCATTTTACCATGCAGAATCCTAGACTCTGATTCAGGAACTCTGGTGAAAGATCCAGATGGTCAGAGTACATGAAACACTCATGCATATATGTAATAGCTATTGTGTATGTGTGTGTGTATCATCTCTTATTTCAATCTCTTATCTATGAACGGGCTTCAAAAAGCTGGTAGTAAAATCCCATTATCTCTTAATTTCATTTCCCACAAACTGTTGAAGCCATCTCAAATGTCGATACAAGTATATGTATAGCTATGAGAGGGTTTCAAAAAGCCCATGGAGAATTTATTTTCAGTTCATGAAATTTTGAATCCCAATCATTTATGTGTGTGTGTTTAAATATAAACACCACTTGTCTATTAGTTTGTTGTACTATGGTGCCTTGCATTTTGCTATGAACCTGGAAATTATATCATTGGTGTTTGAAATCCCAGCAGGGCCATGCAAGGAGAACAGGTTTCGCCAGAGCTTACAGACTAAGAATAGACTACGAAGAAGGGATAGAATGTCCACTTCAGAGAACTACACACTGATAATTTTATGAATTGCAGCAAAACTTTGTTAGATACAGTCCTGGAAGATGAGCCCCTCAGGTTGGAAGATACTAAACATATGACTGAGAAAGAGCCACCTTCTCAAAGCAGAGTCAACCAGAATACGGATGGAGTAGGGCATTTGGGATTGTCACTTGCTGATCAGGCACAATCAAAATGAGAAGAAACAGCTGCAAACATCTATAAATAACGAGAACATGGAATGAACAAAGTATTGATCTACAAAAATTAGAAATAATCTAATTTGGGATACATAAAGATCAACATTCTAGGCATTAGTGAGCTGAAATTGATTGGCATTAGTGATTCTGAAGTAGATAATCATATATGTGGTTTACTATGACAGAATAACTAATTTAAGAGGAATGGTGTCCCTTTCATCAAAAAGATAATTTCAAGATCTATCTTGAAGTACAATGCTATCTGTGACAGGACAATACTATTATTCAAAATTATATACCAACCACTGAAGCTAGTAATGAATAAATTGAAGAATTCTACTAACTTCTTCAGCATCAAATTAATCAAACACAATCAAGATTCATTAATAATATTGGTGACTGAAACACAAAAGTTGGAACCAAAGTGGAAGGATCAATAGTTGGAAATTTGGGCTTTGGTGATAGAAATGATGCTAGAGATTGCATGCTAGAATTTTGCTAGACTCAAAGGATCAAACTGACTAAATCTGTGGGAAGACACAACTTCATCACAAACAGTTTTTCAGCATAAACAATGACATACACATGGACCTTGCCAGGTGTGAAGCACACAGGAATCAAACTGACTACATCTGTGGGAATAGACAGTGAGAGGCTCCATATTTGCATCCAAAATGAGGCCAGAGGCCAATTGTGAAACAGACCATCAATGCTAATATGTAAATTCAGGTTGAATCTGAAGAAAATTCATGAAAGCGAAGTATATCCCACCTGAGTTTCTAGAACATCTCAATAACAGATGTGGCACATTGAACATTAAAGACAGAAGACCCGAGGCGCTGTGGAATAGCATTAAGATTGTTACACATGAAAAAAGCTAAAGGTCATTTAAAAGAGAGAAAGAAAGAAAAGATCAATGTAGAGGTCAGAAGAACTCTGAAGCTTGCTCTTAAACATAGACTAGTGAAATCTTACCGAAGAAGTAATGATGAAAAAAACCCCAAAACAGACAGGGCAAGATATGACAAAATAACAATTTATAAATTATCAAGGGCTCATGAGGGAGGGGGGAGCGGGGAGGGAAGGGAAAATGAGGACCTAATGCGGGGGGATTAGGTGGAGAGGAAATGTTTTGAGAATGATGAGGGCAATGAATGTACAAATGCGCTTTACACAATTGATGTATGTATGGATTGTGATGAGTTGTATGAGCCTCTAATAAAATGATTTAAAAAAAAAAACCAGAAAATTTCAAGGAGCAGCTCAAAAGACAGATTATAATAAAATGTGCCGAAGACATGGAGTTAGAAACCCAAATAGAAGGACAAGCTCAGAATATATCAAGCTGAAAGAATTCAAGAAAAAAAAAAAAGAAGCCCTGTGTTGCACTATCTAAAGATTCTATGGGCAAAATATTGAACCACGAAGGAAGCATCCAGAGAAGATGGAAGGAATATACAAACTCATTGTACCAAAAAGAACTAGTCAGCATTTGACCATTTCAAGAGGTAGCATATGTGTAGGAACCATTGGTACTGAAGAAAGAAATCCAAGTTGCATAAAAGCATTTGCCAAAATAAGGCTCTAGGAATTGATGGAATAGCGATTGAAATATTTCAACAAGCTGATGAAACACTGACACATTCACTTGTCTATGCCAAGAAATTTGGAAGACAGCTAGCTAGCTGACCAACTGACTGGAAGAGCTCCATAGTTGTACTCATTCCAGGAAAGGTAACACAACAAAATGTGGAAATCATCGAATAATATCATTAAGATTGGATACATGTCACATTCAGTAGCGGACAGGGCACAAGGGCTATCACTGATAATGTCAGTTGGATCTTGGGAGGAAAGCAGAGAATACAAGATGTCTACATGTGTTTTGTTGATTATGGAGAAACATTTGACTGTGTGGATCACAGCAAACTATGGACAGCCTTGAGAAGAACGGAAATTTCAGAACACTACATTTCTGCTCATGTGGAACTTGTACATGGACCAAAAGGCAGTTGACAAACAGAATGAAGGAATACTACCTGGTTTAAAAGCAGGAAAGGTATGTGCAAGGGTTGTATCTTTTTACCATACATATTCAATCTATATGCTGACTAAATAATCTGAGAAGCTAGACTATATGAAAAAGAAAGTGGCATTAGGATTGGAAGAAGCCATATTAACGTGATTTTATATTCACGCTAAAAATGTTTTAATAAAATTACTACAGATGTAGAGGATTTTATATTACCTCAAAAATTTGTCTAATGAATGGAACTAAATTTGGTATCTTATTAAGCAAGTTGAATAAGAGGTCTATTCATTACAATTTCCATTTATAGTGAATAGGTTGGGAGAATACATGCACCTATATCAATATCAATGTTCCCTCAACACTCAATCTGATCCCACCACACTGAGGCAAAGCACTGGGGGAGTGCAGCGGAACAGCAAGGGAATGGAGCAGCAAGAGTTCCCAGGAATGCTAAAGGTGGACTTTGGGGCCAGGGCTTGGTGCCCCAACAGACTGGACTGGAAAACACTCCTAAAGGCCAGCAATCCTTGAACTAACTACAAGCTTTTCTTTCTTGGTGTGTTTTCATTTGTTCTTTGTCAGTGGTTTGTTGTTGTTGCTGTTTTGTTGTATATTGTTGCTTGGTTTTGCTCTGTCTTATTTTTGTGCATATTGTTGTCTCCGCAGGTCTGTCTGGATAGGATAGGCTGGATGAACAATCTGGAGGAGAAAACAACGGGACCAAAAGTTCTGGGGGAGGTGGGGAGAAGGGAAGAGGTGTTAACAAACCCAGGGACAAGGGAACAACAAGCGATCCAAATTGGTTGGGAGGTGGGTGTGGGAGACCTGGTAGGGCATGATCAAGGGGAATGTAACAAAGAGGAAGTGCTGAAATCCTGGTGGGGACTGAGCATGATAGTGGG
>NW_022111357.1:2205717-2260330 GCF_000313985.2 Echinops telfairi | reverse complement strand
AAAAAAAAATAGTCACACACAAAAAGTGATGATGTTGTAGTGGTTACACATTGAGCTATTAAGAGCAAAGTCTTAAGTTCAATACCACCAGCCGCACTGCAGGATGGGCTTTCTAATCCATTAAACAGTTACAGACTCGGAAACTCCCAGGGGCAGTTCTATCATGTCTAAAGGGTTGCTATGAGTTGGCATTGGTTTGATGGTAGTGAGAACACAAATTTATTCAGTGGCTTTAACATTCATTGACTATACTGGAGGTCTGAATCAATTATTAAAATGGGGTTGCAAAGTGGTCATTTTCAATCTTGCATTCTACATTGGCATTTTATAAAGGGCATTTTTCACCAACTTAATTTGGGGGGGAGTCTACCACTATAGACCATTTGGTGGTGTAGTGGTTTATTGGGGTGTGAACCTCAAAGTTGGAAATTCAAATCAATCAGCTGGCTTTGCAGGAGAAATATGAGGCTGTCTGCTCCTATAAAGATTTTCCATTTTGGAAACCCCAGGAAAGCATTCTACTCTGCATTATAGAATTGCTGGGTCAGAAACAAACTTCACGAGAGTGTTCTGTTTTGTTTTTGTATGAACCTATGAATGTTACCTTCCTTGTTCTTTTTAGTGTTCTTGTTGATACTCAAATCATTCTAATTTTAGGCAGGCAGAGCCCCCTCCAGCTAAAGACTTTTACAAAGGAGGCTTTAAAACATTTGGGGGGAAATTCCATTATCTTTTCACTCAATTTTCCAAGAAATTTTTAATTCCCTTTGTATGTCCTCATAATTTTTGACACTTCTTAGGTTTTGGCATAATAAAATGTTCCAGAGTCACCTTATCATTTCTCTTCTGTGCACACTAGGAATCAATCATTTCTCCAAGGGACACACACACACGCACACATGCGTGCACGCATGCACACGCACATTTATATTTTACAGTTCATCCTCATTCCCTCTCATTGCACATTTCTATCTTGTGTACTTATTTGCTATATAAACACATTCAAAGCAGTCATTGTTGTTAGGTGTCCTCGAGTTGGCTCCAACACAAATAAATGCTACGTTCTCCAGGGTGAAACAGTCAGCCATTCTCACAATTGTTACTATGTTTGAGTCCGTTCTCGTAGCCACTGCACCAATCCATCTCATTTAGGGTATTCTATTTTGCTGACCCCCTACAAGCCCAAGCATGATGTCCTTCTCTGGGGTCTGGCACTTTCTAATAACAGAGCCAAAAAACCAAAGCATATGAGACAAAAAATCTTCCCATCCAAGAATCTAAGAGTATTCTGGTTGTTCTTCTTCTAAGACAAGTATGTTCATTCTCCAAGCTGTCTATGGTATATTAAGTATTCCTCTCCATCACCATGACTCAAAGGCATCAATTCTTTTTCCAGTCTGTCTAATTCCTTGCTAGCTTCCACATGTACATGAGACAACTAAAAATAAAACAGCATCAGTCAGGTTCACCCGAAAGTGACATTTTTGCTTTTTAACACTTTAAACTATCCTTTGCAGCTGATTTACCCAAAAAAATAATGTCATCTGACTTCTTGGCTACTGTTTCCAAGGTTGTAGACTGTGGAACAAAGTAAAATGAAGTCCTTGACAACATCAACCATTCCTCTGTTTCTTACGATGCTATTGGTCCACTTGTGAGAATATTTTTCTTCATAATATTACAATTTATACTGAAAGTTATGTAGTTATCATTGTTAGGTGTCGTTGGCTCCGAGTCATAGGCATCCTATGTACAACAGAACGAAACACCTCCCAGTTCCGTGACATTCTCACAACTGTTGCTATGTTTGAGCCCACTGCTGCAGCCACTATGTCACCCCATCTCATCAAGGGCTTTCCTATATTTGCTGCCACTCCAGTTTATCAAGCAAGATGCCCTATTCCAGGGGCTGTCCAAAGTACTAAGGAACATTCAGGCTGCACTTCTTCTAAGACAGACCTGTTGGTGGTACTTTCAATATTATTTTCCAACACCATACTTCAAATTCATCAATTTTTCTATAGTCTTCCTTATCCAATGACCAACTTCCACATGCTTATGTGGCAACTGAAAATGTCATGGATTAGATCAGGTGCACATTAATCCTTGAAGTAACAATCTTGCTTTTCAACACTTTAATAGAGGTCTTGTGCAGATTTACCCGATGCAATGCATCATATGATCTCCTGACTGCTGCTTCCATAAACATTGATTGCAGATCCACGCAAGACAAAAATCCTTGGCAACTTCAATCTTTTCTCTAATTACCATGATATTACCTACTGGTCCAGTTGTGAGGATTATGGTTTTCTTTACACCAAGTTGTAATCCATATGGAAGGCTGCAATCCTTGATCTTCAGCAGCAACACCTTTAAAGTCCTCCTCACTTTCAGTAAGCAAGGTTGTGTCATCAGCATATTATGGGTTAATAAGTTTTCTTTCAATCCTGATGCCCATTTCACATTTCATTATATTTTCATTATAAATATTGCACATTTTATTTTCATATTTCATTACAACATCCAGCTTCTCTGATTATCTGTTCAGCATACAAATTGAATGGATGCAGTGAGAGGATATAACCCTGACACACAATTTCCTGATTATAAAAAATGCAGTATTCCCTTGTTCTGTTTGCACAATTGATTATTGACTCGTGTTCAAGTTTCACATGAGTATAATTAATAGAACTCCCATTCTTCTGAAGGCTATCCATACTTTAACAATCCACAGTTGAATGCCTTTGCATAGTAAAAAAAAATACAAGTAAACATCATTTTGATATTTTCTGCTTTTACCCAAGATCCATTTGACATCAAGGATGATAGCCCTTGTTCCACGACCTCTTTTAAATCAGCCTGGCCCTCTGGCAGTTACCTGTCTGTTCTGCTGCAAACATTGCTGGATCATCTTTAGCAAAATTTTACATGCATGTGATACTGATATTGTTCTATAAGTTTAGCATTCTGTTGAGTCATCTTTCTTTGGACTGGATTTCTTCCAATCGCTTGGCTAAATTGCTATCTTCCAAATTTCCTGGCATAGACAAATGAGTGCTTCCAGTACTTCATCAGTTTGTTGAATCATTTCATTGGTATTCCATCAATTTCTGGAGCTTTGTTTTTGGCTAATTCTTTCAGTACAGCTTGAACTTCCTTTATTTTTTTAACAATCATTTTATTAGGGGCTCATACAACTCTTATCACAATCCATACACACATCAATTGTGTAAAGCGCATTTATACATTAATTGCCCTCATCATTCTCAAAACATTTTCTCTCCACTTAAATCCCCGACATTAGGTCCTCATTTTTCCCCTCCCTCCCAGCTCCTTCCTCCCTCATGAGCCCTTGATAGTTTATAAATTGTTATTTTGTCATATCTTGCCCTGTCCGACGTCTCCCTTCACCCACTTTTCGATTGTGCATCCCCCAGGGAGGTCACATATAGTTCCTTGTAATCGGTTCCCTCTTTCCTACCCACTCTCCCTCAACTCTCCCTGTTTCGCCACTCACACCACTGGTCCTGTAAGGCTCACCCGCCCTGGATTCCCTGGATTTTCAGTTCCTATCTGTACCAGTGTACATCCTCTGGTCTAGCTAGACTTGCAAGGTCGAATTCGAGTCATGGTAGTGGGAGCCGGGAGGAAACATTTAGGAACTAGAGGAAAGTTGTATTTTTCATCATTGTTACACCGCACCCTGACTGTCTCATCTCTTCCCTGAGACCCTTCTGCAAGGGGATCTCCAGTGGCCTACTAATGGGCTTTGGGTCTCCACTCCGCACTCCCCTCATCATTCACTATGGTAAGATTTTTTTGTTCTGATGATGCCTTATACCTGATCCCTTCGACACCTCGTGATTGCATAGGCTGGTGTGCTTCTTCCATGTGGGCTTTGTTGCTTCTGAGCTTGATGTCCGCTTGATTACCTTCAAGCCTTTAAGACCCCAGACGCTATACTTTTTGATAGCCGGGCACCATCAGCTTTCTTTGCCACATTTGCTTATGCACCCATTTTTCTTCAGTGATCCATTCGACACCTTGTGATCACACAGGCTGATATGTTGTTCCATGTGGGCTTTGTTGCTTCTGAGCTAGATGGCCGCTTGTTTACCTTCAAGCTTTTAAAACCTTAGATGCTATATCTTTTGATAGCCAGGCACCATCAGCTTTCTTCACCACATTTGCTTATTCACCCGTTTTGTCTTCAGCAGGAACTTCTTCCTTTAGCACCACTGCTTATTGCTCATATCCTACCCACTGAAATAACTGAATGTTGACTAGCTCTTTTGGTACAGAGACTTTGTGTACTGCCCTCATCTTTTAATGCTTTCTGCATCTTTTTTTTTTTTTTTGGTCCACGGAACCTTTCAATATTACAACTCAAGGCTTTAATTTTTCTTCAGCTCTTTCAGTTTATGATATGCTAAGTGTGTTCTTCCTTTTTGGTTTTCTACCTCCAGGTCTTTGCACATTTCATTATAATTATTTTACTTTGTCTTTTCAAGCTGCCCTTTAAATTTTTCTGATCAGTTCTTTGACTTCCTCATTTCTTCCATTTGCCTTAGCTATTCTGCAATTAAACACCAGCTTCAAAGTCTCTTCTGACAATAACTCTGATCTTTACTTTCTTGTGTTTTTAATGATCTTTTGCTTTCTCCATGAAAGATGTTCTTGATGTTCTCTTACAGCTCATTAAGGTCTTCCGTCATTAGTATTCATTATGTCAAATCTACTTTGAGATGTTCTGGAAATTCAGATGGGATACACTCCAGGATGTATTTTGGCTTCAAAAGACTTGTTTTAATTTGCTTCAGCTTCACCTGAATTTACATATGAGCCATAGATGGTCTGTTCCACAGTTGGCCCCTTGAGGGTCTCCCTCCTTTTCTCCCTCAGAGTCACTGTACCAAAAAGAACGAGTCAACAGTCAACCATTTCAAGGGGTGGCATAAGATCAATGACTAATAGTACTAAAGGAAAAAGTCCAAGATATGCATTAACCAAAAACAAGCCTCCAAGAATTGAGAATATCAATTGAGATGTTTCTATAAACTGATGAATACTGGAAGCCCTCACTCACATATGCCAAGAAACTGACCCATAATTGTACCCATCCCATAAAAAAGTGACTCAACAGGATGCAAATTATAGGACAATATCATTAATAGTACATGCAAGTAAACATTTGTTGAAGATGTATATTGTTTTTTTTTAATTAGCTAATGAGCAGTTTGTCTATTTATTGATTCTCTACCTCTACCAAAAAGACAAGCATCTTTATTTAATCTCATCTCTATTTCTGTCAAATTGTATCTAATTTTTTTTCCTTTGGACCTATTTTGTGACTTCTTTTCTAGCTTTTTGAATTAGGAATTTAAAACCTAAATTTTTTATAACCTTTCTTTTTTGTTCTTGCTATTTATTGAAGGCTAGAAATTTCCTCCCAAGTAACTGCTTTGTATCTCAAATTCTGATATGTGATGTTTGCTGTATTTTATAAAATTCTGCAATCTTGCTTTATAATTCCCATTTCAACAGTTACTTAAATATTTTGTAAATTTCAAAGTGGAAAGGCATTTACCAGGATACAGAGTTTGATACACACACACACACACACACACACACACACTCGATATGCCTTCAGTAGATTTAGTTTTCATGTTCTTGACCTGTCTTATCTTGAGGGAGATGTTTTAAATCTATTACTAATGTACTTGCTTGTGCCTTTTTGCAACTTCCAAAATTTCTATTTTATGAAGGCAAGAGCTTTATAATTCGGTTCTGAAATATTTATAACTTTCATTGTGAGCTGCGTGACATTAAGCATTTTATGGTAGCCTTTATTACCTTGCTTGGTGGATATTGCCCTTGACTTTACCTAGTCTAATATCAGAATTGCAAGTTCTGCTTTTATATTGCTTGCCTGGTCTACCCTTAATCATTCTCTTATTTTCAGTTTTTCTGATTCATTTTTATTTAGGTGTGCTCCTATATATAGCAAAGAGTTGGATTTTACTCTGTGAACCTATCTGAAAATGTTACTTGAAAACCACTTACATTTGTTAATATAAATTAAATATTTTCTCTCAATCCTGTTAGATTATATTTTATTACTATGTCTTCTGTACTTGGTACAAATTCTATGTTTCTTGATCTTTTTGTTCCGAGTATTTAGAAAATTGATGGATTTAAAAAAATCCTTAACTTATTTACTTTTAATGGGTTTATTTAAGCATTTATACTTTGCTTCTGCCTCTCTCTCTATCCCTTCCTAATCCCACCTCCAGTTACCATAGAAGTCTATTTGGTATGAAAATACTATTTCTTGATTTTTTTTCCCTAAGAGTAGTCCCATATAATATTTGTCTTTATGTGATTGATTGACTGGCTGGTTGGTTGCCTTTAGACTAACTGGTTATTTCTCAATACATTTTATAATAGCCATGATTCCCCCTTTCCTTACTTGTCATTGTTATCTGCCATCAGTCAATACTAATTCATGTGTGCAGGCAGAACCTTCTCCAAAGGGTTTTCAAGAAGCAGATCACGAGGTTTGTTTGAAGAAGTTTCTGGGTGAATTCAAACCACTAACGTTTTTAGCTGACAGTCAGTTTAACTGTTTATGCCATTTGGGGACTTTTTCAGAGTTGTGCTTCTAGTATTTGGTTTATCAGATTTAAATTATATCCTTTGATCCTACATAGAGATGTTGCAAGAGGAATGGGATTTATTGTTCTTCTAAACAGATTTGTTCATTCTTTTGGCAGCCCATGGTATTTTCTATATTCTTGCCAGCACCATAATTCAAATGCTTTGATTCTTTTTTGGTCTTCTTCATTCAATATCCAACTTTCACATGCATATGTGGCAATAGAAAATGCCATTGTTGAGGTAAGTCCTCAAAGTAATTACCTTACTTTTCAACACTTTCAAGAGGTGTTGTGTATCAGATGTGCCCAGTACAAATGCATCATTTGAGCTCTTGACTGCTGCTTCCACGAGTACTGATTGCGGATCCACGCAAGACAAAATCAATTTTCTCTTTATTTATCATGATGTTACTTACTGGTCCAGTTGTGAGTATTTTTGTTTTCTTTATATTGACTTGTAATCCATATGGAAGACTACAAGCCTTGATCCTCATCAGCAGTCCTTTAAGTCCTCATGAAAATAAGGAGGAACGAGATGCACCCTTCCATTACGTAGGTCAGGTATGTCATATTTAATTTTTGTTAAGTTTTCTTGTATAACAATTTAAAATATTGTTTCATTATTTTTATACTTGATAGTATTTATTTATTTAAGATCATTTTATTGGGGGCTTATACAACTCTTATCACAATCCATACATACGTCACTTGTGTAAAGCACGCTTGTACATTCGTTCCCCTCATCATTCTCAAAACATGCTTTCTGCTTGGGCTCTTGGAATCAGCTCATCTTTTCATTTTTCCCCTCCTTCCCTGCTCCCCCCTCCCACATGAACCCTTGATAATTTACAAGTCATTATTATTTTGTCATATCTTACACTGTCCAATGTCTCCCTTCACCCACTTTTCTGTTGCCCGACCTCCAGAGGAGGTTATATGTAGATCCTTGTTATCGGTTCCCCCTTCCTGCCCCACTGTCTCTCCACCCTCCCAGTATCACCACTCTCACCACTGGTCCTGAGGGGTTCATCTGTCCTGGATTCCCTGTTTCCAGTTCCTATCTGCACCACTGTACATCCTCTGGTCTAACCAGGTTTGTAAGATAGAATTGGGATCATGTTAGTGGGGTGGGAGGAAGCATTTAAGAACTAGAGGAAAGTTGTGTTTCATCAATGCTACACTGCACCCTGAGTGACTCATCTCCTCCCCACCAGCCCTCTGCAAAGGATGTCCAGTTGTCTACAGATGGGCATTGGGTCCCCACCTTGTACTCCCCCCCCATTCACGATGATATGATTTTTTGTTCTTTGGTGCTTGATACCTGGTCCCTTCGATCCCACGTGATCAAAAAGGCTGGTGTGCTTCTTCCATGTGGGCTTTGTTGCTTCTGGGATAGATGGCCGCTTGTTTACCTTCACGCTTTTAAGACCCCAGACGCTATATCTCTCGATAGCCAGGCACCATCAGCCTTCTTCACCACACTTATTTATGCACTCATTTGTCATCAGTGTTTGTATGGGAACGGTGAGCGCACAATGATGATTTTTGTTCTTTGGTGTCTGTTACCTGATCCCCTCAACACTTCGTGATCACACAGGCTGGTGTGCTTCTTCCATGTGGGCTTTATTGCTTCTCAGCTAGATGCCTGCTTGTTTATCTTCAAGCCTTTAAGACCCCAGACGGTATGTCTTTTGATAGCCCGGCACCATCAGCTTTCTTCACCACATTTGCTTAAGCACACATTTGTTTTCAGCGGGAAGGTGGGTATCATGGAATGTCCGTTTAGCCAAGCAAAGTGTTCTTGTATTGAGGGAGTACGTGAGTGGAGGTTCAATGTCCATCTGCTACCCTACTACTAAACCTATAAATATATGCACATTGATCTATTTCCCCCATCATCATATATAAATATATTTATATATGTACATGCCTGTATTTAGGCCTCTATGTATGCCCTTTGCCTCCTACTTCTTTCCTCTATTTCCTTTTGCTTTCCTCTTGTCCCACTACCATGCTTCACCCTCATTTGGATTTCAGTAATTCCTCTCGGTTACATTGCCCTACCAGTCTTCCCACCTACTCCTTGCCACTGGTTTTGAATCACTTGTTGTTCCCTTGTCCCTGGATTGGTTAACACCTCTTCCCTTCCCCTGTTTCCTTATTTTATCTTCTTCAGAGACTATAATGATTATAAGTTTGCTCTTTATCAAGTATGGTCTAAAAGTTCATTTCTCTTTTTGATCTTTTCCAGTATTTATTTTTATTCTCCTGGATGTTTCATTCCTCCCCTCAAGACTTCTTATTATATATTCTTAAATGTACTGTATCTTTGAGCATCTTGAAATTCAGCTTCCAGCTGAGATGCTATTTTGTCATCCTGTGAAGTTTTTCCTTAAGTATAGGAAACTGTTCTTTAATACCTAAGGAACCCTGGTAGCCTAGTGGGCTGCTAACTACAAGGTCAGCAGTTTGAAATGATGTTCCTCCAAGGGAGAAAGATAAAGCTCTCTACTCCTATAAAGATTTATTGATCGTAAACTCACAGGGCTTATTCTACCCTGTCCTATAGCGTTGCTATGAGTCAAACTCAACTCAAAAGCAGTGAGTTTTGGTTTTGGTTCTTTCATATTTTCCTTCCCATTATGCATCTCTGATCTGACCTTTAAAATTTATAATTTAAGACATATTTTCATAACTGCCAATACTTGTTTCATTCAAGTTGGCTGTTGTGTAAGTTTCTCTGCTTAGTCATTGTTTTAGCAGAATTTGCAGTAGTTGAAATGTATTTATCCTCATTTTGTTTTCTTTCATATAGATGTTTTTTTAAAAAGCAATTATCGACTGCTGTTTCCTCAACTTTTGAAATGTCTTATATGTTCCTGAACCAGCAAAAACATGATTCTGTTTTGCCAGGGGTCTTGAGTCACGAGTATTTTTGCTGGTATAATTTCTTTAATAGATGAACTTGTTTGGGATGGGATGGGAAATGTTGGTATGTTTTGATTTTATTATTTTCTTGTGTTTCTGTATAATCCTTGCTTCCTTCTTTTTCATTGACATTATGCCTCTCTCTCTCCCTGAAGTGGTTATCTTTCCAATATTTTTCTGCTTCCTTAAAGTTCCAAACCTCTGATTCTCCAGTAGCCAATGCACTAATCCAGAAGATCTCGGCTCTGGTTTCAGTATTTCCTCACTCGGGATGGGAGTATCTCTTTCTGAGGTGAATTCAACTTTGTACAAAAGAGATACAGATGTCAGAAATTTAAAGATGATGTAAATATATACATTGTTATGTTGAATTTTACTGTGAAGTATCAATATGAGCTAATGATGCTTTTATCTTAATTTTAAAAGTACTTTCTACCTCTGTATACTAGAAAGACCTAAAAAAGAATAACCAATTTATTAACACTGAGAACTTGAGTACTTAAATCATGTCTTTAAGTTCCATTTCCCCTAAAAGCTGCCTGAAACCTAGAAGTAATGCTGGTTCCATATCTGGGGGGGAAAAAAAAAAAAGCACAATATGAGCCTGGACTATTTTGAAATACCCCAAATCCAAGAAAGTAATTAAGCAATACTAATGTTTTTAGAAAGAGAAATAGGAAACAACTCGAAGAGATCCCTACTACCTACTGGTCCCAAACAGGACAATTTAAGCATCAATAAAGAATATTAGTACAATGGAATAGAACATCAACTATGCATGAATCCTTGCATTTATGATAAAGCAACTACAAAATCCCCTTTCAATACTTTGGAGGGTGCTAGTAAATCAGTTTTTAATTTGGAAATTGGTAAACAGAGTAAGGAAGCAAGCATCTAAGCTGCTTCCTCTATATGAACTAAAGGATAAGCAAACAGTTGATGCAAGTTTATTTTAATAGACATAGCCTCTTTATTTTATGTACAAGGAATGATAAAATTTAAATTTCCCACCTTATAACCATAATTAACTTAAAGCTCTAGAACGTCGTCACATAACATGTTGTTATTAGGTGCCACTGAGTCCGTTCAGACGCATAGCAACAATACATACAACAGAATGAAACACTGCCGGGTCCTGTGCCATCCTCACAAATGTTATGTTTGAGTCCACTGTTGCGGCCATTGTGTGAATCTATCTTGTTGAGGGTCTTCTTCTTTTTTGCTGACCCTCTATAGATATATAATCAGCAAAATATAAGAAACTTCAAAGACAAATAACTTAGAACTTACTAAAAATAAATGATAATAACAGAAACTGAAAGGAAAGGAGAACCAATAGATTACAAGAGACTGAAGGGACAGATCAACGAACTATAGTATGTAGAACTTACTTGGATTCTGATTTAAAGAAACCATAAAAGAGCCAGATGATCAGAAAAATTTGATTTGATATTTTTTATATTAAGGTATTATTATTAATTTCCATATGCTAATGAAGTTTCAGCTGTTTAAGTTTTTCCCTCATCTTTGAGAAGCATACTAAGGTAATTAACAATATAATGATTCCATGCTTGAGCAAATAGAAGGAGGGGGTTTAAGAGTGTGGAGGAGCGTTGAGGCACAAATAAAACCAGTGTGGCTTGTAGGCAAACAAGCGGCCATCTAGCTCGGAAACAACAAAGTCCACAGAGAAGAAGCACACGAGCCTGTGCGAACACGAAGTGTTGAAGGAAACAGGCAGCAGACACCAAAGAACAAAAACCATCATTGTGTGACCACCTTCCACACATAAACGCTGAAGACGAATGTGTGCATAAGTAAGTGTGGTGAAGAAGGCTGATGGTGCCCGGCTATCGAGACCTATAGTGTCTGGGGACTTAAAGGCTTGAAAGTAAACAAGCGGCCATCTAGCCCAGAAGTAACAAAGCCCACATGGAAGCAGCACACCAACATGTGTGATCATGAAGGGCCAAAGGGACCAGGCTTTAAACACCAAAGGTGGGGAGGGGGAATCATATCCTCATCAATGAGGGTGGCGCGTGATGGAGACCCAATGCCCATCTCTAGACAATTGGCCATACCTTCCAGAGGGGTAGTGGGGAGATGATTCACTTAGGGTACAGTATAGCAATAATGAAACCCACAACCTTCCTCTGGTTCTTAAACACTTCCTCCCCCCAACTACCAGGACCCCAATATTGCCTTGCAGACCTGGTTAGATCAGATGATGTACAGCGGTACAGATGGGAATTAGAAACGCAGGGAATCTAGGACAGATGAACCTCTCAGGACCAGGGGTGACAGTGGGGATACCAGGAGGGAAAGGGGGTGAAGAAAGGGGGAATGGATCACAGGGAGCTACATATACCCTCCTCTCTGGGGGACGGGCAGCAGAAGGGTGGGTGAAGGGAAACGCCGGACAGTGTAATATAAGATACAATAATAATTTATAAATTATTAAGGGTGCATGGGGGAGAGGGGAGGAGGAAAAAAGGAAAATGAGCTGATTCTGGGAACCCAAGAGGCAAGCGAATTTTGGGAATAATGAGGGCAACAAATGTATAGATGTGTTTTATACAATTGATCTATGTATTGTGATGAATTGTATGAGCCCCAATAAATTGATTAAAAAAAAAACCAGTGTAACTATAATTATCAAGGATGATGAACACATTTATATTTACTATTCTAGTCTCTCTACTTTTATATTATGTTTGGAATTTTGCAATATAATGATTTTTTAATAGGGATAATTGTTAAGCAATCAACTCAGGAAAAGGTTCTTTCAAATAATATATGCCCTCTACCTCTCATTAATTCAGCAGTTTCCTGAGGGGAACACAGCCCAAACACAGTAAATGATTTTCCTCTATACCCCATTGGGACTCACTGTAGCAATGATTGATAGCCATAATGAAGCAGAAGAAAGTCTTGTGTTGAGGAAAGATATCTAATGGAGTTCTTAGTTTACCATAGCCAAGTGGGAATTTGGAAGAAAATAGATAAGGAACATTTTTAACAACCCTTCCTTTCTACTGAGATTTTTCTCTTACCCCTTGTCATTATTGTAGGATTTAAGGTAAACTTTATTGATCTGATTTGATTTGTTTTGTTTTGTGGTGGGTTAAATGGCAAGGTCTCCTGTCATTTTTTCTCTATGGGGAAAAGATAACTGGCAAAGACGAAGGAGGTGGTTTCTTGTCAGGAAAGGGAAGCATTTGTATAAAGTTTGATGTCATAAACTAATGAAAAAAACGGAGATGGCTAGGTTTTATAGTTCATTTCATTAAGACAGTTCAGGTGGGCCTTTTGTTGGATTATATGAAGAAGAAGGGATAGGTAGAGGGTGCTTTGCTCTCTCATAATAGCACGCACAGTTTTGGGATGCTAACTAGTTAACTAGGGAGAGCCTGTGTGCAGTTACTCACCCAGAGGGGGCTGCAGCATACCCCCATTCTTCTCACAGTTCCCAATAGGTTGGATTTCAGCTGAGTCAACTAGTCGCCAGAAGTCATTTTTGTTGTCACTTCCATCAAGGCGTAGGCGCAGTCGGGCACCCGTTAGTCCAACTACTGTGGCAATACAGGTGGATGTAGTGTTTCTAGGGTCCTGTGCTTCCAATTTCATGCTGATCTTGAATTCATTGCTTGGAGGAGTATAGGACTGAGGAGAACAGCCACAAAGATTAGGTAGATTGGGAGTAAACCACGTTTTCAGTAAGGATGTTAAAGAGATGGAACCTGGAAATTCTGGCCTAAAGTTGGTTATAGTTAGACCAGGGAAACCACCATGAACTATCCTCTGATATTAAACTTAGGAAGGGTTTCATGCAAACGAAACTCTGGATGGCAACAGGAAGGGGTGTGTGTGGACAAAACAATGAAGTATTACATTTGACTCTTATCAGTAAAGAGATTTTTAAAAAGGACAACAGTACCCCAAATGATTGTTACTTAGATGGTTTCTCAGCTTATCTTTTTTTTCTAATCCTATATCCCTGCATGCATTTCTAACTTTGTCTTTTCAGAATCACTATATCCTTTCAAATGAGCAAGCATTTAAAGAGCATTTCAGTACACTAGTCTACATATCCACCAAACATACAATTGTGTGGTTGATTTTTTTCTTATTTTGAGGATAATTTATAAATCATATGTTTAACATCTTTAAGCTATAACAGACATACAACAAACTTTATACTTAAATTTTGACATACATATACACCCATGATATTGTATACGCTATTAAACCATCACTATAATAAAGATAATGAATATAGACATCACTCCCAAGTTTTTTCATGCCCTTTTGACATCCTTTCCAGACCTTTGTCCATGGGCAACGACTATATCTACTTTGTCACTGTTCATTGGTTTGCATTCTCTAGTCTTAAGATAGAATCTACATTATGTGCTCATGTTTGGAGATTTTTTTTTTCACTCAGCATAATTATTTGGATACTCATTCATGCCATTGAATATTTTTAAAAGTCCATTCCTTTTTATTGCTGACTAGTATACCATGCTGAGTGACATCTGGTTTCCAGTTTTTTTGTATGAAAAATAAAGCTGATATGAATATTCATGCATATAAATCTCAAGGAGAAATATGCTTTCTTTTCCTCTTCGATAAATCCCAAGATGTGGAATGACTCGATCATCTGGTAAGTATTTCTAATGCACATGCCATAAAATTTATCCTTTTAAGGTGTACCATTCAGTGAGCACTGGTATATTTTTTAAAATGTACAAACTGTCACCATTATGTAATTTCACATTTTTTATTAGCCCCCAAAAGACATTCCATAGCCATTAGCAGTCACTCTCCACATATCACTCAGACCAGCCATTGGCAACTACCAATCTTATTTTCTATCTCTACATATTTGCCTAATCTGAACACTTCATATAAACAGAAACATACAATATGAGAATAATGTGAATTAATTTTTTATCTTAACGTATTTTCAATCTATCCAAGTATATATCAATATTTCATTCTTTTTATTACCAAGTAATATTCCATTGTATGAATATATACCATTTTGTTTATTAATCAGTTGATGAGCCTTTGGGTTGTTATAACTTTCTTGCAATTATGAATTTATGCTTTGAACATATATGTATGAATTTTTGTGTGGATTTATGTTTTCATTTCCCTTAAGTATGTATGTATTGAGGAATGGGACAGGTGGATCATGAGCCAACTCTATGCTTAATATTTTGAGTAACTTCCAAACTGTTTTCAAAAGTGGCTACAACAATTTACAATCTCTTCAGCAATGTAAGTGGGTAGATGAGTTCTAATTTCTCTACATCCTCACCAACACTTGTTATTATTAAGTCTTTCCAATCTTATTCAATCTAGTGATTGCCATAAACCACTGACCATAAGACTGGCACAAGACCTAGAATAGAGTTATTATGAATCAGGGGTTCATTCCATAGCAGTTAACAATACTGAAGTGTATATCATTGTGTCTCATTGTGATATTGATTTGCATTTCCTTAGTGACTAATGATGCTAATAATCTTTTATGCATTTTTAGTCATTTATATATCTTTAGAAACATTTTTATTAAAATATTTTGCTCATTTAAAAATTCAGGTGTCCTTTTACTGTTGAGTTCTAAGAGTTCTTTATATATTCTAGGTATAGGATTTACAAATATTTCCCCCCACTGTACAGGCTGCTTTAGTACTTTCTTGATAGTGTCTTTTGATGCACTGAAGTTTCTGATTTTGATGAAGTCCAATTTCTGTTTTTTTCTTTTATCCTTTATGCTTTTAGGATTTTATCTAATACATAATGCCTAATCTAAGGTCACAAAGATTTACTCATATGCTTTCTTCTAAGAATGTTATAGTTTTAGTTCTTATATTTAGATCCACTGGAAGTTAATTTTGGTACAAGGTGTGAGTGCACGATCCTTCTTCAGTTTTGTTTTTTTTGCAGGTGGGTGTCCAATTGTCTCTATACCAGTTATTGGAAATTCCTCTGAATTGTCAGTATTCTTGTTAAAAATAAATGACTATACATGGGTTTATTTCTGAACTCTAAAATCCATCCTATTGATCTATGATAAGCTCTATGCTAGTAACACAATGCCTTTGTAGTAGTCGCTTTGTATAATAAGTTTTAAAATTGGGAAATGTGAGATTTCTGATTTTGTTCAAGATTGTTTTTGCCTAGTCATGGTCCCTTACATTAGAAAAATAAATTTTAGGATGAAATTTATAATTTCTACAAAAAAGGCAGTTGAGGTTTAATAGAGTGTATTGGACCTAAAGATCAATTTAGGACATATTGCCATCAGATATTTGTGCTCTGCAACTATTCTCCTTCAAATCTGTGGCTTACATTTTCAATCTCTTACCAGTCTTCAGAAGAGCAGAAAAGTTCTTAATTATGACAAAGTCCATGATAGCAACTTTCTACAAAAGGATCCTGTTTTGAGCCAACTCTTTTATAAATTTCTTTTATAATTTTTAGTTTATTTCTAAATATACAAATATTTGCTATTGAACATACAAAGAGTTTTGTTTTCAATATATTTTCTAACTGGCTATTTTTAACCATCGTGTAAAATATTGACTTTAGTACTATGGTATAAATAGTTTCCCAAGGTTATCACTCAATTCCTAGTTTATTGGGTGGGAAGTTTTCTTATTAAGTTATTTTTCACAGTAAAAAACACTACCTTTCTGCCCTTTCTACCAGTAGTGCTTGAAAGTTCTATTTCCCTTATATTCTGGCCTTTACACCCGCATTGGGTGTGGAGGTCCTTTTATTCTGAGCCATTTAAACAAATGCTTATATGTTTCTAGCAATGTTAAGTATTCATTCATGTACTTATTTGTTATCCATATATTTTCTTTGGTGAAATGTTTGTTCTAATCTTTCAATCTGGATTATTTCTTGTACTGATTTAAAATAACTGGGTGTTATAATGTTGAATAGAAGTAACAGGAGTCATCATCCCTATCTTGGTTCTGATCTTTAAGGGAAAACAGTTTTACACAATTGATTTTTCATAGATGCCCTTTATCAAATTTATAAAGTTCCCTTCTATTTCTAGTTTGCTTAGAGTTTTTATGAGATACGAATGTTAGATTTTGTCAAATGCTTTTCTCTGCACCGACTGAGATCATCTTTCTTTTCCCCCTTCAGTATATTCATGTGTGAGTTCGTTAGTTTATTGTGCCAACCTGGCCGATAAACACATGTTTATTGAAGGGCGGAGGGATAAATGGGTGGTGAGCCTCGTCTTTTGAGTTTCTCCGGTCTCTTGCTTTGTGATGGTCAGACCAGGGTGCAGCTGCCTTAGCCAGTTCCCTGCTTTGACTTGCAAGGCTGACTTCCTGCAAGACATCCCCAAGGAGAAGCCACATGGACCTACCCCGATGCAGCCCTGGCTGCTGGAGCACCCATATGGAGACCCCTGCCAGTGCTGAGATGCTTACACATTCACTGACTCGGCTTTTCTCCTGCAGTCGGCATTGTTGTGTCTGTTTTGCGAGGTGGAGAAGGACTTTGTGGATTGGTGTTGGACATATGGGTTAATGTTGGACTCATGGGCTTGGGCAGCACTGGGTTGGGATGTTTTCTTGATGCACACTTAACCTTTATATAACACTCTCTCTTATGCATGAGTTTCTGTGGATTTGTTTCTCTAAAGTACCCAGATTAATACAATGTGGTAAATTATAAGGATTAATTTTTGAATGTTTCACCAACACTCCACAGTTATCAAGTTGTTCCTAGCGACTCCTATTGGACAGGGTAGAACTACCCTTTGTGGGTTTCTGAGACTAACTTTTTATGGGAGTAGAAAGCCCATCCTTCTTCTTGGGAGCGTTCTTTGTTTCGATTGGCTGACCTTGCATATTGGAATCCGATGCGTAACCACTCCTACATTCCTAGAATTAGACCTACTTGGGCATGATAAATTAATATTTTATATAGTGCTGGATGTGATTTCCTACAATCTCGTTTAGAATTTTTAAATGTATTTTCACATGGGGTATTAAGTTTTCTTTTCTTTCAGTATCTTTGTCATGTTTTGTTATCAGAATATTTACTTCATAGAATGAGTTCGGACTTCCTCCTCTTATATTTCATGAAAGAATCTGTGGAGAATTTATATCAACTTTCCTTTAATGTTTGGAACAATTCACCGATGATGTCATCTGGGCCTGGAATTTTTTGCGGGAAAGTTTTCAATTACAAATTTAATTTTTTAAATAGAAATAGTATGATGCAGATCGATTCAGATTATATATCTTTGAGTGAGGTTTAGTAATTTATGTCACTCATAGACATTATCAGTTCATTTAAGGTGTGAAATTTAAAGGCATATATTTGTCTGTAACATCCCCTTATTATCCTTTTAATATATATACATCATCTGAAGTGGTTAGCTCTTTCATCCTGACATTTCTCTTCGCTCATTGATCCCTGATCAGACTGGCTAGGGTTTACCAATTTCCTTGGTCTTTACAAAGAACCAACTCTTGGTTCCAGTAATTTTCTCTATAATTTTTTATTTATTATTTAGTTGATTTCTGTTCTCATCTTTATTAACACCTTTCTTCTGATTACCTTGCATTTAACTTCTTCTTTCACCCTAGTTTCTTTAGGTGGAAGCTGAAGTAATTGATTTGAAATCTTTTTTCTTTCTTTAACTTATGATTGGTTGATTTATTAGCTATTACCTGTTATTATTTTAGTAATTGCTTTAGGGCTTATAGTAAACATCTTAACGTACCAGTCTATTGTCAAGTAATATTCTTCTGCTTAAAGTACAATATAACAATGTTACAACACTATATACTTAAATAGTAAACAGTATATTTGTTATACTAAAAATTGTAAAGTGTATAAGTAGTAAACTCCCATTCTGGTTTTTGTGTTGTTACCCTACATTTTACTTATACAAGTTATCAACTACACAACTTATTATAACTGTTGTTGTTTACAGAATTATTTTTCATAGAAATTTAAATAAAAAGAAAGGCAACTTATTTATTTACTTATAATTTCTGGTTTTATGTCCTTTATTTCTTTCTATAGATCCAAAATCCCATCTGGTATCATTTTCCTTCTGCTTGAAAAACTTGCTTTAATATTTCTTGTAATTTGATTCTGCTGGTATTAAAACCTTTCAGCTTTTGTATGTCTAAAACATCTATATTTCACCTTGTTGAGAGATTTCGGTTTCTAAGTTGACAGTTCTGTTCTCTTTGGGTACTTTAAGAATATTGTTTGTTTACTTTATTGCTTGCAGTTTCCAATTAAAGGGCATGTGATGTTATTCTGATCATTCTTACCCTTTGTGTAAAGTGTCTTTTCCCCTTTGACTGCTTTTAAGATTATCAGTGGTTCTGAACAATTAAAGTTTATATGCCATAATGTGGATTTACTCTTTTTCATTTTTTAGGGGGATTCAATGAACTACTTGGATTTGTGGCTTTAGTTTTCCTGAATTTTGGAAAAACTTCAGCCATTATTTCTTCAAATAATTTTCCCTATTCCTCACTGCTCTTCTCCTTTGGGGATTCCAGTTTCGTCTATTACACTACTTAAAGTGATCCCATAGAGAAAAATCCCTTTTCTTTTTGTGTGTCCTTTACCAATAGTTTCTATTGCTCTGCCTTCATGCTTACTAATATTTTCTTCTACCAGTAGTCTCATCGATGCATTTTTCATTTCACAGAGTAGTTTAATGTGGTTATTTTTTCTATCAGCCATACCTCTACTTAACTTGTAAACTTAGTGGAATATGATGAAAGTAACTGTTTTAATATTCTTGCCTGATAATTCTAAGATCTGAGTATGTTTCTTATTGAGTTGGTTTTATTAAACTTATTCAATTCTTATTATAAACTTATTATTGGTTCTTTTCCTGCCTCTTTATATGCCAGGTTATTTTTGACTGAATATCCAAATTATAAATTTTACCATGTTGGGTGTTGGATATTTCTGTATCCTATACATCTTCTTGTCCTTTCTTCTTAGCTGCAGTTACTTGTAATCAGTAGGGTTATTTTTAATCTTGCTTTTATTATTTGTTAGGTTGGTATGGAGCCTGGCTCACTTTAAGACTGATTACTCTCCCCTACTCAGTAAAATGTTTCCATGTATTCTACTGTACCCTGTGAATTGTGAGATTTTCCAGACATAGTGGTGGGGAAAGTTACTATTCCCACCCCTGTGTGAACATCAAGCTTAAGTCCCTAAAATCAGATAGTTTCTCCCTTGGCTGTGAATGGTTTGCTCATATGCATCATGCATTCTAATGAATACCTGAAGTGGAGGATTTTCTACCCTCTTTAGAACTCCATGGGGGTGGTGGGAGGTGGGGTGGGGCTCTCTCTGGTACTCTGTTCTGTAAATTCCAGCTGCCTTGGTTTCCCTGGACTCCCAACATTCAACTTCATTTTCTGAAATTAGAGTCTACTCAGCTCCACAAGTGTTTCCCTTCTCTGAAATTCCTTTCCTTGCATGGAAACTTTCACAAGGAAATTGGCTGGGATAATGTAGGGCTTCCCTTCGTTTTTTCCCATCTCTCAGAGATCGCTCAGCTTGGATGCTTGGTCTTCAGTGACTTGAAAAATGTAGCTAAAAAATATTTTGTCTTCATCTATACATTATTTCAGGTGGGCATATAAATTTGGTCTCTATTATTTCAATGCACAGAAGTTCACAATTTTTATGCTTATTTTGAAAACAGACAAAGCTCAAAGTAAAAAGTTGACAGCTTGTGAAAATGATAATTGTGTAGTAAAGGAAGGGAGATAACTTGCTTGGATGTAGCTTTGTTTAGCAAACAATACACTTCTCTGCTCACCAGCCTTATCATTTACTGATATGGCTAGTAACATCTGTACATTTTCGGTGGCACTGGGGCCTACTGAAAAGCTATGGATGACTTCTGATGAGGTCTTAAAATGCTCACCAGTAGAGCTCAATGCCAGTATGTGTTCATAAAGATAAGATTGTGGCAGGGGTGCTAAATAAAGAGAGATTGTTACTGTTCCATTTCCCAGAGTGGCCTAAGAACCATTACTCCCTTTCCTACTAGTATGGATTAAGAGCTATAGTAGAAGAGAATAGTTGTTTTCAGTTATACACAATGTCCACCAGGAGATAAGAAGGAAAGTTGGTTGCCTGGGATGAAGCTGTCTAGAACATCAGCTGCCAAAACTCATCCTGATCAAACATTACAACTTGAGTTGCGCTCTTCCCATAGAAGTTTATTTATTCTGAGTCACTCCACTGGAGAAGCCCAGTGGCTCCTCCCTCGTGTTTTACTTGTCTAAGGTCCAGGAAAACAAACAGACAAACAAACAAAAAAGCTATTTGCCTCCCATCTACTAGAGATGTTAAGAATCAATTACCTGCTTGAAGCAATGGACAGGCGCTGGGACTGAACATGTTTCTTTTAGGTATTTGTCCCAGGTAAAATGACCTGAAAAGGAAATAGAAATCTCTATCATGGTCAACTTCCTAAAAAAGAATGTTTTCAGGAAGTAAGTAATCTACACTAAACGTTAGCCATTGCAGACTGGTATGGAGTATGGGAAATCTCATTTTTTCCTGTTTGAGATCAAAGGAGTATTAAGAGAATGAAATATATTTGCCAGAAGGGGTGGGATCTAGGTAATCCAATCCTAAGTGCCAGAGCAAGATATACCAATATCTTGAAGAAATGCCCAGGTATCTGGTGGAAAATAGAAGAGATGAGATAAAAGGTAGATAAGGAATTCCCTCTGAATAATCTGACACCAGGAGAGACGTCTCTATTTCTGTCAAATGACAGGTTCTACTACCCAATGTAGTCAGACATCACTGTCTCAGCTCGGGAAAATAAAAGTGAGATTAGCTAGAGATATGGGGTAGAATGACATAAAGGAAGGAGAAGCCAGAATGAGTGAGATTATACTTGAATCCTCACTCTCAAAACAGATTCTTTTACCCACCCACCTCCCACCCTCCACACCTGATATTGCTCTGAGGTTCAAAATGACAAGGATCTGATAGTTTCTAGAAAAGTAAGACATGGGAAATTTTTCTGACCTAGGAAGTGAGAACATATTGAGAATTCCAAAGTCTTTTCAGCTCTTGAAATGGTACAGAGCCTCTGAACATTTGAGGCATACTGTGTTAGAGAAGCAATCTTTAAAGTGACACAATGTTAGGGCCAGAGGATATATTTTAAGAGCCAGGTGATTAAATATATATCCAATTGGCCCCCCCCAAAATTATCAAATTCATATTAACAATGTCCTCAAATACCCACCTAGAGGTGACCCCATGAGGGAGCAGGGAAGGTCCCAGAACTGTCACAAGCTAAAACATTGTAGCAAACCAGCATTTCTTGAAGTTTCCTCTGTAGTGGAGCAGCACAGGGCCCCTTTTGGGCCATGCAAAAAGCACTAGATGCTGGGAATAAAAATGAGTAACTGAATGATGAAATCTAAATTACTCCAGAGACAATGCCAACACTTTACACTCTATTGCTTTTATAGCCTCTGTTTTAGAATCAGACCCTTTCCCACCATTGTTAACTAGGCCAAATAGATTTGGCCAGAAATCACAGGGTTATTTTGAACTATTTGATGAACTGGCCAATGATTAATCATCTTGACTAGACAGTCTATGGGGTAAATGAGATGGATATTTCTTGGAGTCGAGGATTAGAGAGCTTATCAGAATTTAATAAAGAGTCTGTTGCCAGTTGAGAGAACTCTAAAGCAAGGACTAAATACATTGTATTATTGTCTACTATTAGAAAATGAAAACATTACAAATTTTTATTCCATATTTTTACTAAATAGAAAATTTAAATAGAATAATTTTAATAAATAGAATAGAATTACTGTGTAATTCTTAAACTGTAGCATGTAAAGCAGTATTTCCAATAAAAATTTCTGCAATAATAGAAATGTTCTATATCTTTACTGTTCAATAGTAACCACTACCCATTGTAACTAGGGAACACTTGAAATATGGCCAACATGAGTAAATTTTAACTTAATTTAATTTTAATTAATTTAAATGGCTACAAGAAAATATTATATTAGGCAATGCAGGTCCAGAGGTTTGGTTGGTCCTGGGTAATTGCTTGTATTAGTTTGAATTTTGACCAAAAGCACCCAAGAGACTTTGGCTTTTAAAGTTAGAGCAGCTTCTAAACCAAGTACCAAAATAATTACACATTAATTATAGTTGTCTATCACATAATTCAACTAATAGTAATCAATTCCTGTACTGTAACCTCAGATTAGAAACCCCACACCTCCTACAATCAGGGAATAGCTTATCAGTATCTAATTGAAAAGCCATGTAGCCACTTTGACTGGCTTACTGATCTTTGCTTGGATTATTTACAGTTTAGTTCTTATTCTTGGGTAAATTGCAAAATAAGATAATTGACTAAAGACTATTTTAGCACCTACTACATGCCAGGCCCCTGGGTGAAGCAAATGGTTTGTGTACTACTACTAACTTTACGTAAAGCATAGCAGTTAGAATGCACTGCATTAGAAAATCCTGATGATTTATTTCATCAAAGCAATGGTGCCGTAGTGGTTATACATTGGAGTGCAATTTGCGTGGTTCAGAGTTCAAAACCAACAGCAGCTCCAGGGGAGAAATACTGGGCTTTCTACTCCCATAAACAGTTACAGTTTCGGACACCCACAGGAGGTTGCTATGAGTCAGGCTTGACTTGATGGCAGTGAGAAAGCTTAAAGTAAAAAAAATTCTATGGGGCAGTTCTATTCTGTAATACCTGAAGTCACCATGAGTTGGAAGTGACTGGAAAACAAACCAAACTCATTGCCCTTGAGTTGACTCGGACTCTTAACAACCCTCTAGGACAGCACACTGCTTCATAGAGCTCCAAGGCAATACATCGCTATGGAAACAGACTGCCATGTCTTTTTCTTCTGCAGAATAGCTGATAAGTTTGAACCGACCTTTTAGTTTAGCAGATAAGCACGTAACCATGGCATCAAGTCTCCTTGACTTACAAGCAACGGATTACTGTACATCATATGTTCACATATCCGAGTACTACAATAACCACAAAAGAAAAAGGGCAGGCAACAAACACACAGACCAGGGTTTAATAAGCTTTCTGTACATGGTCAAATAGAAAAAAAATTATGGTTTACAGGCCATAGAGTCTGTCACAACTACTCAATTCTGCTATTGGAAGATGTGAACAGCCATTGGTAATATGTAAATTGCTACAACTTTATTTACAAAAACAGGATGTAGGCTGAATTTCACGTTTGAACAGTAGTTTGCTGACCACTGCCATAAGTCATTAATTCCTAAACATTACTTATCATCAAAAATCTCCTGAATAGTTTTCTTTTTTAAATCGAGTCCTGGTTACTTAGTGTCTAGTAATTACTGGCATACGTGGAAGATTGGGAGGTAGAAGATGTTGGTTACAGTCTGGTTTCTAACTAACTATCTTAGGTAAACTATTACTTCTTGCCTTCCAAGCCTCAGTTTATTCATTTGAAAGTCAGAAATAACATCTGTCTCACAAGATTGTTCATACATTCATCCATTCAACCAATATTTATTACATTCCTCCCATGTGTGAAATACTATGTTAAATGTTAGAGGAACAGTAGATGTAGTTTCTCAGTCCATGGAGTTTGAAGTCTAGAGATAGTAAGGAAAAAAGGTTGTACAAATAATGTTACAATGTGATAAACTTAAATGAATGAATAGTACAGGTGTTCTTGGGAATGCAAACAGGGACATTGAGTCTATATTTGGAGTCAGAAATTATTGTGACATTTGGCACTAATAGCTAATATTGTCAAATTTGATACTAATAATAACTAATATAAATATAAAGTTATATCTAGAATATACTCAATTATTCATTCAAAAGATATTTAATAAGTATCTTCTAGGTGCTAGACAGCATCCCAGTGTTGGAATATAGTAGCAGGTGACGGCCCTCTTGGGATTTACAAGCTGTTGCATGGTAAGACATAGTTAGCAAACAAACAAACAAGATAATATGTGGTAAGTACCTGAAGGAAGTAAAATAAGGTGGTATGATAGGCCCTAGAAGCAATTTTAGATAGACACAAATGGATGCTCTACAGAGGTCAACATCTGAGCTAAGACCTGATGGATGAGAAGAAGCCTCCACTCACTGCTGTCAAGTCGATTCAGACTCATAGTAATTTAAAAAGGCATAGCAGAACTACCCTGTTGGGTTTTCATTACTGTCACCTTTACGGAAGACTGCCACATCTTTTTCCCACAGAAGGGCTGTCGTGGCTGGTGGCTTCAAACTGTCTACCTTTTGTTTGGCACCTGAGCACTTTAACCACTGTGTCCCTGGGGATCTGGATCTATGAGAAAAAACCAGCCACTTCATTTACAGCAAATCCCCCGAACTTACGGATATCATACCTACAATTCACCTACTTGCTAAAATTTGTATTTCTAAATTAGTACTTGTGATGCTTTTGTGGTTATATGCAGACATTCACAGAGCAGCAAAATTCTGAGTTGCCTAAATTACACGTTCCCAGCTAGGGTCAACAAAGTGATGCTGTCTTCCTTTCAGCCATCATACTGTAAACACATGTCCATTTACTGATTTAATGGCTTTAAAAAATGTTTTTATGCTTTTAGGTGTTAACTTTGCTATTTAAAATGGCTCCCAAGCATAGTAATGAGTACTATCTTTGTTTCAAAGCGCATCAAGTCTATGGTGTGCCTTATGGAAAATGTTACATAAGCCCTGTTCGGGTTTGAGTTATATTGCTATTGGACATGAGTCCAATGTGACTGAAACAACAATATATATGTTTAAAAGGTGTCTTTAAGCAGAAATACAGCTGAAAAAAATATGACCAGAAGTTTGCATGAACCTACTAACTCTTTTTCCATTAAGAACAATGATTCAGTACTTGCTAACTGTTTTCAGTGCCTTCATAGAGCTTAATGCAAATAACAGGAATTGACTGTGTATGACTGAAAACTGCTTATGAAGGTGATATATAAATTCTAAGGCCCAAGAAAAAGCCCTAGGGGCACAATGACTAAGAATCTGCTACTAAACAAAGGTCAGCAGTTAAAACTTAACAGGCCATTGTGGGAGAAAAGAGCTGGAGGTCTGCTCCTATAGAGCTTTCAGCCTAGGCAATTGTATGAGGCAGTTCTACTCTGACATATAGGGACACTGTGTCACACTGACTTAATGGTACACAACAACACACTCAAGAAATGATGGTTAAATTCATTAGTAGGAAAATAAAAAGCCTCCACTGACAGTACTTACAAGCTATGTAAGAGAACCCTTAAGAAATTGGATGTGCTATAAAATGTAAAATGTGATGTGTTAATCCCCTTCTCTAATAGTCATTCACTCAATAAATGTTTATTGAGCAACTATTAAATGCCAAGCCTGGTTTTATTTCATGTGATATACAGCAAAGAACAAAACAGCCAAAGTTTCCGCCCACATGAAGTTTACATTCTAATGGGAAAGAAGGACAATAAATAAACAGTTGGTCCAGAGGGTAACCGATACCAAATAAGTAATTATATAATTTCTAGATCTTAAAAACAAAGAAAAAATAAGGCAGAGTAAGGGAGAAAGAAAGTGGATAGGGTGTGGAAGCTATTTTAGGCAAGATGGTCAAGAAAGACATCTCAAGGTGATATGAAAGCTAAATGGTCCCTCCAGTCTCTGCTTGAATATTTCCAACTTCCAATTGAATATTCCAATATGATTATCTGGGTATAGTTCAATTTACTGGATCTTTATAGCTAGTCAAAATTGGCCTTCCGCCACCCTTCACTCATTGGCTTTGCCAGACCTGGTGCCATCAAGTCAGTCTTAATTCATAGCTACCCTATGCAGAACAGAACACTGCCCAGTCTAGCACCACCCCTACAATTGTTACATTTCAGCTCATTGTTGCAGCCACTGTGTCAATCTATCTCATCATGTCTTCTTTGTCACTGCCATTCTACTTTAGCAGGCGTGATGACCTGTGTCTCCTAATAACATGTCCAAAGTACATGAGACAAAGTCTCACCATCCTCAATTCTACGAAGCATTTTAGCTGGACTCCTTCGAAGATAGCTTTGCTTGTTTATCTGGCAGTTTACAGTACTTTCAATATTCTTCACCAACACCATAATTCAAATTAATCAATTTTTTACTCCGTTTCCTCTATTTAATGTCCAACTTCACATGTATATGAAGTGACTAAAAATACCATGGCTTGGGTTAGGCACACCTTGGTCTTCAAAATGACATCCTTGCTCTTTATCACTTTAAAGAGGTCTGCTTAATTTCTTGACAGCCGGTTCTATGAACATTTATTGTAGAGTCAAGCAAAATTAAAGTCTTGAAAACTTCAGTCTTTTTATTATGATAGTTAACTGGTCTGGACGTGACGATTTTGGTGTGTTGTTTGTTCATTTGTTTTTACGTTGAGTTGCAATCCATGCTGAAGGCTATATGTAGTCTTTGATCTTCATCAGTAAGTGCTTTACGTCTGCTGGCTTTCAATAAGCAAGGTTGTACCATCTGCTCTAGGTTAATAAGCTTTCCTCTAATCCTGAAGCCATGTTCTTCTTCATATAGCCCAGTTTCTCAGATTATTTGTTCAGTCCATAGGATGAGTAAATCTGGAGACCTCTGACACAAAGCTTTCCTGTTTTAAGCCACTCAATATTCCTTTGTTCTGTCCAAACAACTGTCTCTTGGTCTATGTACAGATTCCACATGAGCACAATGAAGCATTATCCACAGTTTGTTATGATCCACACAGTTGAATGCCTAAGCATAGTCAACAAAACACAAATGTACATCTTTCTGATATTCTCTGTTTTGAGCCATGGTTTATCTGATGTCAGCAATGATATCCCTTGTTTCATGTCTTATTATCCAGCTTGAATTTCCGGCAGCTTCTGTCAGTCTGCTGCTGCTACCCTTGTTGAATGATCTGCATCAAATTTATTTTCATGTGGTATTAATGATATTGTTTGATAATTTTCACATTCTGTTGGGAAACCTTTAGAATAGGCACAAATATGGATCTCTTTCAGTCAGTTGGCCAAGGAGCCATCTAATTCTTGGTATAGATGACAATTCTTCCAATGCTGCATCAGTTTTTTGAAGCTTTTCCATTGGGTTCCTATCAATTCCTGGAGCCTAGTGTTATGTTAATGCCTTTAGGACAGCTTGAACACCATTGGTTCTTAATCATATGCTACCTCGTGAACACTGGCTAATTCTTTTGTGTACATTGATATTCTGTACATCCCTTCCATCTTCTTTTGATGCTTCTTGCATTGTTCAGTATTTTGCCCATGGAATCTTTCGATATTAAAACTTGATTTTTTTTCTTCAGTTCTTTCACCTTGGGTGTGTTCTTCCATTTGGGTTTTCTAACTCCAGTTCTTATCAAATTTCATTACAATATTCTACTTTGCCTTCTTGAACTGTCCTTTGAAATTTTCTGTTCAGTTCTTTTATGTCATTATTTCTTCTAAATGCATTAGCTACTTTACATTCAAGAGCAAGTTTCAGAGGCTCTTCTAACCTCACTTTGATCTTTTCTTTGTCTTTTAAATGACTTTCTGCTTTCTTAAAGTATGAAGTGCTTGATGTCATCCCACAGCTCAACATATCTTCTGTCATTAGTGTTCAATGTGTTGAATTTATTCTTGAGATATATTCTAAATTCAGGTGGGACACGCTCAAGGTTGTATTTTGGCTCTAGTACACTTGTTATAATTTTCTTCAGTTTCAAACTGAACTTGCAAATGAGCAACTAATGGTCTGTTTTACAGTTAGCTCCTGCCTTTGGTTGGTTGATACGGAGCTTCGCCATCATCTCTTCCCACAGATATAGATTTCACTCCTGTGTATTCTATCTGCTAAAGACCTCGTGTACAGTTCCCATGTAAGTTGTTGGAAAAGGGTATTTGCAATGAAGAAGTCACTGTTCTTGCAAAACTATCACTGGCTCTAAAAATTCTATCTTTAAGCCTTCTTTACAATGGGTTCAAGTACAGGAACAATTGTGAGGATGGCGCAGGACCAAGTGGCATTTCGTTCTGTTGTGCATAGTGTTTTTATGGATAGGAACTGACTTGATGGTACTTAACACCACCACCTATTCCTGTCAAGTCAATTCTGACTCATGGTCACCCCAGGTGTTACTAAGTAGAACTGTTCCATAGGGTTTTCTTAGCTGCAATCTTTATAGGATCACATTGCCAGGGCTTTCTTGACCAGCACTGCTGGGTGGGTTTGAACCCCAACTTTTAGATAAGTAATCAAATGCCAACAATTTTCAACAACCAGGGGCCATCTTTCTAAATATGTTCCAAACCCTTCAACTGGTTCCCAATGTGACACAGTTAGGTCAGGTACCTGCACTTATGCTGGCTATTATTCTGGACACATTCCAAGAATGCTAGTTTGTTCTGCCTAAAGTGTGAAACTCAATTCATAAAAACAATAATGATAATTTCAGTCTTTAGATCAGAAATCTTATTCTAAGACTACAAAGTGAATAGTGCTTCACTGCTTAAATATTTAAGGAGCCCTGGTGGTGGTGTAAGTAAGGCTGCTGATGGCTAGGTTGGTAGTTCAAACCTACCAGCTTCTCCAAGGAAACAAAATGAGGTAATCTGCTCCTGTAAAGATTTACGGTCTCATAAAGCCTATGCAGGGTCACTATGAGTTGGAGTCAATCTGATGTTGATGGGTTTGTGAGTTTATGTATATATAATATGATTTAAGAGGAATATTTGCTAAAATACCACTGATGGGCATTTGCATTTGTTTTCTTATATTGATGAATTCTCTTTCAAAATTTTTAAGATTATTTCCCTTTGGTAAATTTATAGAAGTGGTACTGAAAGATAAGGGACATGCATATTTTGGATTTTGATACACTCTATGTTACCAGAATATCCTCTGAAACGATTATACCAATTTATAATACAAGTTATGGTTTCTAAGAGTGCCCGCTCCTTACATGTTTGCTAAAATGGTTTTTACATTCTACAATTTTGATAAAGTTCATCAGCAAGGAAATTAAATGCTGTTATATTTGTTTGGTTATTAATTCAGTTGAAGCTCTTTTCAGGCTTATACTAGTTATTTATATTTTATTTTTGTCATGCTATATTTTGGTAATTTTTCCATGAAGTATTTTTTGTTGTTGTTTTCTTACAGATTGCTAACAGCTTTTTTGTAGATTACAGATATTAATCCTCTGCCTATTATACAGGTTGAAAACATTTGTCTCAGATGGTAGGTTTTACTCTTAAAATGTTTCTAACTTTACTATAAGCAATTTTTAAAATATTTTATTATTCCTTTTTAAAATTTTTTTCTTTTATTATTCCTTAGCTCATATCATGTCTTCCTCAGCTCAATATTATAAAAACATAAACTAAAGTCTCCTTCTAGCACTTCTGATTTCTTTTTTTTTAACACTTAAATGTTAAAATACTTGAAATTCTATGTAATGTATAAGGTAACAAGCTAAGTTACTTTCCTTACCGTTATTCAAAAATGTACTCCAATATCATTTACTGAATAAATCCTCTTCTCCCCATTGATTTGAAATGTCACTTTGGTCATATATTAATTTCTTATATGTAGCTGGTCCTATTTCTGGACTCTTGAGTTCTGTTCCTCTGACCAATCTATTTCAACACCAGCAGCATTC
Organism: Echinops telfairi; assembly: GCF_000313985.2. NCBI lineage: Eukaryota > Metazoa > Chordata > Mammalia > Afrosoricida > Tenrecidae > Echinops > Echinops telfairi. The sequence goes on along the minus strand of NW_022111357.1, from coordinate 2,229,996 downwards.
TGTTTCCCCAAATTTAATAGTCCATATAAATATCTGATAGAACAAGTCCTTTTCCTAAATTGTACCCTACAAATCCTAGGCACTTTTAAAATGACTAATAAATTGTGGTATATCCAGCACTAATAAAAGACAGTTATTATGTCCAAAGCTAAACTATACAGTAAACAGCAGCTCATTGTCAAAACCCTGTCCACATTCCTAATAGAATAATAGCTTAATATTTTTAACAAATCATCTAAGATAAAAACAGCAAGCAAAAATGTTTTTGAAAGAATATGAAAGGAGTTGAATTACACCATTAGCTTTCTTGTAAATGTACCATGAGACAATCACTAAGCTAAAAAACAAAGAGTTCAACAAATATTTTGGCTGAAAAAGAGGTTTCAAATAGAAGCTCAATTTCTGGTCGTAATAAGGCAGTTTCATTAGTGTATATTATGTTTCTCCGATCTGGTTTTTTGTTTCATGAATATATGCATAAAGGAAAAACATGACTTAATATGTAAAATATTTCCTCAAGTGCCTCAAGATTGGAACAGAGTTGGCTAATAAACACAAAAATTGTTTCAAGTCTGGTATTACTTCAGCAAGGAAGTTACTTGAGGTATTTTTATTCATGAGATCAGCATTCTTTTCATTACACCACAGGTGCTTATGAAACAACATAGACTTTCAGATGATGGAAAGAAAGTGTCAGGTAAAGAGCAGAACTCAGAGGCTTTTTGGAAGATCCAGGCAGGTTATCCTGAAAGGTCAAAAGTCTGGATTTGGGATGCTTCTGAGGCATAGAAGCACAATATTCAAGCTAAAAACTTGGAAGTTCCCTATAAGAAACATTTGCTTTCCTGGCTTCATACCATTACCCGTATCACTACCCTAGCCAGAGAATGAGTCAGGAAAAATATCATTTTGTCCACAAAGTCTTCTGATTTTACTGTATCCCTAGAACAAATTCGACCATTTCCTATATGCCTCCTATAACATCCTGTTCACAACTTTATTATTATACTCATAATGCTATATCATAATTATTTATGTAAGTGTTTGGAGGGCTGATATTATCTTTTACTCAACTTTCTATCTTTTTTATGACTACAAAATGCTTTTATTTATTTTTTAAAGCATTTTACTGGGGGATCTTACAACTCTTATCACAATCCATATATACAGTACATCCATCTTGTCAAGCACATTTGTACATTTGTTGCCTTCATCATTCTCAAAACATTTGCTTTCTGCTTGAGCCCTTGGTATCAGCTCCCTACTTTTTTTCCCTCCCTCCTAATCCCCCACCTCCCTCATGAACCCTTGATAATTTATAAATTTTATTATTTTGTCATATATTACAGTCTGACATCTCCCTTCACCCACTTTATTGTTGTTCATCCCCCAGGGAGGAGGTTATATGTAGATCCTTTTAATTGGTTCCCCCTTTTTACCTCACCTTTCCTCCACCCTCCCCGTGGTGCCACTCTCACCACTTGTCCTGAAGGGATCCTCTGTCCTGGATTCCCTGTGTTTCCAGTTCATATCTGTACCAGTGTACATCCTCTGGCCTGGCCAGATTTGTAAAGTAGAATTGGGATCATGATAGTGGGGGCGAGGAAGCATTTAGGAACTAGAGTAAAGTTGTATGTTTCATTGTTGCTACACTGCATCCTGGCTGGCTCGTCTCCTCCCTGCGACCCTTCTGGAAGGGGATGTCCAGTTGCCTACCGGTGGGCTTTGGGTTTCCAATCTACACTCCCCCTCATTCACAATGATATGATTTTTTTGCTTTTTGATACCTTATCCCTTCAACACCTTGTGATCACACAGGCTGGTGTGCTTCTTCCATGTGGGCTTTGTTTCTTTTAAGCTAGATGGCCGCTTGTTTATCTTCAAGCCTTTAAGATCCCAGACACTATATCTCTTGATAGCTGGGCACCATCATCAACTTTTAATCTTTACTGCTTGATATATGAAACTTAATACCAAGAAAAACAAACTCACTGTCATCGAGTCTACTCTGACTCATGGACCCTACAGGACAGAACAGAACTGCCCCTATGTGATTCCAAGACTGTAACTCTTTACAAGTGTAGGAGGTGTGATCTTTCTCCCAAGGAGCAACTGGTGGTTTTGAACTACTGACCTTGTGGTTAGCAGTCCAATTTATAAACCCACTGTGTCACAAGGGCTCCCTTGAAACTTAATAGGGGCTCAGTAAGTTTTTGAGTGCATGAAAGAAGAAAAGGAGCAAACTGAATTATTACACTTAGTTCTGGGAGCTATACTTTGAGAGGGCAGAGCAAACAAGAATCTAAGTGGAGACACCTAAGTGCTAAAAGGAACTAAAATCATGTCACCTGAAAACCAGCTGAGGAACAAGGAATATATCTTATGACTTAAAAACAAATAACTACAGTGTGTATCTAAGCAATGTGCTGAGTGTTAGGGATACAACTGCTATTTAAAAAATGGCCAGTGTTCTCAGCCTATTGAAGGTTAGGAATAATATACAGTCAACCATGCTATATTGATAAAATGTATTACTCTGGGTAACAAAGAGATCTGTAGGAACACCTAAAAGCATTGTAGAAGCTTCCCAAAGGTATCAAGTAACCTCTAAGCTTCTAAGCTAATGTGTAAAAGGATAAACAGGAGTCAGCCAAGAAATTGAAAATTATTTTGTTTCAGACAGAAAGAAAAGCCTGTCGAAAGGTCTAGAAATTAAGAGAATCAGTTCTAAAAATTGAACCTTTGGATATGGCTTTTGGTTAGTTCACAAAAAAAGTTGTAGAGAACCAACCCAGGAAAATGGGAATGCCCATTTTCCAGTAGGCTAAGGATGACAGTGGAAGCCCAAAATCCACCTGTAGGGTCCACACATGGATTAAGCCACCAGTGAATCACCTCTGACCATAGATCAGGAATGTGAACAGCCCTCCTATCATTCAAAGTACGTTAGAAAGCAGATTCTTGCAGATTCAGTTTGGTTAGCATTTAACACCTTACCATTTCATGCATTTTAAATTTGTTCTAGTTTTTAATATTTCTGCTTTCTTTTCTATAGAAGTTTTTTCTGTTTTGTTGTTGTTGGGATTTTTTGTTTTTCTGTATATAAAATCTAGGATAGGTAAATCCACAGAGATAGTAACTGGACTAATGGTTTCTTAGGGAGCATGGCAAGGGAGGATAGGGGGAAATGGAGCGCTAATAACAATGAGTACAAGAAAAAAGAAAATGTTCTAAAATGACTGTGGTGATGACTGTACAATAATTTTTAATGACTGAACTATTGAATTATATGATAAGTGAATTAAATGCCAATAAAACTTGAAAAAGAAATAAAAGAGGTTGTAGAGAAATGCAGTATTCAGGTATCAAAGAGCATCACACATCATGGCAATGAGAAGAAGGAAGTTATGAAGGGTTGGGAGAGGAGTCATTTTAATTGCAATCAATGTAAAGAACAGATTGGAGCACAGTTCAGGTTAAGGGCAGAAAGACCAGCTAGGAAGCTATTCTAGTAATTTAGATGAGAGGTAACAGTGGCTTGAACTAGGAATGTGGTAGAGTAACAGTGAAAAGACAGTCCTTCTAATAACTAGAGGCTGGTATGTGATAAATAGGCTAAGCTGCTTCCATACAGTCCTAAAAGACAGAAACATAATTAATAGAGACCCTAAAATTTCCACAAGAATCATGTTGCAACTAATAGAAGAATTCAGCAACATTGTTGAGTATAAGATTATCACACAAAAATAAGTTCCTTTACATTAACAAAGAGTATCCCAGAAAGGAAATCAAGAAAACAATACTATTTACAACAGTTCCTTGAATGATAAAACATATAAGAACCTAACGAGAAGTATAAAAGACATACAATGGAAATTATAGAACATTATCACAAGAGTCCAAAGAGATCTACATAAATGAAAAACATTTTGTGCTCATGGACAGAAAAGTTAAAATAGGGAAAATGTCAATAATACCTGTGATGGTTAAAGATTATGTCAACTAGGTGTGCTTGGTTAAGGGTAGGGGTGGAGTTCAACAAAACAATTGTGCCACAGTCTGATGACAGCTTCTTGGTGTCATCACTTTTTTATATAAGAGAGAGAGACAGAGAAGAGTCAGATCCTTTTTGGCTCTTTGCTGTCTGCCAGAGCTGGATCTCGAATCTGGTTCGTATTGTCTATGGATACCAGGAGCTACCATCAGATTACCAAAAGTGGATTCATTCCACCTACTTCAGACCTTTCCATCCACCAGCCTATACTTCCTGCTGTCTCTTGCTTTGTCTTCCTGCTTTCTGCTTATCAGCTTCCAGAAGAAGTCGCACTTGAACTAGACTGGGCATACCTATTTCTGCAACTGTGTACACCATTTTTGTATCAATTTCTTTCTATGCACATACAAGGATCACTGGTCTTGCTTCTCTAGAGAACCCAACTAACACAATACTTAAAGCGATCTACAAATACAATACAATCCCAGTATAAATCCCATCTGCATTATTTACTGTAATGGAAAAACTAATAATCAGCTTTATAGAGAAAGGAAAGAAATCCTGAACAGTTAAAACAATACTGCAGGACATTAAAGAAGGAAGCTGTATACTTTCTCATATCAAAGTACAGTATACAGACACTATAACCAAAACAGTTAGTAGAATAGAATCAGTAAACAAGAAATACACCCACTTATGGGCAACTGATTTTGAAAGGGTTCAAAGTCTATTAAATGGGGGAGAAACAGTCTCTTTAGTAAGTGGTGCTGGCAAAACTGGATATACACTTGCAGAAATTCACACAAGACTCCCATATACAAAAAGTACCTTAAAATGGATCAAAGATTTATATGTTAAACCTAAAACTATAAAGTTCCTTGAAGAAAATATAATCAAATACCAGGGGGCCTAATATTTTGTAAAAATATGATAACAAACAACAAATGTACAAATAGCAGAGGAAAAATTAGATGAATGGAAGATTATTAAAAATTAAACACTTATGTTTATCAAAAGTCTATCAGGAAAGTAAAAAGAAAGCCTACAGATTGGGGAAAATGTTCTGAAACAACATATCTGATAAGGGCCTAATGTCTAAAATTTACAGAAAGCTTCAACAACTCAACAACAAAAACAACACAATTATAAAATGGGCAAAGGGCATGAACAGGAACTACATCAAAGTGGAACAGCAAACACATGAAAAGATGGCTCATGAGCGGACTCAACTGCGACTCACAGAGACCTTATAGGATAGAGTACAACTGCCCCTGTGAGTTTGAGACTATAATTCCTGAAGAGTGGCTAGTAGTTTCAAACTGCTGATCTTGCAATTAGCAGCCCAACACATAACCTACTACACTACTAAGGCTCTTAGAGAGATAAAAACCAAAATTACAATGAGGTACCACTTCACCCTGTCAAAATGGCACTAATGAACAGCAAAAACAGATAAAACAAATATTAGTGAAGATGTAGAAAGACTGAAACCATTATCTAATCTTGTGGGACTGTAAAATGGTAATGTCCACTATGGAAAATCTAGATACTGAACTCAATGACCCAGTAATTCCAGTCTTGGGTATATGCTCTTAACAGCTAATAAACACGACACAAACAGACATACACAAAAAGTGATACCTTGGTTCTTGAATGACTCCTATCTCAAAATTTTCACTACTGGCACAGCAAAGTTAGAAAAAAACCTGCTTGGTGTTTGTGTAACTTTACTCAATAATAGAGCCAGAAACCTCACTTGAAAAAACCTGAACAGCAAAGGAGTCACAGACACAGACACAAAGGGGTGAGGGGTTAATCTAAGCACCACTCAATTAATCTAAATCTCACTCAGACAACACATAATGCTTGTGTTCAGTGCGTTAAAACATTCGTCACTGTCATGGAAGAGGCACATCATCATCAGTCACGGAAGGATTAGAATCACCATAAAGTCAAATGTGGGACTAGTCTCAGAGCCTACATTGTGAGAATCTGGTGTGCAGAAGGTGATGGATGACAGTGGGAGCCCAAGATTCATATGTGAAACTACTCAGGAAATAAGCCTCCGGAGAACTCCCCCGTCTAAAATTGAGGGAAGGGAGTAAAGTGGTCACTAAACAGAGTGCTTGGGAGAGAGGAGTATAGAAGATCAAAGGCATAATCTGACCTTAACAGTTAAAACTTTGTCAGTAGATTCCCTCCTATGATGTGGGTTGGACCTGATTTGGTTTCCCAAATTTTCTGCATTTTTGGTTTGTATTGGTTTCTTCCGTTTTTGTTTGTTCATATTAGAGTGTATCTCAAGAGGTATTATGTCAATGGAGGTCACCCTCTTGAAGCTGTGTTATATGCTTTTCCATTTTTCGGTATATGAGACCTAGGATTGATGAATCTAGAGGGACAGCCAGTGGAATAAAGGGTTTGGAGGGAGGGGGTACAGTGTGGAGGGTTCAGCGGTGGTGGCGGGGTGTAAGGTAGATGATGTTAAAGAGTCCATATAGAAAAAGAATATTTGGAAGCTGATTTTGGTACCAATTGTACATTCTACTTAACATGACTGAAATTTGGAATGATATATGTATTAAATTTGAACTAATAATAACTTTAAAACACTCATCATTGTGCTTTTTTTTAAAGCTCTATTTGTGCAAAATATTGTAACCATTGTTCCAAATAAAGTTACTGATACCAGCAGTAAAGCTATGGGGAAAGCTGTGAGAACCACAGCTTTAGAGTTAAAGATCACTGCAAAATTTTAATCAGATCGCCACTAGTCTGATTACATGGTTCAACACAACAAGGCTAAGTCACCATTATTAACATTTTTAGGGTGGGGGGGGAATGTGATTAAAGTGGCTAACATAGCAAAAGGTGTGAAATCATTAGCCACAAAACAAAGAACCTAGGCCATCACAGAGATTGAAACGTTATTGTTAATTTGGATAAATCAGAAACAACCCGATGGTGATAGCATATCAGAGATAGTGTTAAAAAAAAAAAGAGAGAGAGAACAGGCGCACAGTGTAGTGAATCATAGGAAAGGGCCGAGTAAAGTTGTGTCATTTCTGAGCCTCAGAATCAATTATTTGGTTTTCCATTATTTCTTATGAGAAAAATGTGTTCAATTCTCAAAATTTTCTGTGTTCAAACACAAATTTGCAGCAAATTGAATTCTACAATTAAGGTATCACTCTATCTATGCTCACTGCAAATTATGCACAACAGAAAAAATAGGGAGGGGGGGAGGTAAAGAGGGTGCCCAGTGCTCATCACAGATAAGTGGATGACCAAAATTTGGTAATATTTACAATGGGATTTTGCATAACCATTAAAAAATAATGAGGGGTCCACACAATATTTTAATATGAATGGACCTGCAGAACACCATGTTAAAATGAAGTAAGTCAATTACTTAAGAACAAATATTATATGATCCCCTTTTATAACAAGACAAGAATAGCTTTATAAAAAGAGACCAATGTTTACTGGTGATATTAGACAGTGAGGAGTGTGATGATTAGGTTTTATGTTAATTTGGATGGGCCAAAATTCTCAGTAGTTTGGTAGTTAAGACCTAGTAATCCCCCAGGATTGACCTTACACAATGTAATCAATAAGATCTGCTATGAGCAGCAGATCAGCTTTAAGAAGAGGAGCATATTATGCTACACCTTTATTCAGGTCACAGCCCTGCTGTGGGAGTTCATCATTCCCATATCTATACAATTTAGGAGACCCCTCACCTCATAGCTATGCAAGTCAGAAGCCACCAGGCTAACATCTGACCCACAGACTTGAAATGTCCTTGGACTTTGACTTGCTTGCTTCTATAACCATATAAGCTATTGTCTTGATATAACTTTCTATGTATATACATAGTTAAACATCACTAATTTCATTTCTCCAGTGAACTCAGCCTAAGGGAAGAAGGGAGAACCACGCTCTATATCAGTGGTTCTAAACCTGTGGGTCGCGACCCCTTTGGGAGTTAAACGACCCTTTCACAAGGGTTGCCTAATACATCCTGCATATCAGATATTTACATTACAATTCATAACAGTAGAAAAATTACAGTTATGAAGAAGCAATGACAATAATTTTATGGTTGGGGGGATCACCACATCATGAGGAACTGTATTAAAGGGTCTCGGCATTAGAAAAGCTGATTGAGAACCATTGCTCTAAGTCATGCTGTTGCCACTAGGTGCTGTCAAGTCACAGTCTCACTCATAGCAGCCCTATTATGCACAACAGATCAAAACACTGTCTGGTCCTGCATTCCCACACAACTGTTATGTTTGAGCCCATTGTTGAAGCCTCTAAGTATCAATGCATATTATTCAGATCTTTTTCTTTTCACTTATCCTCTACTTTACCAAACATTTCTAGGGATTAATCTCTCTTGATAACATGTCTATTGAGACACAAAGTCTCAATAACTTTGTGTCTAAGGCGCATTCTGGCTGTACTTCTTCCAAAGCAGATTTGTTTGTTCTCTGGCACAGTCCATAATAGCGTATACACTAGTGTATAAGCCAAGTTTTTCAGCACATTTTGTATGCAGTAACTACATTTTTTTAGTGTACTATCACAGTAGGATCCAAAGGTCTTTAGAAGCTTGTGATTAGTCATCTAAGATACAACTATTGGTCTCCACTCATCATAAACAACAGATTAAGGAAGAAACTAAAGATTTAGAGAAGTAACAAAGTCTACCAGGCTAACAGCTTACATGAGGCCACAGTCTCATCTACTCTAGCACCAAAAATTTTGATGTACCTAGTTACCAATACTGATCATTCTGACTGGGATTACAATAGACAGTTCTGGATAGGATGGGAGGAAAATGTGTAGAACACAACACAAATTCTTAAAAAAAAAAAAAAGCCTGACTTACTAGACTAGTTGAGATCAGAGGATTCCCTGAGATAACTGCCCTGAAATACTCTTTAAGTGAATTCAAAATATCAAGGATGTCTTTAAAGTGAGCCAGAGGCAGATTTTTAAAAAGTAGATTGAAGAATGGATTTGGGGCTCGCACTTAATCCTAGCTCCAATCTAAGAACAGTTAGTTCTTACAATATGGTCCTGCCCAATACTCGCCCTCATGAAGCAAGCACAGAAGATATGGGTGCTAGAGCAAAGTGTGGTAAAGAAATTGGATTGTGTCTGGCTATCCGAAAAAAGAGCAGCTGAGATCTTAAAGGCTTGTTTTCAAACAAGCAGCCACCAAAGTGAGATGTCAACTAAACTCATATGGAAGAAGCACACCAACATCTATGATCCAAGGATTGTAACATAATTTATAATTTACAATTGAATTATATAAACAACCCAAATCCAAAGGAGGGAATAGTATCAGAGCTTAAATTGTGATTCAGATGTGCAGAAAACTATGGATGATAGTGGAAGCCCAAAATATTTACATGATCTACAAGGGAAATATGCCTCTGATGAAAAAGTAAGGATAGGAATAAATTGGTTACCAGACAGAGTATTGGAGAGATGACTATAGTAGATTAAAATGAAAAAATCTGACATGAATGGTTAAAATTGTATCATTTCATCTCCCCTCTGATATACTTTGGGCTGGATCTGGTTTTTTTAATATTTTCTGGTTTTTCTCATATTGGAGTTTATCTTTTTGTAGTTTGTCATTGTGGGTAGCCTTCTTGAATCTTTGCTATGTTTTTATGTTTTTTGGTGTATGAAACCCAGAATTGATGAACCTATAGAGACAAAAACTAGAGTAAGAGTTCCTGAGGGGTTGAGAGGAGGAGGTGAGGGGGTAAAGGGAAGCTGATATCAAGGAGTTCAAGAAGGAAGAAAACGTTTTGACACTGACTTTGGTATCAATTCTACAGTACTACCTGATGTGATTGTACTATAGAATGATATGATGTCTAGATTAGCTAATTAAATGGTTTGTGGGGGAGGAGGAGGAAGAGGAGGAAGAAGAAGAAAGAAGAGGAGGAAGAGGAAGAAAGTATTCCCAGAGATCCATTTTACTGAACCATCAAAGTGGCACACAAATTAAAGAATAGAACCCATAAGTATGCTGCTCTTTTGGGGGAGCCCTCATAGTAGGTTACATGTTAGGCTGGTAACCACAAGGTCAGCAGTTCAAAGTTCTCATAAAGATTTACAGCCTTAGAAACCCATAGGGGCAATTCTACTCTGTCTTACAGAATAGCTAAAAGTGAGAATTGACGCAATGGCAGGTAGTATGATGCTCTACTAAAAATAAAATATAAAAATCTATGAGAGATCAAAAGGTTAACATTACTTTACAACAAAGATGAGAAAATAAGGGAGCAGGGAAACTAGAGTACTGGAACAAAACAACCAGAATACAAAGAGCATATTGACACATTACAGAAAATATGATTAATGTCACTTTGTATAGAAAAAATTTGTATAGAAATTGACAAATGATAACCTGATTTACTATGCAAACTTTCACCAAAAACGCAATAAAATATTGCTTTCTAAGTAAAATTAATAGACATTACAAATAAAACTATTTGGGCTCAATATATATCTGTCTCAAGATGAAGTGAGTTGGTTGAGAAAGCTAGGGGTTCCCAACAACTTTAGAAGTGCAAGTAGAAAATGAGTGACCTTTTGACATGATGTCTTATAAGAAACAAAAAAATTTCAGATGGTAGACCAGATTTAGATTATTTTAAAGATCTCTTCCAATTCTGAGATTTAGCACATCTATTGCATTTTATTTCAGTGTAATATTCGACGCTGCTCTTATGCTTGATGAGAGAAAAGAAATATGCAGGATTAATTTATCAGAGGATTCATTTGTCTGACACTCTCACAGGAAGGGGAAAAAATGAGGAGCTGATACCAAGGTCTCAAGTAGAAAGCAAATATTTTGAGAATGATGAGGGCAACAAATGTACAAATGTGCTTGACATACAATGTATGTATCTATGTATGGATTGTAATAAGAGTTCTAAGAGCCCCCAATAAAATTATTTATTAATTTTTTTTAAAAGCTTTTAAATTTTCACATCACTTAAAGTCTTGTGCATTTATGTTCAGTATCTACTGATCATGAGGCCTATTCTGTCAACAAATAGGCTGTTAAAAACATGTCTAAATTGTCATTAGGTTATAATTGTTATTATCATTCACATTACTAACAAAACCAAAATCAGTAGCAACAATCATCATGCACCTTGTATTTTTACCTGAATTATGCCAGATTATAAGAATCCTTGTGAGTTGGTTAATTGTGCCAGCCTGGCCGATAATCACATGTGGGGCTAATTGAAAGGCGGAGGGATAAATGGGTGGTGAGCCTCGCCTTTCTAGTTCTCGGGTCTCTTGTTTTGTGATGATTGCACCGAGTGCAGCTGCCTTAGCAGTTCCCTGCTTCAGCTTGCAAGATTGACTTCCTACAAGACAGCCCAAAGGAGAAGCTACATGGACCTATCCTGATGCAGCCCTGGGTGCTGGAGCAGCCGTGTGGAGACCCTGCTAGTGCTGAGATGCTTGTTCGTTCACTGATTCAGCTTTCCTCCTGCAGTCGGCATCATTGCCTCTGTTTTGTGAGGTGGAGGACTTTGTGGACTGGTGTTGGGTTAATGGGTTAATGTTGGACTTGTGGGCTTGGGCAGCATTGGGTTGGGATGTTTTCATGATGCACATTTTCTTTACATAAAACTCTCTCTTATACATGAGTCGCTGGGGATTTGTTTCTCCAAAGTACCTAGACTAATACACCTTGGTAGCACTGTAAGGTAAGCACTGGACTGCTAATCACAAGTTCAAAAGGTTCAAAACCACTATTTAGTAGGAGAAAGATGAGGCTGTCTGCTCCGATAGATTTACAACCTTTGAGAAACTCTATTATCAGGTTGCTATAAGTCAAAATGGATTCAATGGCAGTGGGCTTGATGCCAATATCTTGTTCAATAGCTCAAATGTTTTGTAATAATTCGCAGAGTAGCTTTTATTCTCATTTTACACATCAAGAAATAGACCCCTAAAGATTATGTGGTTTCCCCAAAGTCATAAATCTGGTAAACGATGGGGATAGAAATTTTACAGAGGGCTTATCTGACTCCTACATCTATGGTTTATTCCATTTCAGAAAAGTACCTTTGAAAGCGTGAGCTAAGTTTTAAGAAATATAAAAATTTCTATCATTTACCAAGTGTTAGGCACTTTCCCTGCATTATTTCATTCATTTCTTCAGCTCACATTCATATAGTATGTCGTTTCAAACAACATCACAGATTTGACTTGTTTTAAGTAAGCTTTGAATACAGAATGAAAACTATAACATTCCTCCAAAGTTGAAAAGTATTTGAGAGCCTTAAAAATGTTTTTCTATCCACTACCTCATGTAATCTTCTTAACAATCCCAGTTTATAAATCAAGGAACTAAGGATCAGAGTTACAAAGTTGGCTCTCAAAAGCCCACAAGTTCTGACGAGTCCAGTGCTCTACTACTTTACTCAGTACACAGTGAACAGATATATGTAATAGGAAGAAAAGACAAGAGGAAGCAAATAGTGATAATAAAAGAACTGGATACATGATGTTGCAGTAAAAAAATATTTGATAAACAGCATTAAAATACCAAATATTATTTATGTAACATGTAAAAAATAGATTTTAAATGACTTAAAAAGTGAAGACTGATGAAAAACATCATTATCATTAGTTTAATTCCTACTATCTTGGTTCTTGAAGTACAGTAAGCAGAAATGAAAGCCACGCTTCAAACTGAGTCTTTCCAGTTTAGTAATCGCCGATGCAGTGACATTGAAACAAATCTAAATTTATAAAAGGTGGGTATCCAGAACAATAACAGGTCCAGGAAGAATTATGGGTGGAAGCCCTAGAATGAGAACTCAGAAAAGGGGTACTGAGCCCTTGCAGAAGCCTGATGCATGAGATGGAATTACTGCCAGGACTACAAAGAGCAACACACACATTCAAAGCCACAGAATCACCATCATTTTGAACCAGGCACCATTGTTTCTGCCTCTGCTGGTGAAGAGATTGGGTTGCTATACAACGTGCATACTACCTTTGTATTCTGAGAAGGAAGTTAAATTTCTAGCAGGGTAACAACCTGTAAATTCTTCCATCAGATTTGGTTATCATTCAAGTAAACTCACATTTAACAAATTTGAGTCCACTCTGGTTTTGCTTCATTGACCATACTAACCAGGAAAAACCAGTTCAAAGAACTGGATGAAAATCAAATGAAATATCAGTCTGAATATTCTTTACTTAACAATATTTTAATATATCAGTTTTTCTTTAGTTATTAAAAATTTTAAATATCTAGGTTTAATTTCAGTTCCAATTACCTCAGGAATAATTTATTTTGGGAAAATCCCACCAACCTGATTTATGGACAGTGGGGTTTTATTTTAGCTGTGACTTCTGTGCAATAAGAAGTTACTTTCAGAGTTTGGTTCAGCTCCCGTTCCTCTCTGTACTCTATGTAATTAGCCCCCTCCCTTCTTTTTGTTAGCTGCTCTGTTGTCTTCAGATAAGGAGGACTTGAAGTGACAACTGAGATTTAATTAGGTGCATGGGCTTATTAGGCAGACAAGAGCACAGGATTCATGGGTTTATAAACCAGAAACATACACAATGTTTTCTAGTTGATTAAATTAAAACTGGATAGTCTAATCCCTGATTTAGAAATTTCCTTATTTAACAGGAAAAGCAAGAAAAAAAATATCTTACCTAGCTCCAGGATGTCAGCAGTTTCTATTAAAAAAGAGGAAAAGGTTCACCATAAGTCATCAGGGCAAGCATTCTGGAGTGAAATCGAACTTGAGAGTTGCCTAGTCTAATTCTCTCACCTTAAATGTTATTGGGTTTATTAGGAGTAGATTTAGAAGTGCACCATGCCTCAATTTTTATGACACTATGGAGATTCAGGAAGGCTAAAGAACTGAATAAAACTATGACATTAATTTGGGATTATCTGTACTCTAAGTCTAGGTTTCCTAACTTCCAGCCCCAAACAAAGCATTGCTTTTAACAGATATCTTTATAAAGCACGATATTCAATTTTGCTTTCATCACTGAGTTATTTGTATAATTAAAACAAACGAAAGCAAACCCGTTACTGGCAAATTAGCCCCTATTTAGACCTCTTTTTAAAAAAAGGTTTTATGGAAAAGGATGTCACATAAAATTTCCCATGCTAAATGTTTTTCTCACCTTGATATTGGGATGTAGACTCTGATAGGTGACCATATTTGTGTTTCCTAACATCATTCCAGTCTATTACTAAAGAAAGAGAAAGGTAATCACGTAAAAAGAAAATACAAGATTTAATATTTTTCTACTTTGGCAGTCTGTATCAGGATTTTTGGGGGTTTTTGTATCAGGAGTTTTTAAATAAAGTGATCCACTTCTGGATTCTAGTCTAAGGAAATAATCTAAAACACAGTATTTTGCAGCCATTAAAGTTTGACAAAGGCTATTTAACAAAATAAGGTATGTTTAAGCAATGTTTCTAGTAAAATATTAATTAATGGGATAATCACAATTATGTAAGAAAATTAAGGCAGAAAAGATGCCACCCCTTCTGCAAAAATGAATGTATTTAATGAGAGGGCGAAATACAACAGAAACTGGCTATCTCTGGATAGCAGCACCCTATGTTTTTTCCCCTTGCCATTTTCTAACTTCTATTATTTTCATATTTTCCACAAAGACAGTATATTACTTACATCATGGAAACACATTTTCCTTGTCTGAAAGTTCAAGTTAGTTTCCTGACCCTACCACTTTCCCGCCATCAATCACACCACCTATTATGTCTTCACTTTTCTTAGTCAAATTCCAAGGTCTCTCCTTCTAATCACTCCTGGCAAACACTCTTAATTTCCCCCTGCCTCTTTTATGGTTAAACTTGCTTAGTAAAACCACAATCCTAATTTTGGATAGAGCCAAATATCCACCTATCTCATGCTACCACAGCAGCGCAAAAGTGCTGAAAAAAGCAAATGCAGCAGTACAGATCCAGCAGCTCCTCATGATGAGGTGGTGTGGAGAGATTTACAGCCTCAAAAATCCTATATAGAGTCACTATGATTCAGAATCTACTCACCACTCTAAAATGATACATATATCCCCTGGCCCAAACTCACTCTTAGAGGATGATCTTAATTCAGTATATAAAATCTTAATTTTATATACTACTCATTTAATTAAGATAGGGATTTGGCCAGGTCTAGTTGTAGATCTAATGCACAGTACAGCATTAGGTGCTCATTTAATGTTTGATGAATGAATCAACTCATTCTTCATTCTCTCTGCCAGCTCTCCTATGGATGAAGTGTTGTGTTGTTTTATATGTTTATCAAAAGCCACGCTTCCATTTTTGCTCCAGATTCTAATGTCTCTTATTCTCCCAAGAACTATGCAAGAATCCCCTTTCTAATAGAATCCTTCATATCAACATACATACTACCCCATTACCTACTAGCAACAACAACAGAAAAATTCCCCAACACAATATGTGGCAGGTACACACAATATGTGGCAGTTACATTATATGTCAACTGGTACTCAGGTTCACACTTAAGTGTAAGGGTGGAATCCAACCTACCAATCTGGTCACAGCCTGATGATGCTTCCTTTGGCATGTGGCCTCTTTATAAGAGAGACACTGGGGACCTCTCTCTTTCTTTTGCCTTTTGTCTTCCTGCTTGCTTGGATTCTGTGTCTGCCTCCAGGGGTGGTCCCCTTTGGGAGGGTCACCCACCCTGGGAGGTGTCAGTACCCTGCCAAGCTCCCACCAGCCTTGGGTCCATGTTACTTCATCCAGTGGCCTTCCTTGCCTCCAGATTCACCTTTCTGTGCCATCTTCCTGCAGCTAGGTGAGTCTGAAGACAGCTTGGGCTGGGATACCTTCTTGATGTAAAATCACTCCCTGAAAGTTCTTTCTTATATATACTTGAGTGTCACTGGTTTTGTTTCTCTAGACAACCCAGTTAACACATCCACCCTGCCCTTTGCCTCTTTGCAACCCTCTTCCACATACAGCCTTCCTGCTACATCATTCCTTTTCTCTGTTCTGCTTAATGGAAAACATACAGTCTTTTTAAGTAAACAGAATACAGGTTCTACATTTATTTGCCAACCTGCCCTCCCCCATAAGGCACTTCATTAAGTGTACTATACTATTTTTTCTACATCGACATGTAAGAAACAATTGGCACAATGACCTTATGAAAATATCTTTTTGTGGCAGCAAGTTGGCAAACATAGAACTTATGCATTCCTGCATTATAAACAATATTCAAAGAGTTGTTTATAGTCATTGCTTCCTACTTCTCAAGTTATACCCTCAACACATTCAAACAGGACCTTTCTATTCACCATCCCATTGAGATTACTCCTAAATTAGTATTTTATAACACTGACCTCTTTTTGGAATGCTACATTCCCATATACAACTACTATCTCCACATAAATATCAATCGGCTATTTCAAACTCAATATGGCTAAAACAAAATCCTGGATTCTATCCCCTGCCAATCTATTCCTCTTCTAGACTTCTCCAACCTATTAAATGGCACCTAATTGTTCAAATCAAACTTCTCAAAATTGTCCTTCCACTTCTTCTATACATTCATTTCTTTTATACCTACCATCCAGGCTAGTAGTACTTTTGTTGGACCAAATCCCCAATCTATCCATCACTCCTAATTTAACAATTCATCTAGTTCTAGTCACTATGACCTATCTATCACCTGAGCCATTAGGATAGCCTCATAATTTGTATTCCTACTACTCTTGCTTAACTCCAATCCATTTTCCACATAGATGTCAGAACCCTTTAAGACATAACATAGATGTCATTTTACAGCATAAGGATCTTAAACAGCATCCCATTTAGTCCAGGTGCCATGCAGGATCTGGATCCTGCCCCTTTCTCTGATCTTGTCTGATATGACTTTGTCTTGTCTACTATATTGCCACCTGGCCAGTGTTGTAATCCAACTGTTGTCTCCTCTCCTGGTTGGATGTCCTCTTTCTAGTAACCTGCTATGTCTATTCTCCAAATTACTAGTAAAGTGAAGTCAGTACCTAATCACAATACCTAATTACCTGTAGATACACGTGGATAAGCCAAGTTTTTAAAGGACTTTTTTATGCAGTTTTTGCAGTAAAATTAGGATCGGCTTATACTCGAGTATATACGGTACTTAGTTTCTGTAACTTTATTAATTTAAATGAATGTTAATTAATTAAATGAAATTCAAAACTAGATCAGGTTTAACTTCTAACAGACAAAAGATACTATGTAATGAGAATGAATTTGTTTTAAACTGTTCACAATTTTATAATCCAAAAGAACCTATGATTGAAAATTAAACATGTGACATATAGTCCATTTATATTCAAGTTTTTAGTACCACATTACTAAAGTAAAGACAAAAAACTGATTCAAGGAAGCCACGAGAAATTGTGACCAGACAACAAGATCATTAACAACACAATATTCAAAAGCAGCCCAATGAATATAGAAAAAAATACTTCCAGAAAAAAGTGAAATCCAGTCTCAGTGACAATACAAAATGGGTGGGCCTCATCTGATCAACTGACGGCTTAAGTGCAATAAGTGAGCTTTCCCTAGGGAGAAAGATTGTGCCACGAGTGTACAAAGAGACACCTTGCTAGAATTTCCAGCCCATCACCTGGCCTACTGATTTCAGACACCAGCATATTGGAATTTTCGGCCTGCTGTTTGGACTTGTCAGCCCATGATCGCATTAACCAATTCCTAAAATAAATTTGGGTGTGTGCATGTTATGAGTATACACAGTAATATGTATGGTTCCATTTCTCTAGAGAACCTAAGATAGGTGTTACAGAATTTTTTTAGGTATTTAAAAAGCAAAACTTACAACCTCTTCTCCCAACTTGGAAAATTCATGCCAATGACAAAAATAACATCATGGTTGTAAAGAAAAGAACAATTAATGGTCTATTTAGTAATAAATTCTTTCAATTCAGTCCTTGCTAGGTCTTTTAATCCTTCTTACCTTCAGGATAGGATTATAAAATAAAAAGGGAAAAAAACAACTTACCACTAGGCTGCATAGTCAATGGACTAAACTGGTCAAGAAGTTGAGAGACTTAGGATTTATCCCAGGATCCACCAATATCTTGCTCTGAACTTTGGCAAGTTAGCTTCTCTGTATGTTAATGTCTCCATCTATAAAATGAGGCCAGGAGAAAGTATTTAGGCCATTTAACTGTCAATAAACTGTGTGCTACATTATAAAGAAAAGATATATTTAGATAGATAGGTTTAGTTATAGAAAATTTCAGGGTTGGAAGGTAGCAATCAACATAAGCTCAATTTTACCTAAATCTCTATACTCCCAGAAATAATGAATGCAGTTTTTGATTACATTTGGTTCTATGCAGACACTGAATAAACATAGTTTCTATCTAGGTTAAGGCAAAACAATCAAGAGATACTGAGAACCCAGTAATATGGTCATAGGATAAATGAGGTTGTAGTGACAGTTTACACAACACTAGTTTCCTGGTTCTCCTAAAGATCCATCATTCCTTCGTTTAACAGTCTGATTTGTTCCATCACTCCTTCATTTAACAGTTTAATTTGCTGCATAATAGCAGAAACAAAACAAATGCAAAACTGGAAGTTACGATTAAGAGTTGCAACTCTATTTTACCTTAACGTTATGGACCTTAAGACGTCAGCTAACTATCTTAAGCACACTGAGCTTCAGTTTTCCTATCAGTAAAATGAGGGTGATAATCCTGAACTTATTTCACTAAATTGTTGTGAAGAACACAAGAAAAAAATGGTTTCATAAATGCACAATAAAGATAGCTGAGATTATTAAGGAAGCACTTGTTGTTTTTTGCCTTTCTCACAGGGAAAATTCAGATATTACTGCTAATAAAACTCCTGAATACTAAAAAAAAAACTTACAGAAAGGATATTGCAACACCCTGATCCTAATACTAGTTAGTACCTGATGATACTACCATTTACAGGGTGAGTAACTACCCTATGGATAATCTGCTAGAATCCTATTTGCCTCTTTTCCTTTTGAATTCCTCTGTTGACACCTTTTAAAATTATGTAATGCAATCTTTATGGGGAAGTGAATGTATTCATGTTTATTCAAAGCCAGTAATATAATGAACGAAAAGTCTGGAGTAAAAAGCTACCAGATTCTTCAAAGTGGATGTTCAGAGGCCTGCGACGTGAATTGAATGTACCTTCTAGAACACTCTAGAAATATATCCTCTTTAATTAGTGTATAGACTATTAATGTCTACAGCAACAGAAATTTTCTTCAGTGACATGAATGTTCTATATTTGAGTTGTCTAATAAGGCGTAGTCATTAGCCATGTTTAGCTATTCAGTACTTGAAATGTAGCTAGTAAAAGTTAGGATATGCATTTGTATGATATTTCATTTATTACATTTAAACAGACTGTGTTAGACAGGGTTCTCTAGAGAGATAAAACCAAATTGCTGATAATTTAATATATTTATTTATAAAAATAATTAGATATATAACAAGAAATGAACTGTTAAATTATATACAGATAAATATATAATACAAGAAATGAACAGTTAAATTATAAAGCAGTACAAATGGCTCAGTGCAACTCACTCCCGTGAGAGAGAGTTGTGAGACACTAGCAGTCTTTCAAGTCTAGTCTGCTGCCAGGTCTTCCTCTCTCTATAGAGAGAGCTAGGCTATCTCAGCACAGCAGCCAATCACAAGGCAGGTCACCAACTGTCAGCCAGGTCACCAACCACCAGTCCCCAGCTTCAGAGATGTCTTAAAGGGACCTCAATTTACAGCGACACAGTTCATAGGCTAGGCGACCCACATGCAGTGTAGCCTGTAAATTGAGGCACAGAACAAGCAAGGCAAGCTGCACACTGGTCTGATGATCAAAGAGTGAGAGACAAGAAAGGCGAGGCTCACCTAGCCATTTATCTCTCCGCCCTTCAGTTAATCCCACTTGTGTTTATTGGCCAGGCTGGCACAATAAACTATCTCACAGACATACAGCTAGTAGCTACTGTATTAGATAATACAGATCTAGAGAATGTAAACAGCCCGATGCTTCTGGCAACCCATGATGGAAGGATAATATGTAGTAGAAAAATCTTTGGAAGCACCCTTTCAAAATATGGCAAGATAACCACAACCCCTCACCCCATGAAGCAAGGAAAAATAGAAGGCATAGTGTCTGTTTCACAAAACAGAATACTTTCTGATTCTGCACCACCCAGGCATGTTTAAGGCTCCAAATAGAATGAAATCTTTAGTATTTTCTCCAAATAGTGTGAAGTTGGTTACTAGTCCATTTGTGAAGATTTTTGTTTTCTTTATGTTGAGGTGTAATCAATAAATACTGAAGGCTGTCGTCTTTGATAACCAGCAGTCCATGCTTCCAGTCCTCTCCACTTGCAGGAAGCAAAACCTTGCTTGATATGTCACCTGCATATCACAGGTTCCTCTAATTCTGATGCATGTTCTTCTTCACAAGGGTAAGTATGATATAGATTGACTAAATATGGAGAAAAGATACAATTCTGATGCCCACCTTTTCTGATTCTTCCATGCGGTATCTGTTAGTTCTATTTGCATGACTGCCTCTTTATCTACGGACAGATTCCATAAGAGCACAATTAACTACTCTGAAATTCTCATTCTTCATAATGTTATCCATAATTTGTTACAATCCACACAGTTGAATGCCTTTACATAGTAAATAAAACACATGCAAACATTTTTCTGGTATTTTCTACTTTCAGACAAGGTCATCTGATATCAGCAATTATATCCCTTGTTCTTTGTTCTCTTCTGAATCCAGGTTGAATTTCTGGCAGTTTCCTATTGATGTATGGATTATATAGCATGTTAAAAATTGTCAAAAAATTTTGCTTACATGTGACATTAATGATGTTGTTCAATAATTTTTACATTCCATTAGATCACCTCTCTTTGGAATGACATGAATATGGATTTTTTTCTAGTAAGCAGGTCACGTAGCTTCCTTCCAAATTTCTTAGCAGTGGATGAGTAAGCATTTCTAGTTCACATTTGGGTTTGTTTTTAATCATTTTATTGTGGGCCCATGCAACTCTTATCACAACCTACCCATACATCCATTGTGTCAAGTAAATTTGTACATTTGTTGCCATCATCATTTTCAAAATATTTTTTTTCCACTTGAGACCTTGGTATGAGCTCATTTTTTTCCCTCCCTCCCTCTCTCACCCTTGATAATTTATAAATTATTATTATTTTTTCATGTTACACTGACCGATGTCTCCCTTCCCCCACTTTCTCCCCACTAATTGGGCATTAGTGTTGTCTGTCCCCCTGGAAGGGAGTTATACATAGATCACTATGATTGGTTCCCCCTCTCTCACCCCACCTTCCCCTTCCCCTCCTGGTATCGCCTCTCTCAATATCGGTCCTGAGGGGTTTATCTGTCCTGGATTCCCTGTGTTTCCAGCTCTTATCTGTACCGTTGTACATGCTCTAGTCTAGCCAGATTTGTAAGGTAGAATTGGGGTCATGGTAGTGGAGGTGAGGGAGGAAGCATTAAAGAACTAGAGGAAAGTTGTATGTTTCATTGGTGGCATACTGCGGCCTGAATGGCTTTTCCTTGTGACCTGTAAGGGGAAGTCCAATTGTTTACAGAAAGCATTTTAACTGGTATTCTGAAAATTCCTATAGTCTTGTTTTCTGACAGTCTCTTCAATATAACTCGGACTTCCTCCTTCAGTACCATCAGTTTTTTATCACATGCTACCTTCTGAAATAGGTGAATATCAACCAACTCTTTTTGGTACAGACTTGCTGAAATACTTCCTTTTTCTTTTGACACTTCCTGCATCTTTCCTTTTTTTTCCCCCATAGAATCCTTCAATAATACAACTTGAGGCTTGGATTTCCTTTTCAATTCCTCCACTTTGATAAATATTGTATTCTTCTCTTTTAATATTCTAATTCCATGTCTTTTACACATTTTATTATATTACTTTTTTCTTCTCCAGCCACTCTTTGACATTTTTAAAACTCTTCATCATTTCTTCTATTTGGTTTAGCTATTCCACATTCAAGAATGAGTTTCAGAGTCTCTTCTGACATCCATTTTGTTTGTTTTATTTCCCTCTCTTGCCTGTCCTTTTAATGACTGGTGGTTTTCTTCATGTAATCCGCAATTTGTCTAATCTTTGGGCATTAGTATTCAGTGTGTCAAATCGATACTTGAGATAGTTTATAAACTCAGGCAGGATATACTCAAGGTCATACATAGGCTTTCATGAACTTGTTTTAAGTTTCTTCAGCTTCAACCTGAATTTTCATATAAGCAATTGACCATAGTGTATCCCTGGTTTTTCCCTGATGGATAATAATGAGCTCCTCCATCATTTCTTTACAGATACAGTAAATCTGATACCTGTTTATTCCATCTAGCAAGAAGTACATATATATAGTCATCATCTATGTGTATAAAAGATGTATTTACAATAAATATGTCATAGATAAGTCTTGCAGAATTTCATCATGCAATTTCTGGTGTCATTTCTTTATATTTTCCATTACTGGCCCTTCATTTCCAACTTTTACATTCCAATCACCAGCAATAATTAGTACATCTTGATTGTATGTTTGAGCAACTTCAGACTGTGAGAGTTGATAAAAAATCTTCCATTTCTTCATCTTTGGCATTGTGAATGGCACATATATTTGAATATAGTTGTATAATTGATCTTTCTTGTAGGTATATAGACATTTTCCATCACTGACATAATTGTTCTTCAAGAGAGATCTCAAAAGGTTCTTTTTGGTGATGAAGGCAACACTGTCCCTCTTTACTTTGTTGTTCCTAGCATTGTGAGAGTCTGATTCAAAATGGCTAGTGCCAGTCTATTTCAACCTAACCCTTGGAGAGAGATGGAGTTACACTCTCAGAAAGCCTCAGAAGCAGTTCTAGCATGTCTTCCAGGGTGACTAAGAGAGAGAATGGGCTCTATGGCAGTGGTTTGGGTTTTGCTTTTAATGCGTAAAACATGAATCTTCATGTAGTTAATTTCATTTTTGTGATTTCCAATTCCTTGATTTATACTTTATCCATTCTATGTTCTGACTACTAATACCAAAAACCAAACTCTTTGCTATACCCACAGTCAATTCTGACACACAGTGACCCTAAAAGACAAAGTAGAACCGTCCCTTTGGGTTTCTGAGACTAAATCTTTATAGGAGGAGAGAGCCTCATCTTTCTCCTGCAGAGCAATTTGTGGGTTTAAACTGCTGGCCTTTTCATTAGCAGCTCAATGTGGAGCCCGCTGCACCAACAAAGGTCCCTCTGATTACTAATAGATGTTTGCAATTGTTACTTCTCATTTTGAGTTTGCCACATCAGCAAATGGAGATCCTAAAAGCTTTACCCTACCCACCTTATTAAGGAACAATTTACTTTGAAAGGGCGTTCTTTCCCCATCATATGTTGAATGCGTCCAACCTGAGTGGCTTATCTCCTGGCACTATATCAGATTTGATTTGCTATTATCCATGGAGTTTTCACTATTAATCTTTTTGCAAAGTAGATGGCTAGGTCTTTCTCCTTCGTTTCTCTTAGTCTGGATGCTCCATTGGAATCTAATTCAGTTGTTGTTGGCTTGAATTACATTCATTTAGACACCATGTGTGTTAGAGTAGAACTGCATTCCACAGAGTTTTCCATGGCTATAATCTTTGGACAAAGATCACCAGGCCTTTCTTCTGAGGTACCTCTGGGTATGTTCAAACTGCCAATATTTTGGTTACTAGCCAAGTACTTTACCATCTGTACCACCCAAGGTCTCCATGAGTAGTTGCTGTTGAGATGATTTCCAACACACAGTGATTTTTATGGGTTACAGAGCAGACCAACTCCAAAGAGTTTTCTTGGTTGTAATCATACTGAAACAAATCACCAGGACTTTTCTTCAGTGCTACTGATAGGTGGTTTTGAACTACCAACCTTTAAGTTAGCAGTTAAGTACAAACTGTTGAGTCACATAAGGACCTTCCATTATAATAGTAATAATTAATAACAACCTCATTTCCATCGAGTTGATCCTGACTCATAGCGACTCCCTAGGGCAGGGTCAAACTGCTCCTATGAGTTTCTGAGACTGTAACTCTTTATGGTGGTAAAAAGTTCACTCTTTCTCCTGCAGAATGCCTGGTAGTTTTGAATTGCTGACCTGGTGGAT
>NW_022111357.1:2193650-2204721 GCF_000313985.2 Echinops telfairi | reverse complement strand
CAGGATACAGATTGGGGGCTGTGTAGGATATGCCACTGATCAGTCCCTCTCTTGAATTAGCAAGTATTCCTAGTGCTTCTCAGCTGATTCTCAGCCTTCAGCTC
This sequence comes from Echinops telfairi, assembly GCF_000313985.2. Classification (NCBI taxonomy): domain Eukaryota; kingdom Metazoa; phylum Chordata; class Mammalia; order Afrosoricida; family Tenrecidae; genus Echinops; species Echinops telfairi. The sequence continues at coordinate 2,204,617 of NW_022111357.1, read as the reverse complement.
TCTTTGTTTTCCCTTTCTTTCATTTGGAGAAAGTGTGATGAGGTGGTAATACTCTTCTACAATGTTTTGCCAGAAGAGGGGGAGGGGAAACAGCACTGCCATCCCTTTCTCAAAGAGAGCAATAAATCCTGTCTTGTGCATATAACGGATGTGAACAAAGAAGATGGAGCAGATCTTTCCATGGCAATGGCCCTCTTCCTACTCCTTCTGCAGCATTCATACATATCTGCCTGTACACACAGAGAAAAGAACCCCAGAGAATATCAGTGTATCCTTAAAAAGTAAGGCAGCTAGTAATGAATAGTTAATGAAAATGTAGAAAGGCTATGGCTCCCTTTGTGTTATATGTGGTCCAAAAATATTTCAATTACATATGATAGGGCACCATTTGTCTGCCAGTTTGTCATACTGTGGTGGCTTGTGTATTGCTGTGATGCTGAAAGCTGTCACTGGTATTTCAACAAACAGGGTCACTCATGGTGAACAGGTTTAAGCAGTTTCCAGACTAAGAACTAACTAACTAAGAAGAAATAGGCTGTCCACTTCTGAGGAATTAGTCACTGAAAGCCTTATGAATATTAGTGGAACACTGTTTGATACTGAAAATTTCACCAAATGAAGTTGAACATTATCGGACATAGCTCCAGAACATGAGCCCTGCAGGGCAGAAGGCACTCAAAATATTACTTAGGAAGTACTGTCTTCTGAAAGTGGAGTCAGTCATAATGAGCGGGATGGAGTAAAGTCTTTGAGATCTTCACCTGCTGATGAGGAATGACTCAAAATGAGAAAAAAAAACAGCTGCAAACATCTCTTAATAATTGATATTTGGAATGTACAAAGTTTGGATCTAGGAAAACTGGAAGTCATCAAAAATAAAATGGACTGTATAAAGATCAATATCCTAGGTGTCAGTGAGCTAATTTTGGACATTTTAAAATGAGAATATCTTGTGGTTCATTATGCCAGAAATCACAAATTCAAGAGAAATGGCATCGTATTCATCCTCTAAAAGGACATATCAAGATCTATCTTGAAGTATAATGCTATCTCTCTGTGAAGGGGTAATATCTATCCACATAAAGGAAATACAGTCAAAATGACTATTTTTCCAATATTATACACCAACCACTAAAGCTAGTGAGGAAGACATTGAGTGATTTTACTAGCTTCTTTGGTCAGAAATTGATCAAATATGAAATTACGATGCATTGATAATATATGGCAATTGGAATGCGAAAGATGAAAACAGGAATGAGTAGTAGTTGGCAAATATGGCCTTAGTGATAACGATGAAGCTGTAGATCACAAGGCAGAATTTTTCAAGACCAACAACTTCTTCATTGCAAATACCCTTTTCAATAGCAGAAGAGTGACTATACATGTGGACTTTTCCAGATGGAATATACAGGAATAAAAATGCCTCATGGAGAAACTCAATATCATCAGCTAAAACGGGGCCAAGGGGCAACTATGAAGCAATCAGCTATTGCTCAAATGTTAAGTTCAGGTTGAAGCTGAAGAAAATGAAGACAACTCCACAAGAGTCAAAATAGAACCTTGAGTCTATCCCACCTGGATTTCAAGGGCAGATTTGGTGCACTGAGCACTAATGACAGAAGTCCTGACAAGTGTGGGAGGACATCAAGAACATCATACACGAAGAAAGCAAACATCATCAAAAAGACAGGAAAGAAAATCTATACATACAATAAATAGATTAATAGTTTCTTTGGGTTATGGCAGGAGAGCTTGGGGTAATGGAGAGCTAATAATGGATACAAAAGTGAAAAAAGTTCTAAAATTAATTGTGGTGATGAATACACAATCTCTTTTAATATATTTAAAGCATTTAATTATATGGTACATGAGTGATATATAAATAAAATTGTTAAAGAAATAAAAATACCACTCCAACTAAATTAAAGTTTAAAAAAAAAGGACAGGAAAGAAAAGATCAGTATGGATGTCAGAAGAGACTCTGAAATCTGCTCTTAATTGTAGAGTAGCTAAGGCAAATAGAAGAAGAAGTAAAAGAACAGAACAGAAAATTTCAAAGGATCACCCAAAAAGACAAAAGTAAAATATTATCATGAAATATGCATAGACCTAGAGCTAGAAAACCAAAAAGGAAAAACACATTGAGTATATCTAAAACTGAAAGAACTAAAAAATTAAAACCTCAGGTTGAAATGTTATAAGATTCTAAAAGGAAAATACTGAACAATGCAGAAAGCAACAAAAGAAGATGGAAACAATATACAGTAACTGCACAAAAAAGGACTAGTCAATGCTCAGCGATTTCAAGAGGTAACAGAAGCAAGAACAAATGGTATTGAAGGAAGAAATCCACCAACCAAAATGTTTCAACCAACTGATTTAGCACTGGAAGGATTCATCTATGCCAGGAAATTTAGAAAACAGCAACTTGGCCAACTGACTGGAAGAGACTCATATTTGTATTCATTTCAAAAAAAGTTGACCCAACAGAATGCTTAAATTACAGAACTATATAATTAATATCACATGCAGTTAAGATTTTGCTGAAGATCATCCAACAATGGTTGGAGAAGTACACTGACAGGGAGCTTCCAGAGGTTCACAATGGATTCAGAAGAGGAAGTGGCACAAAGGATATCATTGCTGACATAGGATGGATGGATCTTAGTTGAAAGCAGAAAATATTAGAAAGATGTTGACCTGTGTTTTATTGACTATGCCAAGGCATTCTACTGTGTGGATCATAACAAACTATGAATAGCCTTGAGAAGAATGAGAATCCAGAACACTACCTTGTCCTTATTCGGAACCTGTACATGGATCTAGAGGCAGTTGTGGGAACAGAACAAGGGAATGCTTCAAGGTTTAAAATCAGGGAAGGTACGTGTCAGGGTTGCATCTGTATGCTGAGCAAATAATCAGAGAAATTGGATTATACAATGAAGAATGGGCCATCAAGATTGATAGAAGGTTTACCAACAATGTGTGATGTGCAGCTGACAAAACCCTGCTTGCTGAAAGTGAGGAGGACTTGAAGCTATTGCTGATGAAGATCAAGGATTGCAACCTTCAGTACGGATTACAACTCACTGTAAAGAAAACAAAACCTCTCACAACTGAGCCAAAATGTAACACCATGATAAAAGGAGAACAGACTGAAGTTATTAAGGATTTCCTCTTACTTGGATCCATAATCAATGTTCAGGGAAGCAGCAGTTAAGAGATCAAATGAGACATTGCATTGCATTGGGTAAAACTGCTGCACAAGACCTCTAGAAAGTGTGGAAAAGCAAGGATATTACTTTGAGGACTAAGGTGTGTCTGACCTACGCCATGGTATTTTCTTTTTTTTAAAGATCATTTTATTGGGGACTCTTACAGCTCTTATTACAATCCATACATCAATTGTATCAAGCATATTTGTACATATGTTGCCACAATTATTTTTTAAACATATTCACATTCTATTTGAGAAAGCAATGTATTTAATTTTTTTTTAACAAAGGAACCTTATTACCTTCAAAGTACTCTCCATTACACTTAATACATTTGTCAAATCTGTGATTCCATTCTTGGAAATGTGTTTCAAACTCATCTGTGTGGATGGCTAACAGCACCTCCCTCGTTTTTTAATTCACCTCTTCTACGTGGTCAAATTGGTGACCTTTCATGTCTCTCTTCATTTGTGGAAACAAAAAGAAGGAGCAAGGTCAGGTGAGTAAGGTGTGTGGGCTAAGAGGCACGCTGTATTTTGACAAAAACTGGCACACTGAGATGGCTGCGTGAGCAGGTGCATTTTTGTGGTGGCAAAACCAATCCCTGCCTTCCATAAATCAGGCCTTGTTTGTTGCACACTGTTATGCAATCTTTCCAGAACCTCTAAATAGAAAGCTTGATTAACAATCTGACTGGGTGGAACAAACTCCAAATGCACTAAGAATCTATATTTTCGTCTGATCAGGAAGTTGGCAGATGTCCAGAACCAGGTTTGTCATCAATAGGCATTTCACCTTTTTTGATATGAGGAAACCACTGGTATACTTGAGTTTTTCCCATAGTGCTGTCCTTGTAAGTTGTGTTCAATATCAAAAAAGTTTATGGGGCATTTTTCCCAAGCAGGAAACCAAATTTCACAGTTCCACGCTGTTCTCTTAAACCAGCCATCACAAAAAAATGAGGTTCGGGTGATATGGCTTTTATGAAAAAATTCCCTGTGACCAGAGAACTTTCCCAGGTGATGGCACTGGGGGCACTAATTCAGAGTGAGTTGCTCAATGCTTGCCCAGCAGGCAAAATGGGTACTATAAAAGCTCTGTTCTGCCTAAGGCAATTCTGGTTTGTTTGTTTGTTTGTTTGTTTGTTTAGAGGGTGGGAACCCCCTTGTATACTGCCTCCCATGTGATTGTTGGGAATTTTGTTGCAGGTTGTTAATAAATCCTCCTCCAGTCTTGATGCCCCAATCTTATTTACATGGTTCAGTTTCTTGGAATATTTACTCACTTAGATTGAATAAGTAAGGTGACAATATAGAATTCTGCTGCACACTTTTAAATCCGACTTAGCCTCTTGTTTGTTCCAACAACCGCCTCTTGATCGATGTTAAGGTGTTATAGGCGCACAATGAAGTCTTCTAGAATTTGTTCTTTTAACATTATCCATAATTTGTGATTAGCCATGTAGTTGAATACCTTTTCCCAGTTGATAAACAAGCAAGCACGTATAGGGACTTTATAATTATCTTTTCGCCTCTAACCCTAGCTCTTTTAACATCTTAAACTATGTATTAGATCAACAATATATGTGTTTCATACTAGATGGCAATAGCTCAGGACTATTTCTTAATAGAAAAAATAAATAAATAAAAAGATTCACTCTCCCTAGACGCGGTTCCAGGTCATCCTTGGTGCCCAAAGGAACCATCCTTGGTTTTCCAAAGGAAAATCTTTTCGGATTTTAGATTTTGAAAAATCTCTAGACAGTGCCCCTTGGTTGAACAAAGGAACTCACTGCAGTAAAGGACATTGTTAATGCAGTAATGCAAATGACGTACACTTGGCTCTGCTCCCCTCTGCCTGATGCTCTGACATCACTTACATCAGGACTGCGCAAAATAACAAAAATCTTCATAACTTGGGGAACAAAAAATTATGATAAATGGTCAAGAATCAAAGTTGTCAAGGAGTTCATACTATTTGGATCAAAAACCAACAGCCATTGTAACAGAAGTCAAGAAATCAAATGTGTTGCTTTGGGCATAACTGCAACAAAAAAACTTTTTTAAATCTTAAAAAGCAAACATATCATTTTGAGGAATAAGGTGCACATGATCAAAGCCCTGGCATTTTCCATAGTTCAATCATTTCAAAATTGTTCAAACGTTTCCATAGTTCAATCTCTTCAATATTGTTTTTTTTAAAATAATTTTATTGGGGGCTTGAACAACTCTTATTATAATCCATCAATCCATCCATTGTGTCAAGCACATTTATACATTTGTTGCCATCATCATTTTTAATCACCTCAAATGCATGTCAAAGTTGGACATTTAATAGGAAGACCAAAAAAGAATCGATGTTTTTGAATTATGGTGCTGGTGAAGAATACTGAAAGTATCGAGAACTGCCAAAAGAACAAAGACAGTTGTCTTGGAATAAGCACACAGCCAGAACGATCCTTAAAGGCAAGAAAGGAGAGACTTCATCTAATATACTTTGGACATGCCAGGAGAAACCAAAGCCTGGAGAAGGGCATCATGCTTGGAAAAGTAAAGAGGCAGCAAAAAAAGAGGACCCTCGACAAGATGGATCGACACATGGCTGCAACAATGGGCTCAAACATAAGACCAACTGTGAGGATGGCACAGTACCATGCAGTGTTTCTTTCTGCTGTACCTAGGGTTGAAATGAGTCAGAGCAGATTCCATGCCATCTAACAACCACAACACGTTAATGGGGCAGGGTATACACCACAGGATTACCTGTATCTCAAATCAATTCTTTTGAGATATAAAAAGGATATAAGTAAGTAAGTAAGATATAAGTAAGCAAGCATAGATCAAAGAGACTAACTCCAAGAAAAAAATAGCTGGAAGCAGACGGGTCCAAGGATCACCGTGCTGTGAATCTCACAGGCTCAGGGGAAGAGTGATGCCAAGACACAAGATCTCCTTCAAGGAACGCCATGTCCAGAGAAAGAAGAGCCAATAGAGCAGCGGTTTTCAACCTGTGGGTCGTGATCCCATTTGGGGGTCAAAGGACCTTTTCACAGGGGTCACCCAATTCATAACAGTAGCAAAATTACGGTTATTAAGTAGCAACAAAAATAATTTTATGGTTGGGGGTCACCACAACATGAGAAACTGTATTAAAGGGTCGCAGCATTAGGAAGGTTGAGATCCACTGCAATAGGGAAAATCTTCCCCTATGTTAGAATGGGAATAAAAGGAAAGTGGACCCAGAGCATGGGTTTTAATTAACAGGTTTTATTAGAGTTAATGACCTGCCCAGGTGTTTAGAATGGAATGAGAGTAAAGTGGGCAGGGTGAGGGGAAATTGGAAGACAGAGTAAAGAGAGAATAGCTGAAAGTAAGAAAGGGAGAACTGGAGAGAAAAAGAGACAGAGGGACAGACATGCGCCACACAAGAAGGTGAAGAACGAGAAAGAGGGAGAGAGAGCTACAGGTATTTCAGAGAGCCCGCAGGGCAAGAAGAACAGCAAGAGAGAGAATAAATGCTGCTCTGCAGTATTTAAGTCTTTGGAATGTCTATAAATACTTCATACAGGAGGGTTCCTGATCGTGCATCTTTCTGTGTCCCTGGGTGGACACTCACATCTGCAGGCTGTGATGGCAGTGTTTTGCCTCCCTACTCCGTGAGACTGGGAGCAAGGATTTGTTTGTAACCAAGGAGGGGATTAAAACTGGCTGGAATCTGCAGACAGTCGTACTATTGGGCCCTTTACCCTATAGCTGGCTCCCTGAACTCAGACTTCAAGTCTTTTAAACTGTGAGAAAATAAATTTGTTTGTTCAAGCATATTATAAAAACCCCAAAACTTTATTTATACTAATAGGCGATGAACAGGACCTAGCCTTAGGGTCACAGTTTGCTCACCCTTAACCTAGATAAATATTTTCTTAATAACTTCACCTAGCTCTGATTTCACTATTCTACCTCAACTATGTACTAAATTAATTTATGTATGTTTATAAGCTTTTAAGGAGAGCCCTGGTGGCATAGTAGGTTATGTGTTGTAGTAAACAGTTCAATACCACCAGTTGCTCCCCAGGAAAAAGATGAGGCTGTCTTCCCCAATAAAGATTGCAGTCTTTAAAACCCACAAAGACAGGTCTACTCTTTCTTATAGGGTGCCTATGAGTTGGAATTGACTTGATGGCAGTGATGTAGTCATAAGCTTTGAAGGAATTTGAATATGTCAGTCTCCCATTTAGATCAGTATAAACCTCCCATTTACATCAGAGATAAGATCTGGACCCTGCAAGGAGAGGGTTGACGCTGTTATTCTTGTCATAAGCCAAAATAAATATAAGCCTAGCAGTGATATTCTAGATAGTGTGGGTGTGTGTTAAGGGCAAAAAGGCAAGTAAGCCCTAGTACATGCTCACAAAGAACTCAGAGGTTATTAGGAGGGTAACAGTTTATACACACAATCATGATATAATGTGAATTTTGCTAAAACAGAAATTTGCTTTCTAAAGTGTTCTGGGAAAACAGGAAGGAAGGATTAACTTTTCCTGGATATTTGAGAAAAACTGCAACAGAGGTGCTAAGATTTAGCTAAGACTGTCAGAAGAAAGAACAAGTATTCTATGCAAAGTGAATAAAGGACAAAGGTACTAAAATAAGGAAATGGTCTGCTTGTTTAGACAACAGTCAGCAGTTGGAAAGAAGTAAAGGTAAATTAGAGAGGAATAACAAAGCTTAGATGAGATAAGGCTAAAATAATAGGAAGTAACTTGGGAATGGCCTTGTTCGCTATAACAATGCTTTACTTATAACTGGGATTCTGGTATGTAGTAGTTAGATAATCTGTTGTCAATTTGAGTATTATGAGTGAAGGGGTGGAATTTAGCTTGTTAATCAGGTCGGATCTTGATGACCTCATTTGGAGAGGCTAAGGACATAACTCGCTGGAGGCAGGGGAGAGACTCCCTTGGAGACTCTACTGACAAGGCTCACGTCCTGTGAGACATTTCAGCTGACAAGACACTTGGAGCTTTGCAAGTGCCCTGAGCTGAAAGAGCAACGTGAAGACTGGTGCCAGCTTACAACTCCACAGGATCCACAAGACTTCCCACCCACTGGCCTTATAATCTTCCTGCATTCAGCGTCATTGCATGTGTTTTGAGTCTGAGGAGGCCTTTATAGATTGGTATCGGACATATGGGCTAATATCAGACTTATGGACTTGATCTGGACTGGGCTGGAATGTTTTCTCAATATTCAATTGCTCTTTATATAAAGCTCTTTCTTATACACTTGAGTGTCCATGAATTTGTTTCTCTAGTCTACCCAGACTAACACACTGGTATCACCACAAATTACTGTATACTAGATATTCAATATAAAATTCTGATTTACCTAACCATACCTTACATGTATAAAGGACTTTTAAAATTCAAAAAGACTTATATATATATATATATATATCTAATGCTATACAGCTTACATATTTGCATGTCTAAATTCTGATATTAATGATGAACTTCTGATATAGTAAGGAGAAGATTTAAAGGCAAAATATCTAGGGCTAAATCTTGCATTTAGTATATTATTACCCAAACTTTGATTAACTCTTTTAACCTTCCATTGTTTCTATAAAAGAACAACAGTACCAGTACCTATTTCATAAGGTTATTGTGAAGACTATCAGATAATTATGTGAAGAGCACGTTATAAACTATAAAGAGCTATATAATGACATGCTAGATTTGTTCAAATTGCAGGGTAAATTAGAAATGGTGAGAGTCCTATATGCATTCTAACCAATTTTTGAAACAAACATTCAACAAAGCCTAGTATAAGATGATTGTATCAAGTATAAATATAGGTTCTAACCTTTTTGAACATCTGGTTTTTGCATGATACCATCAGCTATAAAAACAGGCCATCATTCCTCCTTAATAAGATGGAGAAATCTAAAAGCAAAAGACAAAAAGAAATTAGAAATGCAAACTGCTGTAGATCAAAAGAGGCGCGCAGTGAAATTATATTTTTATCAGAGGAAACCAGCAGGCTGGTCACCCAGACAAAGCTTCCCCTGGGCAGCAAATTGGTTAGGTTTCCAATTTCTAATTTACTTCCTTAAGCTTTATAAGTTCAGAACCCTGATTCTTTTAAAAATGGAAAATATTATTGAGGGCAGATTTATAAGTCATAAAATGCTGATATATACTATTGTGTATATCATTGTATATTGTACATATTTATTAGTTTACTGTGAAAAATAAAACTATCATGTAAACTAAAATATTCATTGGCACATGAACAGGACCATCTAACTCTAAAGGTTCATCTACAAAGAAATCCAGAAGACTTCCTGGACACTGGATCCTGAGCAAGGGGTGTTATCTGCCTCTTTTAGAGACTGGCAATCGGTTTCCAGCTAAGGCTAGACTGCAGGCCACACAGTCTCTGTCACAACCAGGGCTCTGAAAGAGTGCTTCTCAGTTTAGTCATTTCCAATGTAGTAAAACCAAAATGGACCCAAATTTGTAAAAAGTCGGTGAACTGGAAAACATAACCAGAATGGGAAAAGTACAGGTCTATGCCCTGCTAGAAACTTAATCTCCCTGTTAGAAAAAAAGTGCAGCATACATGTTGTATAACAGGGGTCCTCAAACTTGTTAAACAGGGGGCCAGTTCACTGTCCCTCAGACCCGTTGGAGGGCCGGACTATAGTTAGAAAAAAAACTATGAACAAATTCCTATGCACACTGCACATATCTTACTTTGAAGTAAAAAATAAAACGGGGCAAAAACACCTGGTGGGCCGGTTAAATGTCCTCAGCGGGCCGCATGTGGCCCACGGGCCGTAGTTTGAGGACCCCTGTTGTATAACAACCAAATCTCTTGACAGGCAAAGTTATAACCGGTGGCGATTTGCTCAAAGATGGCAGTTGACCGCGTGGCTTTGAATGTGTGTCATTGTCCCCAGTCCTGGCAATAAATCAATCACCCATATCAAGCTCCTGAGTCTTCCACTCTTGGCCTTCATGCTGTAATTTCCCCCATTGTGATTATCATTCCTCTTTTACCCAAATTTTAAAACTTCAGGTCTATTCTGGTTTCACTTCATCAGTCATACTAACTAGTTTGAACTGGTTTGAAGCCCTGGTTGCAACTTTGCAACTCTGCTGTTGTGGCATGAAAAGAGCCATAAACAACATGAGTATAGCCATGTTGCAACAAAACTTTAATTTCAACAATAGGCATGGATCAGGCTCACAGGCCATATAGTTTGCCACCCCTGATCTCACTGCATCAAGGTTTGACAGTCTCATGCAACCATGTCATAAGAGAATACAAAAAGCATTACAAGAACTTTCAAGAAATTAAGTCCTTGTGTTACAACATATCATTCCTTTTCAGGGGGGTGGGGTGAGGAGAGGGTGTGTTCTGAATGTAACCTGCTATCAACAGTCTTTATAACTTCCCATTTAGCTTGTTTCCAAGCTATCTACCTACTGATAAACATGCATTTGGGGATGGGGGTAGATGGGGAAACATGATGTTACTAGTTATATCATGTAATTGGATTAGCTTTAGTATGTGATTGCTGCATCTTAAAATGGAAACAAAAGGGTCTAAACCAGTGGTTCTCAACCTGTGGGTTGTGACCCCTTTGGGGGTCGAACAACCCTTTCACAGGGGTCGCCTGGTTCTTAACAGTAACAAAATTACAGTGAGGAAGTAGCAAAGAAAACAATTTTATGGTTGGTGGGGGGTT
>NW_022111357.1:2192175-2193362 GCF_000313985.2 Echinops telfairi | reverse complement strand
TTTTTCTTCTTACATTATCACTGATTAAGTCAGTCAGTTCTCTGTCTCTTGGCTCCATCGACATCTATATGATCATCTCTCTGTGGTTTAGGGGGCCTTGTAGTATTTCTACGAGCTGGGGTGGCATAGTAGGTTATGTAGTGGGCTGCTAACTGTAGGTCAGCTGTTCAAAATCACAAGTACTCTATAAAGATTCAGAGTTTTGGAAACCCACAGGGTCAGTCTACTCTGTCCTACAAGATCACTATGAGTTGTAATCAACTCAATGGGAGTATCTGGTTTTGTTGGTTTGGTAGTGTTTCTACCAGAAATCTCCTCTCAAAGGGCCAATGTGAAAAACACCAAAAGCAAGTTTATTTTCTGCCTACCTCACATGCCAGAAGCCTTTCTACTACAGGGTTCTACCTTCCCTGAGGGCAGACATTGTCATATGCTTCTCTGGTATCTCCATATTGTCTAGGCATGCCTACCAGAAGAAATAACTTCCTCAACATTTAAAACAGACTTTTCAACAACCCTAAATTCATTGTAACAGGATTCTAAACAAATTCTTAAGTGTCATATATACTTGAGTATAAGCTGAGCTGAATATCAGCAGAGGCACCTACTTTTACCACAAAAACTGCATAAAATGTACTGGAAAACTCGGCTTATACACGAGTATATAGGGTACATAAGTTTGTTTCTATACTTTTAGTACAGAAACAAGAAGGTAAAAACAATAAGCATGATTCTTGTGATAGCTAAGGTTAATGGTGCCAACCTGCCCGATAAACACATGTGGGATTAACTGAAGGGCAGAGAGATTAATAACTCAGTGAGCCTCACCTTTCTAGTTCTCATCTCTTGCTCTCTGGTGGTCGTACCAGTGTGCGGCTGCCTTAGCTAGTTCTCTGCCTCAGCTGGCAAGGCTCACTTCCTGCGAGACATCCCTGAGAAGTCACATAGACTTACCCTGTTGCAGCTCTGGATTCTGGAGAAGCCAGGTGGAGACCCCTGCCAGCACTGAGATGCTTACACTGCCACTGGATTCAAAGACTTTCTACCCACTGACCTGTGATCTTCCTGCATTCGGTATCATTGTGTGTTTTGTGAGTTTGAGGATTTTGTAGATCGGTGTTGGACATATGGGCTAAGTCGGACTTATGTGCTTGGACTGGACGGGGTTGGGATGCTTTCTAAATGTA
>NW_022111357.1:2188851-2190321 GCF_000313985.2 Echinops telfairi | reverse complement strand
TATCAGAGAATAATATTGTGGTTGTTACTTAATCTGTTGTTGACTTGAGACTATTAAGAGTGAAGGGGTGGAGTTTAGCCTGTCAATCAGGATGCAGTTTGATGACCTCATTTGGAAGCACTAAGGAGATAAATAGCTCGCTGGAGGCAGGACATACACTCTCTGCTTTGTCTTCCTGCTGACAAGACACATGGAGCTACACTAGAGCCCTAGAGTTGAAGGAGCCATGTGGAGACCCCTGCCAGTGTTGAGATGTTTCCACTGCCACTGGATCCACAAGACTTTCCACCCACTAGCCTGTGATCTTCCTAAATTCAGCTTCATTGCATGTGTTGCATGAGTCGGAAGAGAAATTTGCAGACTGGAATCAGACATATGGGCTAATATCGGACTTACGGACTCGATCTGGACTGGGCTGGAATGTTTTCTCAATATACATTTGCTCTTTTATATAAAACTCTTTCTTATACACATAAAAGTGTCTCTGAATTTGTTTCTCTAGTCAACCCAGACTAACACAAACATCAAGTCAAAATTCATGTTCTGATTTCATCTTAGATCACAGTGGTCAGACATTCAAGTTTACCTGGTCTGACTGACCTAAACACCTCCAACTGTACATCCATAATCATTAATAAATATGACTTGATATAAAACTAGAAACAGAAGACAGAACCATTATAAAACAAATTTTTTAAATTTGAAGTTAAGAGTAAAAGAAGGTAGGACAATTTTGTTAAAATAGACTTTCGCATTGTTAACTTAAAGAACCATGATAGGAAAAAGGAATCAACTATGTGCTAAATTCTGTCCTAGGCACTTTGCAAGCAACTTTTTATTAAAGTATAAAATACAATACCAAGAAGTATATCAGTTTTAAGCATTAAGTTCAATGGACTTTTGTAATGTACATATAATCAGTATTCAAACCAAGAAAACAGATCATGACTTATACCCCATTAGCTCCTTTGGTCCATCTCCCAGTCACTATACCACCCAACAGTAACCACTCTCTTGGCTTCTAACATTACAGACTAATTTTGCCTGTTTTGAACTTTATATATATATAATTACATAGCAGGTATTCCTTTATGTCCACTTCCTTCCATTCAATATTTTCTTTGTGAGATTAATCCATGGTGTTCTTGTTAGACATTTTTAAAAATCATTTTATTGGGGGCTCATACAACTCTTATCACAGTCCATACATACATCTATTGTATAAAGCACATTTGCAGATTCATTACCCTCATCATTCTCAAAACATTTACTCTCCACGTAAGCCCCTGGCATCAGCTCATTTTACCCCTCCCTCTCCACTCCCCCCTCCGTCAGGAACCCTTGAAAATTTATAAATTATTATTTTATTATATCTTACATTGTCCGATGTCTTCCTTTACTCACTTTTCTGTTGTCCATCCCACAGGGAGGAGGTTATATGTAGATCCTTATAATCGGTTCTCCCTCTCT
>NW_022111357.1:2173065-2186903 GCF_000313985.2 Echinops telfairi | reverse complement strand
TGTTAAAAAAAAAAACAAAAAAAAAACAAGACAGAGCAAAACCAAGCAACAAAAGAAAATAAAACAACAACAGCAAAAAGGCGATGACAAAACCAAACCAAACCAACACAACACAACAGCAAACAATAAAAGCTTGTAGTTAGTTCAAAAACTGTTTGTTGGCTTTAGGAGTGTTTTCAGGTCGAGTCTGATGGGGTGTCAAGACCTGGCCCCAAAGTCTACTTTTGGTATTCCCTGGGGACTTCATTGCTGTTCCACTTGCTGTTCTGTTACATGCCCTTAGTGTTTTGCCTTGGGTGTGTTGGGATCAGATCGGGCGCAATTCCCACACTGTGTCTCCAGTGTTGTCCCTTGTAGGGATATGGGTCATTAGGCATTTTTAAAAATATTTGTCACTTGAGTTAAAGTACCCAACAATTTGGTATTATTTTCATTTTGGTTTTTAAATAAAAATCTGAATTCTGAAGTTAGGAAGTTAATTAAAGCACCCAAGACCACACAGTTGCTAAGTGCATGCTCTGTTTTGTTCCATTATGCTTGCCTAGTATAGTTTTTAAAACAAGTCAATCCATTCCCTATACTAATCACTGGCTGTATATACATGGAACTTCAAAAAGCTCATGGAAAAATTCCATTATCTTTTCATTCCATTTTCCCACAAATGTTTTAAAGCCCTCTAAAAAAATGTACAGAGGCTTAGCAAGCATTTAAGTGCTGCGCAAACTATTAGTACAAGGATAGAGCTACCTAGGCCAGCAGCTCTCAAAGTTAACGTGATTTGCAGCCTTAAAAATGCATTTTTACAAGAAAACAGTTTTTCTTACAAGCTCTTTTTTATTGTACAATTTTGGGCTAAACTACTAAAAATTCATGGAATACAACATATGGAGGACTTTGGTATAACCCAAAAAAATGCATGTTGGACATTCAATGTGAAGGTCTGATTTATTAATGCTATTTTATATCTATAAAAGACTTAAGATATTTTCAGAATCTTTTACATAAACTATTTCTAACATTTATACAACTTGCATACTTACACGTCTACTAAATTCTGATAATAATAATGAATTTGATAACCTCTTTTACAAATACACAATATACACACACAAAGAGACAAAGGCAGGGGGTGGGGAGACAGAGAGAACAAGATCCGGGTTATCAAGAAAAGGTTAAATTAGGGTCAGCAAACTAAATGCTTTTAAAAGTGCAATTCATTTCAGAATCACTTCCAACTAAAATTATTTTTTTAAAGTAAAAATGTGTAATAGAACAAAGCTGTAGCTCTCTGGAACGTTAAGCATCTAAGAATGACTATTTCCCTAGAGTCCTCTGGAGTGAGTTGTTGAACACATGTCACCATCTACAGACAGGAGCCACTTAATAAAAGCTTTCATAGTGACAAAATGAAAGTCTGAGATCAGATTCATATGGCTTTGGGGATTGATAAGAGACCATTAACCCACTTACTTTTTGTTTTTAATCAGTTAACAAGTAGACCATTAAAAATGTCTATGCTACAAAGTACTAGAGATGGCAAGATCAACCATATCCTAAAAGTCTAACAGGATAGAACTGTGCATAGAAAACCATACCTCACACACAGAGTCCTGAGTGAGAGTAGATTAAGCCCTAAACTACTTGGGCTACTGAGACAAGTACATAAACTCATTGAAACTTCTTGACACAGTCACAGCTGTAAACTGTTCTTTAAGTCCCTCTGAACTTCTTAACTTATCTTAAAAAATAATGAGTTTTGAATTCTTAACATTATGCTTGTTATATTGCCATAAGATGCCTTCAAGTTGGTTCTGACTCACAGCAAACCAATGTACAACAAAACAAAACACTACCTGGTCCTACACCATCCTTATAATCATACCTGCTTGAGTCTACATTTGCAGCCACTATGTCAATCCATCCTGTTGAGGGTTTTCCTCTTTTTCACTGATCCACAAAGGCTAGTCTCTCCTGACAACCTACCCAAAGTGCATGAGAGAAAAGTCTCCCCATCTTTGCCTCTAAGGTGCTTTCTAGCTACACTTCTTCCAAGACAGATTTGTTTGTTCTTTGGGGAGTCCGTGGTACTTTGAATATTCTTAACTAGCGCCATTACTCAAATACAATCATTCTTTTCCTGTCTTGTCTTACTTATTGTCCAGATTTCACATGCACAAGAAACAACTAAAAGTACTATGGCTTGGGTCTGGTGCACCTTACTTCTCTTAGTGATATTTTTGTTCTTTAACATTTTAAGCAGGTATTTTGCAGCAGATTTTCCCAATCACTTATCTATGACACTGTATAAATCCTACAAGAATTATAAACTTAGAGGGGAAAAAACAGTGCAACCATGGTGTTTCTGTACCATAAGAAAGAAAAAAAAAAGAATACATGGTCTGACTTGTTTATTGTGTCGCTGTAAAGTCACTTCTTTAGGGCCCCAGTGTTCTAACCTAAAAACCTCGGTTAGGACTGAGGGTTTTCTTATAGTTTCTTCCCAGCAGGTTCTATATTTACTACAAACTAGCTGCAAGCATGTTTGCTCATCACTTATCTCTATAACTGTGAATTTATGGATTTCTAAAGTATCCTATTACAGAAATAGAATTTAACAAATGATAGCAGTTACCTTCCTCAAAGCAATTTGTGTTATTGCCTGACATCCGCTTCTGAGTGGAAAACTTGAGTCTACCTTATTCCTCATTATCAAAGAAGCGTCTGGTAAAATATGCCTCAACCTGAAACAGCAAAACAATCTCAGAAAGAGGCACTCTTCTCTAGAAAACTCACTTGGTAACGACAGTGAGAAACAACTTCTGAAGTTCAGCTAAAGCATAACGATGAACTAAAAATAAAATAATTCAGCGGTGGGGCAGAAAGAATATATAATAAACTTTCCAAACAGTTCAGGTAGAAGAGTGCTATCGTTTGCTCACACTGATTCATTATTTACTAAGAACCTTCTTCATGCTAATTTCTGAGAATCATGTCACTTAAACAAGAAAACCTTTATATATAATCACAGAATCAGCAGGGGACAACAAGGATGAGAAGAAAAATCATACAAGCCCAGTTCCACTTCATAAAAGTTTATGATTGCTTAGCATTTTTCAGTTTGCTTTTTCCTTTTTCCTTCAGAAATTCAGATTCTAGAACATCAGGTGCCTGCCTTAACTGCTTCAGCTTCTGATCCAGCAATTCATCCCTTGATTAAATCTAATTTTTTCTCACTTTAAATCTATGTGCTTCATTGGATGGGGATTGATGGTAGGTTTTATTAAAAGAATAATTTTCTAAGTTAGCACTAGTCCAGACAGGCTCATAAGCTTATTTCATGAAAATCCTTGATAAATGTTTTTAACCTTTCTAATATTAGCATAGAACGGAGGCTAGTCACCTGCACTCCCCCTCCCTGCACGCTGACACATGTGGCGGGATAAAAGGCATTGATTTTCAGTAAGGAGGTGGGATCAATGTAGTGGGAAGGTAGGGTCCATTTGGCAGGGGTATTTTGAAGACTCCAGTGTCAGGTGTTTAATTTGGAAAGTCGTCTCCCGGTCCACATGCTTCTGCAGAGTGCTGTCCTTCCCCTGATGCACGGTCTGGAGCAGTGCTATCATTCCAGCCACACATGTAATTTTACATTTGTTGATGTTGTGTGCTGTCAAGTTGATTCCTGACCCTCTCTTTTCTAATAGCCACATTAAAAAAGATTAAAAAGGTAACAGGTGAAAAGAATTAATAGATTTTATTAAAGTCAATATATCTTATCTCAGCATTAATAAAAATATTGAAGAAAGCACCTTACATTCTTTTTCATAATATATCTTTAAAATCTGAGATGTATTATATACATAGATTCAGATGCTACGTTTTCATAAAAATACTTGATTTGTACTTAAATTTCATAAAATCTACAGTTGAAAAAGATGATTTGCATAATCAAATTGTTCCAAACCAAACACACTAAAATTTTTCTAGTACCTGAAGTAATACCAGTTTTTACTTGTAAGTGCAATAAAAATTAAATTAAAAATTCAGTTCCTTAGTCACACTGACCAAATGGCTACCATATTAGTCAACCCAGTTCTAGAGGAAATGAATCATAAAATGCAATACTTACTGCAGGGGTGCTCACATTTTTTCAGATGCAAGCTACTTATAAAATGATCAAGTCAAAATGATCTACCAACTACAAAAATGCAAAACATATATTTATATTTTATTTATTACATTTATTCATAAATGTATTGAGAATTCTTTATATGTACAATGTATGTTTATGTACCTTCATAACCGCATGAGTCCATATTGCACAACACAGCACAATTAACTATGTACATTTTTTTGTCATTACCTGAGTCATTACATTTTTTGTCATTACCTGAGTTTACTCTCATGACTTGCACTGAATGGAATGAGCCATGGGTGCATAGTCCGGACAGCCAGCCTCAAGCACACTTCCAAATGATCATCATGGTGGAACGGTACTTGGACTTAATGATCTTTATGTGGGAAAAGGCTGCCTCACATAAATAAGTAGAGTCAAATAATGCAGTCAAGGAGGTAGCACATTATTCTCACGTTTGGGTACTTTCCCTATGCGAGTAAGTTCCAGAACTGTTCATGCACTCTGGACTTCACCTGAATGTCGGCTTGTAGTGTCAACATCTCCCATTCTGTATGAAAGTGATATGTTTTTGGCTTCTTACTTGGTCTAGCTCCCCCGTTCATTTTAATACCCTTTCTTACATTTAACAACAACAAAAAACAAAACCAAGGTCTAAAAATTGGCGATAACTTAGCTTGTCAGTTTTGCTGCACTTAGTGCAGTTGTTTGCACATGCGTTTGACACCTAAGATTGCATCTGATTGGTTGTGCTGTATATTAATTAATTGACAGGATTGATGACAGGCTTACATCTATTTTTTAATGCCATGCGATCTACACACACTACATTTGCAATCGACTAGTAGATCACGATTGACATATTGAGCACCCCTGACTTACTGTGTGCATGCAAGAGCCCTGCTGGTGCAGTGGGTGACTCGTTGGGCTGCTAATGACAAGATCAGCAGTTCAAACCCTCCATCCACTCTGTGAGAGAGAGATGAAGCTTTCTATTCCTTTAAAGAGTTAGTCTTGGAAACCCACAGGCCCAGTTCTACTCTGCTTTATAGCGTCTCCGTCAGAATCAACTCAATAGCAATGAGTGTGAGAGTATATGCCAAGCATTGTTCTAAGCACTTTATGGATATTAAATTGTTAAATTCTCACAACCCCATAAAGTCAACCCCCACAACTCATTGCTGTTGAGTCAATTATTTACTATACAATAGTTAGGTCTCAGAAGAAAGATTGGGTTTTCAACTCTCATAAACAGACTCTGGAACCCACAGGGGGTTGTCACTATAAGTCAGCATTGATTCAATGGCAATGAGTGTTGACTTTTGATAATTAGGTACTATATAGACAGGGCTTGTTACTCCCATAAAAAGCTGGTCTCAGAAACTCACAGGAATGGTTCCACCCTGTCCTATAGAGTCACTATGAGTCAAAACCAACTCTGTGGCAGTGAGTTTCATTTGTTTTATACTATAGTCAGGTTTTGTGCCAACTTGGCCTGGCCAGGATTCTCAGTGGTTTGACATTTAATACCTAGTAATCCACCATGTGATCTAACACAGTGTAATCAACACCATAATGGGATCTGTCATAAGTAGCCAATCACTTGTAAAAAGATTAGAGCGGGATGCAATATCCTTCTCAAGGTCACAGCCTTGATGCAACTGAAAGGAAGTTTGGGGGGTGGGTGTGGGGGGAGTTGCTTATTTCCTATACAAGCAGATAATGCAAAAGAGTTTTGTTTGTTTGTTGGTAGGTCTGAGTCCGGCATCTGGCTCATCAATCTCCGGTTCTTTAGACTTGAGTCAATAGCCTGCCAAACTGCCTATCAATCCCGGGAGCCATCATTGGCCTGCCATCTGACCTGCCGACTTGGATTCATTTCCCTCTGCACTCACAAGCCTGCCCTGTTAACCTTGGATTCACCTCTCTCTGCAGCCACCAGTCTATAGTCTTCCTGCCTATCCTGTTCATCAGCCACCAAAGCTACTCAAATCAGGAGAAGCCTCCTGCTTAATCCAGACTTGGAACCTTCCTGGACTCAGAGTACGCTACTTCTACATCTGTGTGAGCTATTTTCTTGATAAAGATAGATAGATAGATAGATAGATAGATAGATAGATAGATAGATAGATACAGATATCACTGATTTTGCATCTCTAGATAACCTAGTCTAAGGCATATTATTATCTTCATTTTATTGATGAGGAAACCAATTATGAGGGATCTCATAATTTGTCCATGGTTACATAATAAATAGTAGAACTGGGATTCAAAACAAGGTAATTTTTTATCATTGAGCTTGGGAGTTTCTCCAGAAATCTGTATGTTTTGTTATGATGTACACAGGGTCTCTATGAATCAAAATCTACTCAATGGTACCTAACAACAACAGGAGTAAATAAAGCTTTTGCCTGTGGTTAGAAGTTCTCAGCACTGACTGATATTCTCCATTACATTGTTCTTTCTAGATTGCTAATGAAACTAATGAAATGTCACTCCATTGCTGGAAATCTTCTAATGATTATTTATAGTACTTAACATAAACCCATGTTTTAGAGTTGAATTACTCCATAGAGTTTCTAAGATTATAAATTTTGATGGAAGCAGACTGCCACATCTTTCTCCCCAAGTGCCTGGTATTTAAACTGCCAATCATTTGATTAGTAGCCCAATGCCTAAACCACTGTGCCATCAAGACTATACAGATATGTGATTTAAAAGTAATGGTAAAATCTAGGTGGTTTTTATGAGGCTGTTGGTTGGCAAAACCCTTTAAATTTTGTTGTAGGTTTGAAATTTTTCACAAAGTTAACAAAAACTTACTTTAAAATATTTCAATGAAGTTGCTATCTCAAAGCTCAACAATGAGCAACAGAGGGTAGCCTGGAGCAAAGAGACTGAACGAAAGAGTAAACATTGATTTCCAGTTGTGGCTTTTACATATAAGACCATTTCATCACAATACTCTGAAAGTTAGATGTTGTTATGCCTATTGTATATCTCTGGGTGTTGCAAATGGTGTGAACTCAACTACTAACCCAAAGGTTGGTGTACAAAACCATCTAGTGGTATAGTGTTAGAAAGCATGGTAACCTGCCTCTGTAAAAACTCAACCAAGAAAATCCCACAGAGCAGTTCGACTCTGTAGCAAATGGGGTCACTGTGAGTTAGAATCAATTAGACAGCAATGGGTTATCTCCATTTTACACAGACACACACGCACTTGGCTCAGAAAGCAACCTAACCAAATTACTTGGATATCAATGAGTATTAAGTAGTAAGCCTGATCAAGTTTTGGATCAAAATTGTGTACCAGCCAAAGCCAAACTCACTGCCATCAAGTCAATTCTGACTCATAGTCACCTAATAGGACATAAGAGAGCTGCCCCTGTGGGTTTCTGAAACATAGCTCTTTATGGTAGTAGACAGCCTCATCTTTCTTCTGCAGAGCAGCTGATGCTTTTGAATGACTGACCTTGTAATTAGCAGCCCAACATGTAACCATTATGACACCAGGTCTCCTTCAAAATGTGTATACACAAGCTAAACACACGCACACACAAAACAACCCAGCTGAAATCTAAATCTATCATGTATTTTCCATAGGCTTCAGAAGAGTGATTCTGCTTCAGTTGAGAGAGACTTTACCTAATGAGAATAATCTGAAATATATTTTGCAATACAAAACAACTTTTCATATATTACACAAAATATAAACAACTTTTAGTTTCAATGTCCTTTGTACTTTTCAGTTTCTGATTCATATATTGTCCTATGAGTGTTACAGTTATGTGTAGACATCTTTCACAGTTCTTTTAAAACCATAGTTCTGTAAGTTAGAAACCAGATCTGATTAATTTCTATATTCTTTGCAACACAGCATCTTTAATAGTAGGTACTTTTTTAAAAAGTGGGTGCTTGCTAAGTGTTTACTTAAAGAAAGAATGTTAAAGCTCATGAAAGAAGTGCAAGGTGACTGGAAAAACTACTTACATACATTATTCCTATTAAGCAATGGAAGATATGAACACAGAGTAAAATCGGTAGCTACTTCTCTGATAAATAGTTCAATTCTTGATCTAGGGCTCCAACCTTTTTACTACTGTACCACTAACTCAAAAAAGTTTACTAAGCCTGATTCTCCAATTAAGAGTCTTGCAAGTTTTCCAATTGCAGGAAGAAGAAAAAAGTACCTATCTTATTTTTTTAATGCTTAGAAAATTCTGAAATATGAACCTTAATGTAAGAACATGTCTTAAGCTTTCTGATTTGTTTGGGGGGCAGAGTAGTAAAAGTAAAAATGATCGGCATTACCTTGTATGAAATACCTAAAACAAGAACAGAAGTTGGAACTTATCACCAGTTAATGTTTATATTAAGCTCTTCAGAGTGATGCCCTGTGTATGTTATTTCACCTGATTTATCATAACACTCACCAAGAGAAGAGCATGATTCTGTTTCACCAATGAAGAAACTTCAAAAAGGGTTGTTCAGAGATTATAGATTTGAAACAATCTAGAAGTCAGACCTGGTGGCACTGTAAGATAAGCACTGGGCTGCTAACTTCAAGGTAAGCAGTTCGAACCCACCAGTTCCACAGAAGAAAGGTGAGACTATCTGCTCCTGAAAAGATTTACCATCTTGGAGATCCTATATAGGGTTACTCTGGCTGCCAACCCAAGTACATCTTTCAAATTAAATTTTGCTCATGTTGCTCCTCTGCCCCCATACAACTTACAGGATGAAGTCCACTAAAGTCCTTAGCATAGCATGCAAAGCCCTTTAAAAACATAATCTTTTAAGATTTGACCCCGACCACTTCCCTAAGTTTGTCTACTATCCATCTCTTCCTTTTTACCCTCTCTCCCCAAATTACTCCATAAGATCTGCAATCAGACCCTTTCCCACGAGACCCCTAAATTCAATATATCAACTCATCCTTCTAAATTTAACTCAGAAATCAGCGAGGGCCCTCTTCTTCAGCCCTAACTCTTTCCTCCAGATAACAATTCCCCCTTTTATGCTAGATGTGTATCTGGCTCATACTTACTGCATTAAAACACTGTATTATATATCGTTTCCCCCTTATTTGACAGTGAAACACTGAAAGATTTTGTATTCCTCTTTACACTCCTAGGGTCTAATATACTGCCTGGCAGCAACAGTAGGCTTCAGATGCATGCTTGTTGAATTGAACTCAGATACGCTCAGAAGGTACCAAGGATTGAGGTTCTACAAAGCATAAATGTTTCGAAGGAAAAGAAAAAGGGGGGGGGGGTTGGAGAGGGAGGGGAAAAGCCTAAGCCCTTAAAATGAACTGTGTACAACAATGGTGGTTTCCCTGAAGGACCCTGCTAGCACTCTGTGCCCCAGCTGGGCCTCCAGAAGGTTCATTACTTTTATATTACCACTGTGGCACTTTATTAATGAGCTCAGTGCAAGCAAAACAAATGGAAATGACAGCCCTGGCAACTAACCACTGTTCTTTATCATTCATCTAGTCTCACTGTTAGTCCTATAGATGTACGTTTTTCAATGCAAAACAGTAGTTACAGTGTATTTTCTAAGACACATGCAAGCACTATGATTGGTACTAAGAGGATTTTTTAAAATTTAAGTATAGGTCTTTATTACCCTTCATAGGGAAAGAATGTGTTCTCTGAAAAATAACTGAAAACCTAAAACCACAGATATCCATTAGAAGTAATGGTAAAGAGCTCATTATGTAATATATCACCTAAGGGTCAATTGCCTGTCTTTGGGCTAATTGAAGTGCCACTGGGGCTTTTCTAGCTTCATCCTGACAGCGGCAAGAGTTACAAGAGTGTGCATGAGAGGGAAACAAGAGCCTGTCTCAGACATTGTGGCAGAAGGGAGGTCTGTGAAACTAAAACTCACTATCCTTAGGGGATGTGAAGGCCTTTGATTTCATGGCTTCTGAAGGCCAGGGCAGTCCTGCAATGATTTAAGGCTGCTCTCCTGAGATAATACAAATCCCTCAAACCAAACCCATTGTCATCAAGTCAATTCTAACTCACTGCAAGCCTATAGGACATAGGATTGCCCCATAGGGTTTCCTAGGCTGTAATCTTTACTAAAGCAGACTGCTACATCTTTCTCCCAGAGGGGCTGATGGGTTTAAATCGATGACCTTTTGGTTATCAGTTGAGCACTTAACCACTAAGCCATGAGGGGTCCTTAATATTAAATCAAACCAAATAAATTTACTTGATAGTGCAGCTAGATACAAATAAGGTTGGCGAAACAGACCCAGGACAGAGAGGGATGGACGACCAAAACCCTATGATATACTCACTACTTTACAAGGACCATTATAGTCACCTTAATGCTAATACACTGGAATGGATTACCCAATAAGCAAGAAAAGCATGTGCTTAAGGCATCAACAAATGGGTACCAGTTGTCCTAAGAAAAGGCCCTTTGATTCCAAGCAGACAGGACATAAGGAAAAGCAGGAGCCACAGTAGAGGGAACTGGCAGAGTAAATGAAAGCAGTGCTAGCCTAGCACCAGTGTGTGAGAATGTGCCAGCCGAAAATAAAAATGCACACAAATTGGATTTAAAAGGCTGCTTTCCGTTTGTTAAACTTTCTTTTATGACATCTTTCTATGTCATTTATAATTATAGCACTTGTTATAACACAAATATTAAAATTGAAGTATGAGCTCTTTTAAGCAAAATTGGTCAAAGTTAAGGTTTGTTGTGCGAGATCAACAGAATTTTACATTGATTGTTGAAACAACTAAGTTCACTGGTTCATTTTCTTTGTTGTATAATATGCAGGAGATCCTGTCTGCAGAAAACATGGTCTATAGTACAAATCTTAATATCCTATATCCACTAAAAATCTTATAATCCAGTTCATCTCATTCTGCTAAAATGACATATGCCACTTTTTCATTCAGTCTTTAGTATCATAGTTGCATTTAAAAATCAGTTATCAGGGATAGCTAAGACACACACACATATACATAAATATATGCTGCTGTTCTTGCTGTTGTTCTTGTTATTCTTGTTCTTGTTGGGTGCCAATGAGTTGGCTCTGCCTCACAGTGACCCCACATAAAGCAAAACAAAATACTGCCTGGTCCTGCACTACTGTCATAATCATTGCTATCCTAGAGTTCATTATTGCAGCCACTGTTTCAATCCATCTCACTGAAGGGCATCATGTTCAGAAAAGTAGAGAATGCACAAAAAATAAAAACTCTCAGTGAGATGGATTGACATATATACACACGCACACAAACATGCATACACAGACGAGGGTAAGTCAAAAAGCATTGCTACTAGGGTTTGGGTTCATATATGCACAGGTTTATTCCAAACAAAACGTGTTTAAACATTTCTCTGTAGCTAGTGTATGGCCACAGACAAGTTTTCTCAATAATAAACATCTTTGTCTCTTGAATGTAGTGTAGTAATTGGGTTTTGTGTCAGCTTGGCTGAGCCAAAATTCTCAGAGGTTTGGCAGTTAGGGCCTGGTAAGCCCTGAGTGGCATAGTGGTTATGATTGGACTACTAAACACAAGGTCAACAGTTTGAAACTACCAGCTGTTCCAAGGGAGAAAGACAAGCCTTTATACTCCTGTAAAGAATTAACCCACAGGGGCAGTTCTACTGTCCTATAGGGTTACTATGAATTAGAATTAATTCAATGGCACTAAGTTGGAATTTTCTTTTTCATCCTCCATGATGTGACCCATCAGTGTAATTAACTCCAATGATGGGATCTGCTGTTGGCAGCAAAGCAGTTCTAAGAGGATTAAGGAGGAATGCAGCCTCCTTACTCAGGTCACAGCTCTGCTACAACTGAAAGGAAGTTCCCTCAGGGGTGTGGCCTACTCCTATTTAAGCTTCTTGTTGGCCTGAATCATGCAACTGTCACATCAAACTCTGGTACTTTGAACTTGAGCCAACAGCCTGCTGATCCTTGGACCTATCAGTGGCCTGCGATATTGCCTGTTGACCTAGGATTCATTCAACTCTGCAGCCACAGCCAGATCTGCTGTCACTGTATTAGTTTCCCCTACTAACTCCTTGCATTAATATATTACATTTGTTACAATTAATAGACCAATACTGATACATTCTTACTAACTAAAGGCCCTATTAATTCAGATCCCTAGTTTTTACCTAATGTACTTTTCCAGGTTACCACATGATGCAATGACTGAGAAAATGCCACAGAGGTCCTATCTGACCACCATTGGCTACACAAGGAGAGACTTCATCTCTACAACAGCCCAAAGTCAATTACCATGAGGCAGAGGTCAGACATGCCTCGACCATCCATCTTTCTTTACCCTATTCTGACACCAACCATTCCTCCCACAGCACTCTACTTCCCCACTGGGTTTGATAACCCATTACAAGGGTCACAGAAAACTCATAGACAATCATCACAATTACGGGAGTCTATTAGGGAAGTTAACAGATTACCACAAATCAGGATCAGTAAACAGTAAGGATTACAGCCATTGGTCCACAGTAGTGCCTCTCTTCAGCCAGCAGTCAAGTCTCTCTCTGGTCCTGAGCCTCACAGCCATGTGGTCCCTCCGTCTTTGGTCTCCATGGGCCAGCAAACTCCTGCTGCTCTGCCTCAGTTTCATAGTCTTGCCGCTGCTCCTCTGCTCTGTCCCATGGTCTCCTTGCCTCAGCCTCTGGGGCAAGGTGTCTGCAACCTCAGATGCTTCAGGTTGAGATTTCTAATGTGTTCCGCTAGTGGCCTTTCTTCCCTGATGTCCTGGACATCCTCTCTTTCTGCTTCCGAGATGATTCTTATACAGAGGTATGACTTTGGTGAGGGGTGGTTTTTGTCTTTCAGCAGACCACATCCCCGAGGAAGCAAAAGTGTTCACATGACTCACAACTTGGCTCATGCTTATCCCACTTTAATCCAGTAACAGAGAACTCCCTCCAAAATGGGATTATAACCACAAGCATAGAGGCTGGAACTTATAACATATAAATTAGGTTATGGCTAAAAAGGGCATATTAATTGACTATATCTCAGTGGTCTTGACAATTTTGAGGCATACCGGTTAGGTACTTTGAAGAATATACTTCAATTAGGACGTTTCTACTTTGTTTTCATAATTAGACTTAAGTTAATGGTTTGGGGAAGGAACACCATTGAGGTAAAGTTCTATCATTTAAATCTTATTATCTGGATATTAAACTCACTGAGAGAGGAAACTGTCGAATTCTCATCTATGTATCTTTAGTATGCTGATAAATGTGTGCTAGTTGAACAAGGGGGGGCATGATTGTATGCTAAAGGCTAAGGGGAAGAAGAAAATTTGCCATTTATTAAAATACAAGCACTGAGCCAAACAAGAGAATTGCTCGTATATCTGCTCAAATCAAGAAATGATAATCTTAACTCTGATTCACTAGAGCACGTTATTCTTCTCCTCAGGAATTCTTCTAGTTTGTATACATTGTTTGGTAAAATAGATGTATTCGGTCAAGATTTAGCTTTTTGCAGATAAAAACCATATGATAATATCCATAGATGCAGAAAAAGCATTTGACAACATCCGATGCCCATTCCTAATTAAGACACTCATGAAGATAGGATTGAAAGGTAAATTCCTCAAGCTGATACACGCTATCTATGAAAGGCCAACGGCCAACATCATAGTCAATGGAGAAAAGACAAAAACAATCCCACTGAAAAAGG
>NW_022111357.1:2171028-2172270 GCF_000313985.2 Echinops telfairi | reverse complement strand
AGAAAGCCCAGGAATAAAACCATCAGAATATAGACAACTGATCCTCGAAAAGGGTGCCAAAACCATCAAGTGGGAAGCGGGTGCCTTTTTTAACAAGTGGTGCTGGAAACAATGGATATCCACATGTAGAAAAATTAAACAAGATGTTTACCTCGCCCATGCACAAGAATAAACTCAAGGTGGATCACAGACCTAGAAGGTAAACCCCAAACCATCAGGACCATCAAGGAGGGAATTGGAACTAACCTCAGAGCACTGGCCCAGGGAACTCATAGGCTCACTGCAATAAGGAAGGGTACACACGCAGGTGAACTGGAAATCAACAAATGGGATTTAATAAGAATAAAGCACCTGTGCACCTCGAAAGACTTCACCAAGAGGGTGACAAGACAACCCACAGACTGGGAGAGGATTTTCAGTAATGACACATCGGACAAAGGGCTCATTACTAAAATCTACAACACCATCATGACCTGCAAAAAGAGGAAAACAGTTAACCCCCTAAGGACGTGGGCAAAAGAACTGAAAAGAACTTTCATTAGGGAGGAGACCCATATGGCCAACAAGCATATGAGAAAGTGTTCCCAGTCATTAGCCATAAGAGAAATGCAAATCAAAACAACCATGAGATATCACCTAAAACCCCTGAGGCTAGCCCAAATCAGCAAATCAGAGAGCAACAAGTGTTGGAAGGGCTGTGGTGAAGTAGGAACCCTCCTCAACTGCTGGTGGTCGTGTAGATTTGTACAGCCACTGTGGAAAGCAATCTGGAGATACTTAAAGAAAATGGAAATTGGTTTTGAGAACGATGAGTGTACTGAATGTACAAATGCGCTTTACCCAATCGATGTGTGCATGGATTGTGATAAGAGTTGTATGAGGCCCTAATAAAATGATAAATAAAAAAAAAGAAAATGGAAATTGATCTACCTTATGACCCAGTCATCCCTCTACTGGCCATATACCCAGTGGAAGTAGCAAATAAAACACAACCAGCCATCTGCGCTCCAATGTTTATTGCGACACAATTCACAATCACAAAGACTTGGAAACAGCCAAAGTTTCCATCGATAGATGAGTGGATTAGTAAACTCTGGCACATACACACAATGGAGTACTATGCAGCACTGAAGTGCATGGACGATCACATGAAACACATCGTTTTGTGGGAAGAGCTGGAAGGAATCATGTTAAGTGAGGTAAGTACAATCAGCACACCAGGAATAGAAGAATAAACACCTA
>NW_022111357.1:2160114-2168746 GCF_000313985.2 Echinops telfairi | reverse complement strand
TTTTGAGAATGCTGAGGGCAATGAATGTATAAGTGTGCTTTACACAATTGATGTATGTGTGGATTGTGATAAGAGTTGTATGGGCCCCAATAAAATGATTTATTAAAAAATTAGCTTTTTGCTAAAGCCTCAGGAGTATAAACTATTAGTTTTCTATGTTGGCTAAATCATTTAAGACTAAATTTCACATGCCTTTATGATTTTCTCAGGTACATAGTATATACCTGTTATATAGCAGTCACCCAAATATTTGATCATTCTTCCACCAGATTGTCTAGACCAAGAATCAGGAAGATATAGTTTTTGTGATCCTGTACAAACCATTTTCATTCTTTAGGCTTCAACTTTTTCATTAAATCACTGGAAAGTTGAACTGATAGTCATGGAACTTGAGAGTAGAAACAGATTTTAGAGATCAACTACTGCAACCATCTCACCTAAATCAGAGTCAATGAGTGATAGGCTGAGACTTGAATATGGACTCCTAAGCACCAAGCCACAACTCTTTCCTGTACCATGCTGCTTTGAAGGACTCTCTACCTTCTCATCTAAGAAATACTGGAGATTGATCATTATAATATCATCTAATCCTGAAAAGTTGCTAAATAAAAAAAGTTTTAAAAACAACAACCAAAAAAGGAAAAAAAACTCATGGCCACTGAGTCAATTCCAACTCACAGTGACCCTATATGACAGGCTAGAACTGCCCTTGTGGGTTTCCAGAACTGTAACTTTTTATAGGAGTAAAAGCCTCATCTTTTTCAGAGCTGTTGGTAGTTTCTTACTGCTGACCTTGTGGTTAGCAGCCCAATGAGAAACCACTACGTCATATGCAATCCTGGTTAAGAGTCTCTGGGTAGTGCCAATGGTTAAGCACTGAGCTAGGAACTGATGGACTGTTGGTGGCATGAACTATTTATTCATCGATGCCTCAGAACAATCTAGTGATCTACTTCCAAATGATCACAGTCATAAAATCCTTATTGAAGGCAGTTTAGTCTGAAACACATTAAAAACTTTATACACTTTTACACTCCTAAATTCATTTATTTAAAAATAAATAAATATAGTCTGGTCTGGCCATGTTCCAGAAGTCCCTTGAGGCAAGTAAAGACATAGCAGGACATTACAAACTCAGAGCTGGAGTCTAAAATTCTAAATCATCTAAGATACCTAGTTGTTTCCTTTTTAAATATCACCAAGAGCAAGTACACTGGGTCTTATGTTTTCTATTATACCTTACAAGACATAATGCTGAAAATAGCCTTTATTTCCATCATGTTTGAATGCCCAGAGGGAAGTCTACATAAGTACGGGTATAAAGCAATTATAATAAGATAACACTGGGAAATGTGCCTATACGTCAACAAGCAATAGAGATAACAATTAATATATAATATGTATATATTTTAATTCCATAAGCTAACAAATATATTTATAGTAATACAAAGGGACAAAATAATGCTACAGCCCTTATATGTTTCATATTTAAGAAGTTTAGTACATGATGAATCGCAGCAGAACCAGCAGGAGGTTCAGAAAGCATGGGGTCTTAAAAAGGAGGTCATAGAAGGCAATGAATCATTCTGAACAAAACATAAGATCTGGAGTAAGGAGACCTGATTTTACATCATCATTCTTAAATATACTAGCTGTTTGACATTGGACTCATTTAATTCATCTCAGTTCCTTTTAGAAATAGGGTTGATAATTATTTGTCATCCTAACTACCAAGGTTATTACAAGTTTCAAATTCAATGGAAAAATTGTTACCACACCCTTCAATACTATGCAATTTTAATTATTTATCCTCCTTCACTTCATCTACCCAATGTTACCTCCATCATCCCCTAAAATTCCTGGGCAATCCTGGATATTAACTCCTGGGTTGGATGTACTAAAGATGTGAGATAGCCTATCACACTACAACGAAGAACTCTGGTGGCACCATGGTTGAGCTTTCAGCTGCTAACCTAAAGGTTGGTGGTTCTTAACTCACCAACGGCTGCCCCATGGGAGAAAGATGGGGCACATCTTCCACATCTGCTTCCACATCTACCACTACACCAACGCACTGACTTCATTAAAATACAATTATCATTTTAATCTCCTCCAGTAGACTATGAATGCCTCTAAAGCACTGGATATTTCCTATTTATGTCTTCTAAGTGCCTAGTAGAGTATAATAAGCTCAATAGAATGCTCCAATAAACAGATGACTGAATCTATGATACTCCCAGCCAAGGGACAGTTAGAACTGATCTGTCCTACACAAACTTGTGTTTAAACCAGTGGTTCTCTACCTTCCTAATGCCGTGACCCTTTCATACAGTTCCTCATGTGGTGGTGACCCCCCAACCATAATATTATTTTCGTTGCTACTTCATAACAGTCATTTTGCTACTGTTATGAATCAAGTGACCCCTGTGAAATGGTTGTTCGACCCCCAAGGGTGTCACGACCCCACATGTTGTGAATCATCGCTGGTTTAAACAAAGTTTTTAATGTAAGACAGCTGAAAAGGAAAAATAAAGTTTTAGGGAAGAGAAAATGATCATGAATGTGAAATGCTGCTGGTAAGGTCTGAAAGCTGCATCCCTGAAAGCGACTAGGAGGCTAGGAAGTGGCTGGTGACTCTGCTCAGGGCATTTTCAGTTCTGATACTGACAGTGTGATTTGGACAAGTTCCTCAATCTTTAAATCTCAGGTTCCTTTATTGGCAAAATAAGAAAACTATTACCTGTTCATATCTGAGGATCAAGTATGACACTCTAAGTAGCAATACTGATAACATACATGAATGTAGAGTTGATTCTAACACATAATGGGCCTATAGGGGTTCCAGAGCTGTAATCTTTGTAGAAGCAGACTGTGCCCCCAAGGACTCCTTACATTATTCCTACCATGTGCTAGACACTGTGCTATTCCATTTAAATTACCTCACTGAACAAAAATCTTGAGGAAGGTACTATTGTTACCTCCATTCTGAAATAAAGAAGCTGTGGCTTCTTATGGTGTGATGATGGAGACCAAAGCCAGAATGCTTTCGTGAATTAATAAATGAAAGTTTATATGTCTCCAGTTTATGTAATACCAAAAGTTTGAGTATGAAGTATAGGCAGGATATTGGATAGCTTAAAATGTTATTTGTAAGATTTCAACATGGGAGACTTGTTAAGAAGATTTAAATACAAAAGGAGCCAGATCAGGAGAGACCAGTCCCGGGAGAAGGACATCATGCTCCGTAAAGTGGAAGGGCAGGGAAAAGAGGAGGTCCTCAAAGAGATGAATTGACACAGAGGCTGCATCCATGGGCTCAAACATAAAATCAATTGTGAGGCTAACACAGGACTGGAAAGTGTTTCATTCTGTTATACAAAGGGATGCGGTGGGTAGGAACTGACTGTGGTACATAACAACACAGGCAAAATGAAGTGACTATAGCCCATTTTGCAAATGAATTACCTATGGCCTTCAAAGAAGGGACTGGTCAGTTTGTGCCCCTGGTGGGGAAGTCAAGCCTTGAAAGGGAAGAGAACTGTGCTTATATATGCAACCAACTACACAGAGGTTTGCAAACAAAAGCAGTCAGAGAGGAGGCATGGAACCTCATAAAGGAGCTGTGCCTCAGGCCATGGGCTGTAGAGGCTGTGAGAGGCCCAGAGGACACCGAAGGCTGTGAGAGGCCCAGAGGACAGAGTGGCAGAGCTGGTGAGGGATGGCAGAAACATGCTATGAGGACTGCAGCTAAAAGAGCTGAACCAAACTGCCACTCTGGCTATGAGATGGGCCAGTTCGCAAAGGAGAGGCTGACAGCAGGATAGTAGAAGGTCCTGTCCTTGGGGCTGAGAGGAAGCCTACATGATAGAGATGGCGCTGGCTGGCTGGCATGGTGAGAGGAGTTGAGAGAACTGGTCCTGCACTCGAGAAGAGGGATGTGCTCTCTACTTTGGGAGAGCCCTCCTAACTGCCTCCATGCTCCTTATTCCTGATCCTGAGTGGCAGCCTGGTACATCCTTAATAAGCCACTTAACGCTTAAGTATGGCCTGTGAGTTCTATGTGGCCACTGCAACAAATAAAAAAAATTAGAGGATGGAGGTATAGCTGACCTCCATTATATAGAAATCTGCTTTGTGCTGATGGCGAGTCTCATTAGCCCCCATGAAGATAAGCAGGTTCAAGTGTTACTATTAGCATTTCACAGGGTGATTGGCATTATATGAAGTACTTTACACATACTATTATTAAACTTAACATCTTCTTTTACTTTATAAATGAGGGAACAGAATCATAGAGCTGAAGTGACCTGCCTGGCCAAGGGTATACAGCTAATTTTTAGTTACAAATCTAAATCAGTAAGATAAAAGGGAAAAGACAAAATTTGAAATCAGCATCTTTGGTCACTTTCTACCTGGGAGAGTGTATATTTTTTAATTCCACCAAATGAGGCTATTGCAAAGCCCTACAGGACAACCATAAATTTTTTAAGTGGCTAATTTTTATTTCTTTCAACTTTTTGCTATGAATTGAGGAAAAGTTTAGAGAGCAAATCAGTTTTTCATTCAATAATTCATATGCATTTTACAAAACAAATCTTATTCTTTACCCTAAAACTGGTCTAGCTACAAACTTTATTTCAAATGTGTAATTTCTTTCTGGTTTATTTTAAACAAAAAGCCAAAGCATATGAATGAATGCTTAGTGTCCCTGGTGGAATAGTAACAAGTTGGGCAGCTAACAGCAACATCAGCACTTTGAAACTACCAGTGGAAGAAAAATGAGACTTTTTACTCCTGTAAAGTGTTACAGTCTCAGAAACTCACAGAAGCAGTACAAGTCGGCACTGACTTGATGGCAGTGAGTTTGGTTCAGTTTGAGTCCCTAGAGGAGCCCTGGTGATACACTGTGATACCTGTTGGGCTGTTAACTGTTAAGGTCAACTGTGTGAAACCACAAGCTCCCCTTTCAGCTATAAAGACGAGGCTTTCTACTCCTGTAGAGAGTTACAGCCTGGTCCTATAGGGTCGCTATGTGTTCGAATCAACTCAATGGTAGTGAGTTTGAGTATCCCTAGAATAAGGTGACCAGACTTCCCACTTGGGGCGGGACAGTCCCAATTTTTAACAATTTTTCCCGCGTCCCGCGGCATTTTAAAAAGTCCCGATTTTTGGAAATAATGCACGACAAGCTAGGGTATACGTTTTTCCGCTGACATGTGGCTATTTCGCCAGGATATGAGTTTTATCAATGGTGTCCCGCTTTTGTCCCACTTTACCAATGTTAAAATCTGCTCACCTTACCCTAGCATCAAGTCTAAATTTCAGTTTCTTTAATACGATACTGCCAGCCATCTCTCAAGGAGCTCCAGTGGCTCAGCACTGAACTGCTAGCCAAAACGTCTGTGCTTCCAATCCACCAGCTGCCCCACAAGAGCAGATGTGGGCTGTCTGCTTCAATTTTTAAAATATATATATCCAACTTGTCTTCGGCTGTGTATTTCTACTTCAAAACCAAAAACCAAACTTCCTGCTATTGAGTCAATACTCAAAATAGCCCCATAGGACAGGACAGAACTGACGCTGTGAGTCTCCAAGACTTTAACTCTTTACAGGAGTAGAAAGCCCCCTCTTTCTCCTGATGATAGTTTGTTAGGAGCAAGTAATTTCAAACTGTCAACTTTGTGGTTAGCAGCTCAATGCATAACCACTAAACCACGAGCACTCCTAGACAGTCTTCCCCTAGAACCAGCACCCTGAATAACCCGTGAGAAAATAAACTTCTACCTGTTAAAGTTGCCCACTTGTGGTATTTCTGTTATAGCAGCACTAGGTAACTATGACATGTACGAACTGCATTCTGCCTTATAATTTAGGCAGTTGTTTCATTTCTGATAACAGAGCTTAGGTTTCTTAAACACAGGTGGAAGGGAACTAACATTTACTTACCAAAACTAACCAAATGCACTGCCATCAAGTTGATGCCAACTCATAGCCACCCTTCAGGGCAAAGTAGCACTGCTCCTTAGAGTTGACTACCAGTTGCTTTTCTAGAAGTTTTTATATATTATTTCATTTAATCTTTGTGATACTCTATGAAAGAGGGCACTGACACTCAGAGAGGTTAAGCAATTTTGTTAGTTATAAGGGTAAGGGAGCCCGGATGATACTGTGGGGTACACAAACAGTATGCAGCTAACTCCAAGGTCAGCAATCAAATCCACCAGGCACGCCTTTACCGTACCAGAAACCATATACAGGGTCTATACGACAAGTAGGAAACAACTTGATGTCAATGATTTGGTTTGGTATGAGGCTAGGAAGTAGGGCAGCACCTAGACCTGAATCTTACGTCTTTTTAAATTTAACATCTAGGATCTTTCCACTATATTTTTCCCAGAAGTCGTGGGTATATCCTCATCATTTTATCTGATTGTTTCCGATCCACCCACTGATAATCTAGAGGAAAAATCTCCCGCTGCATTTTGCCACCAAATATTAGCAGAAAAGAATTCTATACAGAGTATTTGCCCTCTTAGTTTCTTAGAGAGGTCTAAGAACAGTCTCTTCTGAGTAGGTAGAGTGATTAATATGAGTCCTAAGTAAAGATGGAAAGAACAGAACTTCTAGGAAGGAAAAGTCAAAAACCATTATTTTCCCACTCTATAATTAAACACTCCTCCTCCAGTGAGGCTTATTGGATCTGGCTAGATCACACTCTATCCCACCTCCTCATCTGCCATCTATCACCCTCCTGATTAATCCCCTACATTCACTGTACCTGGCCACAATTGTACTCTTTTCCTCTCATCCTAAATCGCTTGCCACACAGATGACTCAATGTACTGGCTTCATAGCTCCATGTCATACTCAGCTTTACTGACTGACCTTACTGACTGACCTTCACCAGACTACTGAACTCCAACATTCCACTTTCTGCCCACAGACTCAGATTACTCCAGCTCACTCCCATTGTAGTTCCTCGTTGATCTAAGATAATTCAAGAAATTGCTAAAGCTTTGTGTCTAAAACTGAACTCACCATCCAGTGTTTTGTGTAAATCTTACAACCATCCCCCAGCTCATCCGAATCCAAAACCCAGCACCATGCTGGGCCTCTCACCATGCTATCTGCACATTCATCCAGTCATAAATTAGATCTCCTCTGTGAGCACAACAAAGCACAGCTCGCAGCATGGTGCATGGTGCGCAGCACAGAGCAGGTACCTAAGTGTAGGGTGAGGGTTAGAATATGCTGAGTTCACCTTTTCAGTGGTATACTCACAGAGGTCCCCTCCTCCAAGAATTTTAACTCCAATGATTTTAAAGGGCAAGAACAATTACCTTTCTTGGATCTGTACAGATCTTTACAGGATGATACTGTACAATTTTTTATCCAACTGAAGCAAAGCCACTTCTAAAGGCAAACATACCAAAAATCTAAATTTGACATATGTATTACAAACTTCAAATCCACTGACCAAAATAAAAAAGGACAAAAATAATCGATTCGAATGCTGGTATGTCCTTGTCTAGAACTATGTTAGAAACAGTGAGAGTTTGCTTAGAACTTGAACAAGGTCCCAGATACAAGAGCTTGGCATTTTATCTACAGGCCATCATATCTCTACTGGGCTAAAAATTAATAACCTGCAGGGAATTTGGAGGCTGGTAAGAAGATCCTTTTTTTTAAAAAGCCCACATACCACTAAGACTAAGTGGAGGAAAAAAACAGTACAAAAAATATAATAATGCTGGTAAGCTAGCAATGAAAAGTGATCTTTTCCAGTGACTTTTAGGCAGTCTACTGGACGTTAGAAATAAAGAGTTCAAAGTAATCAAGCTTTTTCCCCTCCAACCAAATATTACATTGTATTCTGGCACCAGACCAAGGTCTCAATCCTTTTCGGAGTAAACCTAATAAGCTCTTCATTTGCATAGTCCTTTGCGCATTAAAACGCTTTGATATAGATTAATTCATTTGATAACGTGTTTACAGACATTAAAAGGGAGGGGGAACCCAGACTACAGGACAAAACAGGTCCTCTTTCAGTTCTCTTGCGCAAACAGTGGGTGTCCTTTTTTTCAAGTTCAAAATACATCACAGAAATGAGGAAGGGATTAGAGAAGCTGACTGACTAGGTTAGGTTTTGTCACCTTGCTCCTATTAAGCAGCTTTCCTATAAAGAGGTTATAGAGCCTATTAAGAGAAGAGATCTGAGAAGCACAGCGTTTGAGAGACAGAGGATGGAACTGGAATTATCGAGCAGAGAGGTGGGGGTGGGGGGTTGATTACTGTCCCCAATTTCTAAACGGCTGTCGGGGGTGGGGGGTGGGGTGGGGGTGGAGAACTTGGAAAAACGGGAGGCAGCTGTTTCTTTCAATCTAACCTCAGAAAAGAATCTAAGAACCAAAGCTGTCCAGGAACAAAATGGGTTTCCTGAGGGAAATGATTCGTTTCCCATAGCTGGCGGGGCTTGAGTAGGTTGGTCAACTTTCTGGGCTGGCATTCGGGGTTTCAAAGACACTCTGGCCAGGCATGGAAGAGACAGACTCTCCGGACTTTGAAATGTCCTTCCCGCCCGGCGAGGGCCCGGGGCTCACCGTATCTCCTCCGCTCCCCTAGGGGCCGGCCC
>NW_022111357.1:2144418-2158958 GCF_000313985.2 Echinops telfairi | reverse complement strand
CCCGGCCTGGCCTGCTACCCACCTTCCTTGCACACAGGAGGCGAGTGTCCGCCCCGGCCCTGCGGTCCGCGATTCGCTCAAGGGTAAACTGAGGCCTGGCGAGGGCTCGGGGGCACGGGCTGGGATTGAAAACCCGCCTCTGCAGATTAACCTGCACCGAAACTGCGACTAGGCCGGCGGGGGAGATGCGAGACCGAGAAGGGCCGGGTCTCGCCGCGGTGCTGGGAGCCTCTGGCCGGAACCGAAAGCCAAGAGGGGGCCCTATGGGGACTCGAGACCCCGCCTTGCTAATGACTTGCTTTGGGGTGACCTTGCATGGGCAAGTGACCTCACATCTCTACCCCAAGGGCCAAATGAGAGCCCTCAACTCAAACAAGATAGCGCTCACCCCATCATCAAATTCAGCAAAGTGCCAGCCACGTAGGAAGTAAGCGTTCATGGTTTCTCCCATTCCACAAATACAATTTGAATTCTTGATGTGGCAGGCACTTTTATGCTTCACTTTTCTGTTAAATCACCACATTCACCCTGTATTATCCATATGGTAACAGTGAAGAAACTGAAGCTCTGGGCGGTGCTATTACTTGGCCAAGATCGCCCAGCTAGTGAAGGGAGGATTCCTGCAGGGAGCGGTCAGCTCGGAGAGAGTGGGTCAAACGAGGCAACCCAAGACAGACAGACACATCAAACTGGCTGTGAGCAGAGGAAGCAGCTAGTTTTAGACAGGGGTGGGGGAGGCAACACACTCATTGCCATCGATTCCAACTCACAGCGACCCTATAGAACACAGGAGAACAGCTCCTGTGGGTTTCTTAGACTGGAAATCTTTAAAGGAGTCGAAAGCCTCATCTGTATCCCACAGAACAGCTGGCAGGTTCAAAATGCTTACCTGATTATTAGCAGTTAGCAACCCAACATGGAGCCAGCCCACTACAACCACCAGGACATCTCTGCAGATGGGAAAGTGCGCCAGTATAGCTGCTAAGGGCTGAGGTGTGACTGGATGTGGGAGACATTCTGATAGGCCTAGGAGGAAGCTACGGAGAGGAGTGCGGTTAAGAGGGTGATACTGGGAGTCAGATTAGCCACGGTTTTAACTTCACCTCTCTGAGCCTCTGGTCTGGCAATTTGTTGTACTGTGATGACTTGTGCATTGCTATGAATTGTCATTGCGTGATTGCATATCAATTAGGGACACCTAGGGTAGACAGGTTTCAACAGAACTCCTAGACCAGCGGTTCTCAACCTGTGGGTCGCAACCCCTTTGGGGGTTGAACGACCCTTTCACAGGGGACCCCCGATTCTTAACAGTTGCAAAATTACAGTTATGAAGTAGCAATGAAAATAATTTTATGCTTGGGGGAGTCACAACATGAG
Source organism: Echinops telfairi (assembly GCF_000313985.2). NCBI lineage: Eukaryota > Metazoa > Chordata > Mammalia > Afrosoricida > Tenrecidae > Echinops > Echinops telfairi. Next base: position 2,157,581 of record NW_022111357.1, on the reverse strand, counting down.
GAACTATATTAAAGGGTCGCAGCATTAGGAAGGTTGAGAACCACTGTTCTAGACTAAGACACACTGGAGGAAAAAAGGTTAGTTATCTGCTTTTAAAAGCCAATGAAAACCCGATGGATAATAACAGACTCCAAACTGCCCCTGTGAGTTTCCAAGACTAACTTCGAACAGGAGTAGCTATGCACCAGCTGGTGGTTTTTAACTGCTAGCCTTGCAGTTAGCAGCCCAATGTGTAACTGTTATACCTCCACCACTCGTGTTCCTAATAACAGACTGTCAACGTGCTAGAAGATGAGCCCCTAAACTGCAAGGCACAATTCAAAGTCACAGTGGACTCAAGCATACCAATGGCCCTGAAGGTGGCACAGGGCCCGTAGTCCTGTTAGGCAGCAGATTGCCATGAGTGGGAGCTGAGTCAAGGCCACTAGCAACAAGGACAGTGATGATATTGAAGTTAGCAAGTGGAAGCCCGACGATGGAAGGGAGGACTTTGTAAAGAACTTAAAATTTATTCCATAAGCCAGTGGTTTTCTAAGTGTACTCTTGAGAATCCTGGGTTCCCTGAGATGCTCTCTTGGATCAGTGAGCTCAAACTTATTTTTTATAATGCAAAAGGGTATTTGGCTTTCTCATTCTCATGCTACGTGTACAGTGAAGTTTTCCACAGGATCAAGGATATATGGTGTTGCAATAGCTTGACTCCAGAAAAGAGTTTAGAATCCAACTGTTTTCTTGTAAGCCAAACAGAGATTTGCACAAATATAAACCATTGCAGTTCTCATTAATTTGTTATAGTCATTTTTATTAAGAAATGGATTCACATGTAATGAATGTATTATTTTGAAGGAAATTAATAATTTTCTTTAACTGCTAATCAGTAGAAATGAACAACATCACCAAAACTCTTCAAGGTTCTCAGTAATTTTTAAGAGTAAAAGGACCTGAGACCAAAAGATTTTCAACTCTAGGTAGGCACTAAGAAGCTATACTTGTTTTAAGCAGGGAACCAGCTTCCTCAAATTTGCATTTTAGAATGCTCAAGATCCAAGGTAGGCCTTAAGGGATGTACTTAATCATTGCACCACCAAGGCTCCTTAAAAACAAGAAAAACATGGTCGTGATTTTTTTAAATGCCTCCTTGTCCTGCATATTCAGTCAGCTTCCAAAGCTCATTGCCTCTCCCCCACTCCATGGACTATTGGCATTGTAATGTATCCCTTGAATCTTGAATCTACCCTTTGTTAGATTGGCTGCTAGATTAAGTCTTTATTGCCTACAGAGCAAAGTCCTTAATTCCTTAGCCTTATATCCAATAATCCATTATCTGGCCTCAACGTTCCTTCCTAAAGCCCTGGTTGCTACTGCGGTTCAATATTTCAAACCCTCCGGAAAAGGCAAGGATGCCTATCCCATAAAGATTACAGTCTCAGGAACCCTTTATAGGGTCAAAATTTAATGGCAGTTGGTTTGGGGGTGGGCTCTCCTTTAACCACAAAACGGGTTCAACCCACCAAAAATTCCATGGGAGAAAGGCAAACCTCTCTGTTTCAAAATCTTCAAAATTTATAGTCTCAAAATCCTTAGGAGCAATTATACTCTGTCCTACAGGTTCACTGTGAGTTGGAATCAACTCTGCAGCAATGGGATGTGTCTTCCTTTTACTTGCCTTGGATTCACTTGTAATAGCCCATTGTGTCTTTTGTTGTTCATTTTATATATGTCCTTTTTTCTCCATTCATGGCTAAAATGTCTTATCTTGATTACTTATACAGTAAGTTAGTAACAGGATCAGTATTTGATCTGTAACAGTCCCTATTGAAGTCCTTGAACTTGATAGACTTTTTTACAAGAAAACAATGAATATACAGTAGACTACCCCATAGCAATAAAAATGTATATTCTAGAATACATTGTCAAAGTATTGCCTGGGAGCTAATATTTGAGTTTACATTTTTGTTTATTTTATTTTTTATTTTACATTTTTAAATGGTTAAAAAATCCTTCATGGTCTATGAAAATGAAAAGAAATTCAAATTTTAGTTTCCATAAATAAATGGGAACACAGTCTTCTATCTTTGGTTGTTTTTGCATTACAATGGACTTTATGTCCTGCAAAGCCTGAAATATTTATTATCTGGCTCTTTATCCAAAAAGTTGTCAACTTCTGATCTAGAGCTATATGGATTAGCATGAAAATGTCTTAGAAATAGTACAGAACAACAACAACCAAAAGATTAGCTGTATGATGATACATAGCTTCAAGATAAGCAAAATGAAACCGATTTTGATTAGGCACACATTAATAAAAGTATAAAGATATGCATTCAAATAAACACCAGATTCAAGACCGTTGTTATCTCTAGGGGCTAGGGTGAGAGCTGGAATGTCTCAGCCATACACAGGGGAGTGCAACAAATTTGTGAGTACACAAGTGTGCATTAGGTTGTTCCTTTTGTATCCATTTAAAATAACAAAGATTTTCATAAATAAATGGAAGACTACAGGTAGAGAGCTATTTAGGCAGGCATATTTTGCAATCCCTATTTCAACAAAAATATATACAACATAAAACAGATACAGAAGAAAAAATTGTGGAGTCCTGAGTCTGAAGAAGAAAGAAAAAGCAGGATGAGCTAAATACCGACAGCTTGGAAGGCTTTAATAGATGGGGCTGAATCATCCCAAGATCTGTATGCCCCCTGGAACATGAAGAGGTCTCAGTCCCATATTCACATGCTCACAAGTAGCTGCAGGGCCCTGCTCAGCATGGGTAGAGCTGATGGAGGCTACCAGTGCCCTGGGCCCAAGAAGTTGACTTAGAGCTGTGTTTTGAAGTGGTGGAGCAGAGGGCAGCCCAAAAGTGTGGGTTCCCCTGTGCTAAGCCCAAACAGTAAGCTTGGAGTCACTTTGAAAGCTGTGCAGCAGCTAGCGTGCACATTTTAGGGCTCCTGGCTCTGGGCCTGAACTTGTCTGCTTAAGGGTTTGGGTTTTTTTAAGCAACAGAACAGCAGTGTGCACATATTCACAAGCCCCAGGGCCCTGGGTCTGAACATACTAGTTTAGGGCTATTTTCAAACCAGCAGAACAGAGGGTTATGTATATTCACAGGCTGTATTCCTGTAGCGCACACCAGATCAGAACCGTGATCAGTACATATCAGTAACAAAAAATGAGGAAGCAGCAGCGGGCTTTGTCCTGGGCCTTTTTTGGGTTTTTTAAACTTTCTTTTTGTTGGTGTGTTTCTTTGTTGGCTAGAATGTTTTCTTGGTCTTGGGCTGTTGTATATTTGTCTCTGTCATCTTTTTAAAAGTCAAAGTATTCTTTTATAATTTTATCTGGTGGAGACAACTATCTGCACATGACCCAATCACTCTTGCAACATTGATAGTTTCACCTAGTAGACAAGGATCACCAACCACTCGGTCAACACATATACATCAATTTGACAAATAAAAAACACAATATCTCAGAGACAACAATTGCAGTCCATATGAAGAAATCAGAGAGTTGGCACAAACAAGTCACCAAAAATGCATAGAGCCAAGATACCTTCCTGAGGGAGATAAGGCATTGGAACTATCAGAAAAAGAATACAGAAGGATTCTTAGATATTTATAACAGATGGATACAAAGATCAAATGAGCTATGGGAAAAAATAAGGAAATATTATAGAAGAATTCAGGAGCAATGGGAAATCAAAGAAAACTTTAAAACCGTACAAAAGCACCAAATAGAAATCCAGATGATTAATAGTAAGATATCAGAAATAGGTAATACATCTAAAGAGCAAAGCAATAGAATTGAAGCAATGGACACCTGAATCAGTGAGCTTGAAGATAATTCTTGCATTACCAAATTATGAGAAGAATGATCCATAACAAGAACCAAAAAAGTCCAAAGAAGATCTAGGGATTGTGTGTGACACCACCAAGAGGAACACTATATATATATTTTTAATTACTTTATTGAGGGCTCGTACAATTCCCATCACAGTCCATACATACATCCATTGTGTCACGCACATATGTACATTTGTTGCTCTCATCAATCTCGAAACATCTGCCTTCCACTTTAGCCCTTAATATCATTTGCTCATTTCCCTTCCCCTCCCCCCCTCCTCCATGAACCCTTCATAATTCACAAATTATTATTTTGTCATAAGTTACACTGTCTGACATCTCCCTCTGCCCTCTTCTCTGCTGTCCATCCCCCAGGGAGGAGGCCATACCTAGATTCTTGTAATTGGTTACCCTCTTCCACCCCACATTCCCCCCATCTTCCAGGCATCGCCCCTCTCACCACTGGTCCTATAGGAGTCATCTCTCCTGGGATTCCCTGTGTTTCCAGTTGCTATCTGTACAATGTACATCGTCTGGTCTAGCCAGATTTGCAGGGCAGAATTGGGACCATGATATTGTGGGGGAGGAAGCATTTAAGAACTAGAGGAAAGTTATATGGTTCATCGCTGCTACCCTACATCCTGATTAGCTCGTCTCCTTCCCACATCCCCTCAGCAGGGGGATGTTTGGTTGCCTACCGATGGACTCTGAGTCTCCACTCTGCACTCACCCACCTTTACAATGACATGATTTCTTGTTCCTTGATACCTGACACCCGATCCCTTCGACAGCTCGTGGTCACACAGGCTGGTGTGTTTCTTCCATGTGGGCTTTGTTGCTTCTGAGCTAGTTGGCCACTTGTTTATCTTCAAGCCTTTAAGACTCCAGACGCTATATCTTTTGATAGCCGGGCACCATCAGCTTTCTTCACCACCTTTGCTTATGCACACCTTTGTCTTCAGTGATCAGTTCAGGAAGGTGGGAACCCACTGATCTGATATTTAGTTCTTTGATGTCTGATATCTGGTCCCTTCTGCACCTCACGGTCAGACAGGCTGGGGAACACTATATTTTTGATAGGAATTCCAGAACAGGAAGAAACAAAAACATAAGGGCAAATTTTCCAAGCCCTGCTGGAAGAACACTTCCCAAATGTCATGGAAAAGGAAAAAATAACGATGCAAGAAGCTGAAAGATCCCAAATAAGATAAACCACAAGAGAAAAATACCCACAATACATCATAGTCAAGCTTTCCAAAATCAAAGATAAGGAAAAATTACTGAGGGCAGCTCCAAAAAAAAAAAAAAAGGAATGAAAAGTTACATACAAAGAGGAAACAATAAGAGTAAGCTCTGAATTTTCAGAAGAAATCATGCAGTGGGACCACATATATAAGACTAAAAGGCAAATTTCCAACCAAGAATCTTACATCCAACAATTGTCCCTCAAATACAAGGGAGAAATAAGGTCATTTCCACATAAGGAAAAGTCAAAGGAATTAGTAAAAACAAGACTAAACTTGGAAAAATACTAAAGGATGTTCTTTGGACAGAGAATCAACAGCAGTTGCAGACATCAAGCTGAGAACAACATACTAGACAACACCACACAATAATTATTGTAGTAATTAAAGTGAAACAAAGATTGAAAAGATAGAGCCAGAGATATCAATCCACAAGGAAGATGATGAAAGAGTAAATAGAGGGAATAATGTAGATATGGACCATTCAAACCGAAAAATTCAAGCAGGTTTTAACAGTGATTACATTGTTTCATACTTGGGTAGAAAGCAATAATAAGGTAACCTAAAAGAAAATAAAACCACTAAAATAAAGAGGGAAATCATAAAGACTTAGTAAACAGTTAAACAATAGGAAGGAAAATAACACAAAATGAACTCAGCACAGAAAATAACAAAACAACAATACAAACACACACACCCATAAAATGACAGCAATCACTCCACACCTATCAAAACAACGACTGTAAATCGATTCAATATGCTAATCAAAAGACAGAGATGAGCAGATAAGAAAACAGGACCCATCAATATGCTGTTTATAAGCAACACACCTTAAACAAAGACAAAAGTAGTCTTCAAAGCAAAACAAACAAACCAAAAAGCAGGAGTAGCAATACGAACCTCAGATTAAATAGACTTCTAGGTAAAATTCAACATGAGAGAAAAATAATCAAAAGGCAATAAAACCCAAAGCTATAACTATAATATCTGTGCACCCAATGAAAGACTGTCAAAATACATCAAGTTCACAGATTTGTAGAGAGAAATAGTACAATAAGAGTAGGAGACTTCAATAGATCGCCATTCTTCAAGGAAGAATAGTCAACTAAAAAGAAATTCAACAAAAATACAGAACTAAACCACACAATTAATTTTACTTCTTAGGTATATGCAGAACACCCACCCAATAACGACATAATATGTATTCTTTGCCAGTATACACAACACATTCTCCAGAATAGATCATATGCTAGACCACAGAGTGGGCTTTATTAATTTAAAAACATTGAAATATTACAAATAATTTTCTCAAATCACAACTCTATAGAATTTGATTTAAATAGGAAACCCACAGGAAGAAATCAAATATGTGCAAGTTGAACAATACATTGCTTAAAAACTACTAAACAGATGAAGAAAGGCGGAATGAACAATTTAAATTCTTCAAAACAGGAATGACAATAGAATATACTAAAGCCTTTGGGACACAGCTAAAGCAATACTCAGAATTTATAGCAATAAATGCACACATCATTAAGAAAATTAAACAACCGAAGCCAACATCTCCAACTAAAACAAGAGCAGCAAAATAAACATTTAGTCATGAGGAGAAAAGAGAGATTATAGGAGAAATACATCAGAAAACAGAAAAGCAATAGAAATAATAAAAAACAAAAGTTGACTCTTTGAAAGGATTGATAAAACACTGGCAGACTTAACAAAGGAAAAGAAAGTGAAAATGCAAATAGCACAAATCAACTGGGCAACATCACAACAGAACCAATTGAAAGAGATGATAACACAATACTGTGAAGAACTGTTCTCCAACAACTTTGGAGACCTCAAGAAATGGACACATTTCTATAAATATACTACCTACTTCAGCTAACACAACCTGATGTAGTAAAACAAAAACAGAACCATAACAAAAGAAAGAACTGGTCATTAAAAAAGCTCTCAACAAAAACAACAACCAAAAAAACCCAAGGCCAGACCTTTCACTTGAAAATTGTATCAAATATTCATAGAAAAGCTGACACCAATTCTACTCAAACTATTCTAGAATATAGACAAGGATAACAAGCTCCCAAATTTATTTCATGAAGTGCGCATACCCTGATACCAAAATTGGGCAAAAGCATCACCAGAATAGAAAATGACAGGCCAATATCCTTTATGAACATAGAGGCAAAAATTCTCAATGACATTTTAGCTAATAGATTCCAACAAAATATTAATAATACAACCAAGTGTGGGTCCTTCCAGGTATGCGAGGATTGTTCAGCATTAGAAAACAATGTAATCCACTTTAAATAAAACAAAGAGGACAACTACAGAACATATAAATTGATGCATAAAAGGCATTTGACAAAAATCCAACATCTATTCCTGATAACACTCAGCAAAATAGGAATAGAAAGAAATACCCTTAACGTAGTAAAAAGCATACACATAAAACCAACCACCATGTGTGTTGCTGTGTTGAGAGGCATGTCACTGGTATTCCAAATACCATCAGAGTCACCCAAAGTAAATGGGTGTCATCTGAGTTTCCTGAAAACAGACTACATAGAAGGAGCACCTTGTCTACCCTGGAGGACTAGCCGAAGAACACATTTGCCACACTGAATGCCTGGCAGAAGACCCGATGAGCTGTGGAAAACATCAAGAACATCATAGGTGAAGAAAGGAAAAGGTTATTTAAAAGACAGGAAAGAAAAGATCAAAGTGGATATCAGAAGACACTGAACTTGCCCTTAATTATAGCATAGCTAAGGCAAATGGAAGAAATGATGACGTCAAAGAGTGAAACAGAAAATTTCAAAGGGCAATTTGAGAAGACAAAGTCAAATATAATGACGTGCCCAAAGACCTAGTTAGAAAATCAAAAGCAAAGAATGTACTCAGCATATCTTAAACTGAAAGAACTAAAGAAAAAAATTCAAGCCTTAAGTTGAAATATTGAAATTCTATGGGGAAAATATTGAAGGATTGAAGAAAGCATCCAAAGAAGATGTAAAGGATACACAGAGTCACCATACCAAAAGAAGACATTCCACCATTTCAGGAGGTGACCAATGAGCAGGGAGCAATGGTACTGAAGGAAGGAGTCCAAGCTGCACTGAAATCATCAGCCCAAATCAAGGCTCCCAGAATTGATGGAATACCCATTTAAATGTTTCAACAAACTGATAAAACACTGGAAGTACTCATTTGTGCCAAGAAATTTGGAAGACAGCTAGTTGTCTAACTGACTGGAAGAGGTCCATATTTGTACTCCTTCCAAAGAAAGGTGATCAACAGAATGCCCAAATTATAGAACAACATCGATAGCACATGCAAGTAAAATTTTGCTTAAATTCATCCAACAATGGCTGCAGCAGTACATTGACAGAATTGCCAGAGGTTCAGGCCAGATTCAGAAGAGGATGAGGAACAAACTTTATCACTGCTGATGTCAGATCAATCTTGACTCAAAGCAGAGAATACCAGATAGATGTTCACTTGCGTTTTATTGACTATGCAAAAATCAATGATAAATTTGTACGTATCATAACAAAGTATGGATAGCCTTGAGAAGTATGGGAACCCCAGACCACTGCATTGTGCTCATGTGCTACTTGCACATGGATCAAGAGATAATTATTCAAACAGAACAAGGGAATGTGGTGTGGTTTAGAATCAGGAAAGGTGAGCATCAAGCGTTTTATATTCTCATTATATTGAGCAAATAAACCAACTGCTGGACTTTATGAGAGGAATACAACATCGGGATTGGAGAAAGGCTTATTAACAACCAGTGGTATGCAGATGCCATAACTGCTTGCTGAAAGTGAGAAGAACTTGAAGTACTTGCTGATGAAGGTCAAAGATTGCATCCTTCAGTATGGATTACAACTCAATGTAAAGAACAAAATTCTCACAACTGGACAAATGGGTAACATTATAATAAATGGAGAAAAGATTTGTCAAGAATTTCACCTTGCTTGAATTCACAGTCGATGCTCATGGAAGCAGTAGTCAAGAATTCAAAGGATGACTTGAAGAGATAAAACATCAAGACAAGGCTGGGTCAAATCTCCTTCCAGAAGGAGGACCTTGTTGAGACATCAAACCAAGACCAGGGGAGGGGAGCATCTGCATTTTGGAGGAGACACTGATAGTTCTGTTGGTGAGTAGGGTGAATGATTGGGAAGGGATCTAAACAATGTAGGGAACCTAGGGGGACAATGGATCAGATTTTATGTTCCTGGGTAAACACTATGAATACGTTTCTACCCAACCATGCCACGGACTAAGCACCATGATGACCTTGGATGCTGGCTTTGCAGGCAGCATGAGAAGGACTTAACATAGAGTCCCAGCTAAATTAACTGAACCCTGCCTTGAGGTTGACTGTTACCCTTGGACTGAGGACTGGGGTACTTGGATAGGAGAGTATGGTAGTTACATAATCGTTTGTCAATTTGAGGATTAAGAGTGAAGGGGTGAAGTCTAGCCTGCCAATCAGGTAATAACCAATGAGGCCTCAGTGCAGGCATGGCCTTCTCCTGAGGATTCTGGGAACTTCTGTATTCCTCCTTGGAGGCAGGAGACACACACTCTCTCTCTGCTCACTCCCTGCAAGACATTTAGGAGGAGAAGCCAACTGAAACTACCCTGAGGCAGTTAGAGTTTCAAAGCTGAAGGAACCATGTGGAGAGCCCTACTAGTACTGAGATGCTTACTATGCTACTGGATCCAAAAGACTGCCAAGCCACTGGCCGGTGATCTTCCTGCATTCGGCATCATTGCTTGTGTTCCTGAGTCTGATTCTGAAGAGGACTTTATAGATTGGTATCAGACATATGGGCTAATATTGGACTGATGAACTTGAACTGGACTGGACTGGGATGTTTTCCCAATATTCAGTTACTCTTGTATATAGGTTCTTTCTTATACACATATGAGTGTCTATGAATTTGTTTCTTTAGTCTACCCAGACTAACACAAAGAGGAAGCAGAGAGTGCTGCCCTGGAATTGTGGAAGTGGTGGTCCGTGGACCTTGGAGGGTGGGGAACCCAGCTTGGTGGGTGTCCAGTGGAGAGGGACCCAGAATCACCATATATTTAGTACCTGATGCCCCCTTGCAGTATTGACATGACAGGTTTTGATCTGTTGGGCAGGATGCTGGCTTTGCAGGCAGCATGGAAGAATTGATCCAGGACATTTCCCCCTGGCACCAATCCCCATACTTAGGGTAATCAGAACTCATTCGAATGGGAGAGCATACTGTGTAGGGCAACAACCCATGGGTTGTGGGTCAAGGACCTAAAGTGCCTGGAGTGCTGTGTCATTGAAAAATTTGATGATGTTATCAATGCAATCACATTATACCCCAGATGGATGATTGAAAATGTTTTATTTTTTTGTTGCTTTGTATTTTTGTTTTCCTGACTTTATTTTGTCTATTTGTTGTTGTTTGCTGGTGGTTTTGCTGCAGATGGTATAGCTGGTCTTATGGGTTTTTGACTTTGTCAGAACACGACCATCAAAGTAAACCTGAGTTATGCATATTCCATGGACAAGCAAATGAACTCTGAGCTTCCACTGAACTCTAGCCCCAATCCAGGACCAGTAGTTCTGATAACATAACCCTGCTCAATATTCACCTTCATGAAGTGAGCACTAAAGGTAAGCATGGTGCATCAAAATGTGAAGAAAGCAGATAGTGCCCAGCTATTAATTGGTAGTGTCTGTGGTCTTAAAGGCTTGTATTCAAGTAGGCAACTATCTGAATCAACTAAGTTCACATGGAAAAAGTATGCCATCTTGTGTGATCCAAAGATGACAATAACAAAACTAAAATGTGATGAAGGGAAAAGTATCAGAGCTTAAATTGTGAGCACCCAGTTTGTAGAAGGCTATGGAGGACAATGACACCCCAAACCCATCTGCAGAGTAGCTAGTCAGATTAAACCGCTGACAGTCCCCTCTACCCACAGACAAGGGTCTCAAACAGCTTTACTATCAGATAGAGATCATTGTAATTTTCATTATGTTGGATCAAACTTGATACTTGGTCAATTTACCTCCCTCCTTTTAAAATTAATCATTTTATTGAGAGCTCATACAGATATTATAACAATCCATAATTCAATTAGATCAAGCATAATTGTACAATTGCTGCCACCATTCGTTTCAAAACATTTTGTTATTCTTTAATTCTTTGATATCAGCTCCCCTTATCCCCTCCTTCCCCCACGCTATGCCCCGGGAGCCCTTATTATTATGTTATATATTAATATTTTTGCCACATTTTACACCATCCAATGTTTCTATTCGCCTCCAATTTTATTATTTATTCCCCTCACGTGGGGTTATACAGCCATCATTGCTATCAGCTCCCCTTGTCCCTGTTCCCTCCCTCTTCCCATACCTTCAGGGAATCATTTCTGTTACTGTCTCTGAAGAGCTATCTATCTTGCATTGATCTATGCATTGCATCCATGCATTGAACACTCTTAATTGTACAAATGAACACACTCAGGTCTAACAATATTACTGAGGTAAAACAAAGACCACAATAGTAAGGGAGGGGCGAATAGTAAAGAACTAGAGAATAGTTCTGTGTTTCATCTGTGCTATACCATACCCTGGACATATCATCCCTTCCATGTGGCCCTTTTGAGGGACTGTCCACTTATCTTCCAGGTGGTTTTTGAGTCTCCACTTTGCCCATGCTCCTTCATGTCAATTTGATTGCTTGTTTTTGAACTTCTGTCACCTCTTCCCATCGATATCTTATGATCACACAAGCTGGTGCGCGTCTTCCATGTGGACTTTGTTGCTTCCCTGCTTGCTTAACTTCAAGCCTTAAAAACCCCAGATGGTTTATCTTTTAGTAGCTGGGCACATCACTGTTCTTCACCACATTTGCTTATGCACCCATTTTGAGTTGACTTTCCTCTTGACCCAACCTGAATTTGTTCTAGTTGAAAGTATTTCTTGCTTGTTCCATGACAAACATTTATTCCATGGTTTTTTAAATAGTGATGGTGGTCTTTTCTTTCTTACTCATTATTTGTATTTTATAATACTATTATTTTATCCTTACCACTTTATTTTGTTTTTTATTGTTTCTGTCGGGTTTTACTGTTTGTGAAACACAGAGGAGTAGATGCATAGAGATAATAACTGATGCAAGGGTCCATAGGGGATGTAGGGGTTGGGGGTAGGAGATAGGGAGGTTGAGGGGATTTGGGGAGCAAACAACGTGTGTGGGAGGGAGGAGGGAGCACTAGAACTGATTGCAATTATGCAACTCATTTTAAAAGCAATTTAACCATGAAAAAAAAGAAAATGTTCTAAAGGTGATTGCGGCGATGATTGTACAATTCTCCTTGATGTGTTGGGACTATTGAATTGTATGATATGTGGATTATGTGCCAATAAAACTTTTTAAAAATTCAAAGGATACATTGGCTGCATTGGGTAAATCTGCAGATGACCTCTTTAAGTTGTTGAAAAGCAACCAGGTTACTGTGAGGACTAAGGTTCATTTGATCCACATCATCTCATATATATGTGAGAGTTGGACATTTAATAAGGAAGACCAAAGCAGAATTCATGCATTTGCATTATGGTGCTGCTGAAGAATATAGAAAGTACCATGGTCTGTCAAAAGAACAAACAAATCTTTCCTGGAAGAAGTATAGCCAGAATGCTCCTTAGAGTCAAGGATGGGGAGATTTTTCATTAAGTACTGTGGTAGTTACATAATCTGGTGTCAGTTTGAGGATTAAGAATGTAGGGGTGGAGTCTAGCCTGTCAATCAGGTCATAGCCAATGAGACCTCTGTGTGGGCCTGGCCTTCTCCTGAGGATTCTGGGAACACCTATCTTGGCTCACTCCCTGTGAGACACCCCTGTGGAGAAGACACATGGAGATAGGCTGATGGAGCCAAACCTCTGGGGCACTGAGTTGCTTACAAGGCCACTGGATCCACAAGACTTCCCACCCACTGGCCTGTGATCTTCCTGCATTTGACATCATTGCATGTGTTTCGCAAGTCTGAAGAGGACTTTATAAATTGTTATC
>NW_022111357.1:2135857-2143824 GCF_000313985.2 Echinops telfairi | reverse complement strand
GAAAGATTCAGCATCATGATGTGGTACAAGAGCAACAAAGAAAAATCAATTGAATCCCTGTGTACTAACAACAAGAGTTCAGAAAAGGAAACCAAGGGAACAATACCATTCATAATAGCAACCCTAAAGGTTTCCTCTAGGTCCATCCCTGTAATAAACCAAACCAGAGAAATAAAAGAATTGTACAAAGAAACATACAAAATGCCATTACAAGAAACCCCAAATAACCTACATAAATAGAAGAACATACCATATTCATTGATAGGAAGACTTGATATTGTGGAAATGTCAATACTAGCCAAAGTGATGTATACATACAATGCGATCTTAATCCAGATCCCACCATTGTTATTCAAAGTGATGGAAAAACTGATCATAAACTTTGTATGGAAAGGAAAGAGACCCAGGATAAGTAAAGTACAACTGAAGAAGAACAAAATAAGAGGCCTATCACTTCCCATTCTCAAAACATACTCTACATCTATGATAGGCAAAACAACCTAGTGCTGGCACAGCAAGAGACACATAGACCAATTGAGCAGAATAGGAAACATAGAGATTAATGTATGTATTCACACAGAATTAATTTTCAATAAAGGATAAAAAAATGCAGAAGCAATAATCTCAATAAATGGTGCTCACATAACTGGATTTCACTTTGCAGAAGAATTAATCAGAACTCATATCTCACTTCATATACAAAAACTAAAATGAATTAAAGACTCAAATATAAATATAGAACTATTATATAAGTAATGAATGAAAAAGTAGAGTTAAGTATAGGGGTCCAAATACATGATATGAACACACTAGCAAACATAATGAAAAATACATACAGTTGAAGACAGTGTAGATGAATAGAATCTCCTAAAAAAATAAGAAATGTATTCAAAAAAACTCAACAAAGTAGTAAGAAGAAAACCCACAGACTGTGTGTGTGTATGTGTGTGTGTGTGAGTGTGTGTGTGGCGATGACATATCACTCAAGGGACTCATCTCTAAAATTTCAACACCTGTAGAGAACTTCAACACCTCAACACCAAAGGAAAAAAAAAAGGACAAATAACCCAATTGCAAAATGAATAAAGGACACGAACAATTGGTCTACCAAATAAGACATTCCAGTGGCCACAAACATGAAGAAATGCTTTTAATCACTAGTCATCTAATAGATGAAATTCAAAATGACAATGTATATCACTTTTCTCCAGTATTGATAGCAAATATTAAAAAACAAAACAACAAAGACTGGAGGGGATGCTAAGGGACTGGAACCTTTACACATTGTTAGTGAGAGTGTAAATTAATTCAATCACTATGGAGAGCAAAACATGGCACTTACACATTTGACCCAGCAGTGGTGCTACTTAGTATATACACTGTAGAAAAAATTGTATAGCACAAATACACACACACACACACACACACACACTTATCACAGCACTATTCACAATAGCAAGAACATGGAAACAACCTAAATGCCCACCGGTGGAAGAATGGATAAATGAACTTGGTGCATAGACAATGGAATACTACACATTGTTAAAGAATAATGATGAAACTGTGAACAGCTCATGACGTGGATGGACTTATAGGACATTAAATCGAATGAAGTTAGTTGAAAACAAAGAACAAGTATTCTATGAGACTACTGTTAAAAAAAATCAAGATAAGGTTTTCATACCAAAAGAAACAGACTTTGATAGTTATCATATGTGGGAGCGAAGCGTAGAAAAGGGAAGCAATATACTAGAGGGTAGATAGGTGTTCATTTTGGTAAAGGGGAGGATAAAATACAAGAGGGAGGTGGATAAGAAAGGAAGGGGGAAAGGGGAGGGAAACAGAGCAAACCATTTGGAGATTTGATACATTGTTTCAAATGGTGAATGCCAAAAATGAGGATCTGATATATAAACCTGTACGTAATTCACAATTTAAAGAAGGATAAGATAGTCAATGAGGCAAAAAAAATGAATAAATGAGGCTCAAGAACTTTTTTGTTTGTTTAAATGTTTTCCTGAATATGAAATCCAGGATAAACAAATCAGTAGACAGTAACTGAATTAATGATTCTTTGGGTTCATGTCAGTGGAGGTTGTGGGAAATGGGGAGAATGAGGAAATGTTTTAAAACATTGTGATGATTGTATAACTCTTCTTGGTGTGATTGAATTACTGAATTGTATAATATGTGAATTATATGCCAATAAAGCTGTAAAAAAGTTTTTTCTAAGGGTGAATCACCATGTGATTCACCAACAGGGGCCTGCCAAAGGCTCCAAATTGCATCTTTATCTGTCACTGACACTCAAAGACCATTGAATCAACTGGAGCATATGGACCAAGTGGCAGAGCAGCTTGCATGGCAGCTTGAACTTCTTGCTTCGGAGGCCCAACTCAAAACTAGCAACTTTTTGAATCACTTGATAAGCCACAGCACACCCAAATGAGGGATTGATTGCCTCTAAAACCCAGAGAAGCCCGCCAGACACTGTCCCCCCTTTTCAGTTGTGGGAGAGGCCAGATGCAAGTACTTTACTTTAGTTGAACTATCTCAACAAACTCCACACCACCAAACCCCTAGAAATTTTACTGAGATGAAAGGTGCTTGAATTTTTGTCATGTTAATTTGTCACCCTTTAGCACACAGATGACCAATAAGTCCAGAGTCAGTTATACTTCTTCCTTACTAGGCCCAACCAGCATAATATCGTCAATCTAATGAACCACTATGGCATTTTGTGGAAGGGAAAGGACTAAATTATGACAGTGCTGGAGAGTTGATATAACTTTGAGGGAGAATTGTGCAAGTGAACTGAAGGCAAACTACTTTTGGTGATCCTCTAGAATTGGAATCGGATAAAAGGCATTGGTCAGATCAGTACCTGCATACCTGGTGTCAGGAGAAGTATTAATTTTCTCAGGCAATGATACCACATCTGAAACAGCTGTGGCAGTTGGAGTCACCACCTGGTTAAGTTTATGATAATCCACATCCATTATCCAAGATTCGTCTGTTTTTGGCACAGGTCGAATAGGTGAGTTAAATGGGGATGTGGTGGGGATCATTTTCCTTGCATTCTTCAAGTCCTTGATGGCGGCACGAACCCCTGTAATCCCTCCAAGAGTTTAGTATTGCTTTAGCTTACTATTTTTCTAGTAGAGGCAGTTCTAATGGCTTCCACTTAGCCTTTACTACCATACTTGCCCTTTCCCCACATGTCAGGATCCAATATGGGCACTATTTCTGATGTGGGACTGTAAAGTGGTACAGCCACAGTGGGAAACTGTATGGTACTTTCTTAAAAGTTGTAATAAAATACCATTTGATCTAGAAATACCATTACTGCATTTATATCCTAGAGAAATAGGAGCCAGAAAATGAATAGATACATGCACATTTATGTTTATTGAAGTATTAGTCACAATAGCAAAAAGATGGAAACAATCTACCTTCCCATCAATGGAAGATTGGATACAAAACTATGGTACATATGCACAATGGAATACTATGCAATGTTAAAGAATAATGATGAATCCACGGAACAACCTTGTAATGTGGATTAACCTGGAGGGCATAATGTTGAATGAAATAAATAACCACAATAGGATAAATATTGTATGAGATCACTATTATAAAAGGTCAAG
This sequence comes from Echinops telfairi, assembly GCF_000313985.2. Classification (NCBI taxonomy): domain Eukaryota; kingdom Metazoa; phylum Chordata; class Mammalia; order Afrosoricida; family Tenrecidae; genus Echinops; species Echinops telfairi. The sequence goes on along the minus strand of NW_022111357.1, from coordinate 2,140,177 downwards.
TAAAAAAAAAAGGTCAAGGAAAGGCTTTCACACAGAGTGACATTATTTGGTAGCTATCAAGAATGAGAGAGAAGGAAGGGAAAATCACCAATTAGACAGTAGACACATTAATTTGTGTGAAAGAAAAGACAAAATACAGTGAGATCAGCACAATATGAATAAAGTGAAGAAACACATTAAGAGATGTTTCAGAGAACAAAGATAAGTACTATTACATGCATAACCCTGCAACAACATTAGTAATAACAAAAATATAAGTGGATACATAGGCAGACTTGCAATTTGAACAGGTATGGGTAGGTGACGTAACTATACTCAAAAGCACATACAGGTTTGTCAGAGGATATTTCCACACCCACACTTGAGCATACACATAATATACTTTATTATATATATATATGGATATATTTCCAGAACATACAATTATAATCAAGAATTTATGGTATTGAAGGGAGAAGTCCAAGCTGCCCTGACAATGCCAATTGAAATGTTTTAATCCACTGATGCACCTCTGAAATTACTCACTAATCTACACCAAAACATTTGGAGGAAAAATAACCTGGACAACCAATTGGAAGAGATCTTTATTCCAAAAAAAGATGGCCAACAGAATACAGAAATTATCAAACAATATCATCAATATCCCATGCAAGTAAAATGTTGCTGAAGATAATTCAAAGCTGATTGCAGTAGTACATAGATAGGGAACTGCCAGAAATACAAGTCAGATACAGAAGAGATTGTGAAACAAGGGATATCATTGCTGTGATCGTTTTTTTGGTGCCAACATGGCACCTGTAAGAAGACGTGGTGGAGTTTAGCCTGTCAGTGAGTTCTCAGCCTGATGACCTCCCTTAGAGATGCGACTGGGATATATTGCTCTCTGGAGGCCAGCCCCTCTCTGTCTGCCTTCACCTTCCTGCTTGCTGGCCACCCTGAGAGCTGCTGGAGCTCTGCCATATTTCCCACCAAATTTGGTTCTACACAGTTTTGCACACACTGGCCTGTGATGTCCCTGCATTCTGCATCATTGCATGTGGCTGCGTGAGTCTGAACAGGGACTTACGGACTTGAGCTGGACTGGGCTGGGATGTTTTCTTGATATGTAATTAGTCCTTGATATAAAGCTCTTTCATATATGAATGTCACTGGATTTGTTTCTCTAGGCAACCCTGGCTTAATACGATTGCTGGTGTCAGATGGACCTTGACTTAAAATAGAGAGAATATTGGAAAGACGTTGACTTGTGTTTCATTGACTATACAAAGGCATCAGCTGTGTGGATCATAACAAATTGTGGATTGTGAAGAATGAGAATTCCAGAACACTTCATTGTGTTCATGCACAGTCTTTCATACAGAACCAGGGGATACTATAAAGCTTAAAATCAGGAACAATTCTTGTCAGCGTTCTATTCTTTCACCATACTTAATATATATCCTGAACAAATAATACAAGAAGTTGAACTATATGACAAATACAGCCTTGTGATTGAGGTAAGGCTTCCTAACAACCTGCAATATGCAGCTTACACAACCCTGCATTCTGAAAGCCAGGAGGACAAGCTGTCACTGATAAAAAGCAAAGACTACAGCCTTCCTTATGAGTTATAACTTCCATATAACTCTCTGTAAACAAAAATCCTCACCAATAGACAACATCATGATAAATGGAGAAAAATAGAAGTTATTAAGGAATTTATTTTACTTTAGTCTACAATCAACATTCATGGATGCAGTAGTCAAGAAATCAGTCAGCGTGTATTTTCCTGTTGCTTTATATGCATGTGAAAGTTCGACAATGAATAAGGAAGACCAGAGAAGGATTGAGAAATCTGAATCGTGGTGTTAGCAAAGCGTCTTGAAACACAAACCACGGACCGCCAAAAGAACAAAACGTCTCTCTTGGAAGAAGTACAGTCAGACTGCTCTTTAGAAGCCAGGATGGTGGCACTTTGTCTCACACACATTGGTGTGAGACCAGTTCCTGGAAAAGGACATCACGCTTGGCTGAGTAGAGGGTCAGAGAAAAAGAGTAAGTCCCTCAAGGTGCTGGAGTGACACTGTGGCCGTTAACAATGGCCTTGAACAGAACAACTGCGAGGGTGACACAAGACTGGGCAGTGTTCCATTCCGTTATATTTATGGTTGCTGTGAGAACTGACTCAATGACTCCAACAATAATAACAGAGCAAATAGGAGGGAGTGATGGAAACTTCTATTTATCTATCTATCTATCTATCTATCTATCTATCTATCTATCTATCTATCTATCTATCTATCTATCTATCAACTTATTTATTTGCCACTGAATTGTGACTCTTATTTTCTTTAAGATCAAATGGTTCTCTAAACCCCTTTAGCCTCCAGTGAAATGGTCGGGCACAAGAACACTTTCCTCAGGGGTGCTTGATGATGCAGTTCAGGGGCTTCCCGGGAGCAAAGTCCTTCAGGCCCTGGATGGTCAGCTTGTCTCCGGGCTGGATCTAGCTGTAGTCAGCGGGGTCGGCGAAGGTGAGGGGCAGCAGGCCCTGTTTTTTCTGGTTGGTTTCGTGGATCCTGGCGAAGCTCTTGGTGATGATGGCCCGGCCCCCGACGTGGCGGGGCTCCAGCGCTGCGCTCTCCCTGCTTGCGCCCTCACCGTAGTACTCATCTCCCACCACCACCCACCTGATGCCATGTTTCTTGTAGTAGCAGGCCGTGTCCGGGCCGGGGCCAAACTCCTGGGTGACAGCATTGCGCACGGAGTTGGCCTTGCGGTTTTCAATGTTGATGGCGCCAAAGAACTGGTTATTGGAGATGTTGTCCAGGTGCCCGCGGAACTTGAGTCAGGGGCTGGCAGCTGACATGTGGTCAGTGGTGTACTTCCCTTTGACCTTCACGAGGATCTGCAGGTCCTCCAGGTCCTTGCCGTCCCACTTGTGGAAAGGCTCCAGGAGCTGCAGACGCTGGCTGGTGGGGCTCACGTCCACCCGCTGTCCACTGCTGTACTTGGGGGAGTGCTGGTAGGTGTCCTGACCAGGGTCAAACTCCGTGCAGGGAAGCTCGTCTGCCACCCGGGCCTCCAGCTTGAACTTCTTCCTGTCTTTGTCTGTCAGGAAGTCAGTCTCTGGGTTGAACTTGAGGGTGCCAGCGATGGCTGTGACAATCTCCCGGGACATGACAAAGGCGTGGGTCTCGGGTTGGCATCGTTGCGGCCAGTGAAGTTCCGGTTGAAGGAAGTGACAATAGTGTTTTTCTCTCCCTTCTTAATGTCTTTCCTGTCCTACTGACCAATACAGGGGCCACAGACATTGGCCAGGATGATGCCGCCCACATCTCTCAGGGTCTGTGCGTAGCCATGCCACTCGCCACTCGATGGTGGCCCGGATCTGCTCAGAACCTGGCGTGATGGTGAACTGGGACTTGCACTTGAGCCCGTGGGCCAGCGACTGCTTGGCCACCGCTGCTCGTAGCTCAAGTTGGTGCAGCTCGTAGCTCACAGCTCCTCGTAGCTCAAGTTGGTGCAGCTGCTGATAAGACCCACTCGGATGTCCAGGGGCCACCCTTCCTTCTCAGCCACTATACCCACATCGGCCACAGGGTGTACCAAGTCAGGTGTGAAGGGTCCATTGATGTGTGGCTTCAGCTCATTGAGGTTAATTTCTACCAGCTGGTCATAATGGCAGCTGGGGTTGGGCACCAGGTTTTCCTTGAATTCGTCGGCAATACTGGCAGTGTCTGCCCAGCCCGTCTTGCTCAGGTACTTCTTCATCCTGTGGTTGTAAGGGAACTCAGAGGTGGTGGCTCCGGTTTCTGCACCCATGTTGCAGATTGTCGCCATGCCAGTGCAGGAGATGGAGTCGACGCCGGGCCCGTGGTACTCGACGATGGCACCCGTGCCCCCCTTCACAGTGAGGATGCCCGCCACCTTCAGGATCACATCTTTGGGGGAGCTCCAGCCAGAGAGGGAGCTGGTCAGCGTCATACCAATCACTTTGGGGCACTTCAGCTCCCATGGGATCCCGGCCATGACATCCACCGCATCAGCACCCCCAACCCCAATGCAGATACCCCCAAGGGCCCCTCCATTGGGGGTGTGGGAGTCAGTGCCGATCAGAAGAACCCCAGGGTACGCGTAGTTTTCCAGAATGATCTGGTGGATGATTCCTGAGCCAGGCCGCCAGAAGCCCACACAGTACTTGGCACCTGCAGTTGCCAGGAAATTATACTTCCTGGTTTATGTCCTTGGCTCAGCTCAGGTCTTTGTCACCCCCGAGCTGGGCCTCCATCAGGTGGTCACAGTGGATGGTGGACGGCCACCTTGGGCAGCCCGCTGCTG